>NW_022145594.1:15316500-15916500 GCF_000002235.5 Strongylocentrotus purpuratus
CACATTATGCCTTTTTTCTCAAGGTAAATTTCTCAAGGTTGACAGTATAGTCCTGATCCTGATAACATAGGAATAGAAAACAATTTGATTAACACCAACCTTCTACATGCAGGGAAGCTACTCCTGACGTCACATTTTGTGAAGCATCTCCATAGATACATGACAACATTCCCTCATCCGCCCTCTCTGCCGAGGTGATGTGCAGACGTGATCCCACGGACGCTCCATCGCCAGTTAAGGTGACGTGAAAATTGTCGTACTTTGCCACTGGCGTGATACGGTTTGTTCCTGAAAAGATGGACAACCCCGAGTCTACCCATGTGAGCACATTAGACGTGTTTGATGATAGGGAAACGTTGATAGCGCAACTGAGAGAGGTGTTTCGTCCAGCTGTGACATATGTCGTTTGTGGATCAGTCCAGGTCTGTGCTGATGCCTTTGGAATCTTTAACATGGAGCAAACGATGAGGAAAATACGAAGAAGAGAATTGTTTAATTAAAATATCACAAACGATTTTCTGTAGAAAGAGGACACCGCAATAAACTTTATTATAGAAAAAGAGTTGTAAAAAGGAAATAGAATTGTAATGTTACCACGTTAACCTCTTAGATTCAATAATTCACAGGTTCTTACAATACGTTTATTTTCTTGGCATGCTTGATATCATATACAAATATACTAAAAGAAAATATATTGTAGTAAGCATGCGAAACGTTGTAAACATACTCAAGAACAAAAGATCATTCACTCGATTAATTGACGTTGTGATTTTAACCCACCTATGACGAATGTAATGATGGTATAACAAATATAGTAACACTGAAATGTCTCTCTGTTTTAACAAGATAAACAAAGGACAAAGGAAATTATGCGAAAATGAGTAGTAACCTGAAAACATTAGTAAAGAACAAAAGATAAGTCACTCGATAAATAAGCGTCATGATTTTACCCCACCAAGGCGAATGTAATGATGAAAATATTGATGATAACAAATAATGATGATGAATTTGTTTCCGTTATGACGAGATAAACATATTATACCGAATAAATTATATTTTTGAATAGCAAAACAATAATTTCTCTAAAGAAAAGAAAATCATTTCATGAAAAGCAAACACGAGTTATTAATCACGTGTCAAATGTTTGCGGTTTAAGTTGACAATTTTAAGTGCTTTGACATTTGCTTAAATATCGAAAACGTCGAAAACATAAGATTATTGGTTTTCTTACCATTGTAAACCTGAAGAGAGCCAGCCCAAGGCAGAATGAGGGAAAGTCCATTTTACCTTTTGATATCAATGGAAACCACATCCTTAAACAAAAACGGGCCATGAAGAAATAATTAGTACATGAATTAAAAAAGAGAATGGCCTTCCCTTTCCATTCAAATGCAATTAAGTTGTATGAGCCTGCATCTTAGTCAATTTGTATTTATTAAATAGAACACGTTGACAGAAAGTGATAGCGATCGGTTTTCTTCTTCTTGATTATTGCTGCTGTTGTTGTAATTCTTCTTTTTCTTCCTTTTGTCCACCTCCTTCTTTGTATTCTTCTTCATCGTCATCTTCTCTTCTCCTCCTCTTTCTTCTACTTTCAGCTTCTTCATTTCTGTCTCTACTTCTCCCCCTTCTTCTGTTTCCTACCCTTTTATAATGTATTTTCTTTTCCTCTTCTTCTTCATGTCAATGGGTTTCTGGATGTTACAAAACAAACAAAACAAAACCACTGTTGACAAACCCATCCAATTTCCTTCAATGTATTTCTTTTTATTGGCTTGGTCATTTGTGGATGCATTATATATCTATGTCATTTTCATCGCTGCATTGCGAAAGGAAACTAAATATATGTATTAAATGGTCAACATTGTGTATGTTCAAGGTCTCCTCATTTACACACAATAACATGACACAAACTATGAAATGCATGTAAAAGTTCCGTTAGTAATTCTGAGAGTATGGATTCCATATCCTGTTTGGTATTCCCTCCTCTGTTAAAGTACTTGACCTCTCATAATGTATATAGGCTTTATACAGGAGTGTACTTTTTCAATACGTAGATATCAAGACAGGATTATGATGTATGTTTTCTTTTCCACGACTAGACCTTTCTCTAGAGCATACTGTGATGACAAAAAATATGTAGCATGATGACTTGATTGATGTAAAATAAATTGGGATTTTTTTTTGTTTTGACTATTTAAAACTGTGGGAACTTAAAATGTTCAAAAGTCATGAAAAGTTAAATGCCAATGACCATGAAATGTCTACATGCTGTGCATGAATATAATGTATCTACCTTTGGCTACAGCATACTGTGATGAAAAATCTATGTAGCATGACGATATGATTGATGTAAAATAAATTGGAAAAAACAAAGTTTTGACTATTTAAAACTGTGGGAACTTGAAATGTTCAAAAGTCATGAAAAGTCAAATGTCAATAACCATGGAATGTATACATGATGTGCATGAATAAAACTTCTCTTCATAAATATATACTAAGATAGTTGAATAACAAAAGGAGGAATATATGCATGTTTGGTAGGCAAATATTTGACATTGGAGAAGTGTTGTCAAAATCTTTATCTTAGGGACATTTCCGGCATATTTTCCCAAAAGTACGTGAAACATGTTATACTTTCTTAAATGATAGGTTCAGAGGAAAGATATTGTTTCCTGTTTAACAAGTTTCCAGCTGAGTTTCTTTTTACTTCCGTTTGCATGTTATAAACATGTCTTAACTTCTGTTTACATGTTGTAAGCATAAGGTAGAGCTATTACATGATCAGTATGCTGTGACCTATATTATGAATCATGATTGAATGCAAATATTGACAACGTGACGGTTGCTATGATGACAAAATGATTTCCAAAAATGTGGGTCCTTTTCACACAGGGTAGACAATTATGGATTAGCTTCTTTAATAATAATAATACTCATAGGCATTTCTATAGCGCCGTCTATCTAGGAATTTTATTCCGAGGCGCATTAATTATTACCCCGCTTTAGCCTAGCTGCCATTACAGCGCTCAAGCATTTCAAGGAATTAATTCCTGCCAGGTACCCATTTACCTCACCTGCGTCGAGTGTGGCAAATGCAGAGTAATGCCTTGTCAATAGACATAAGCACCGGCGTAAAATTCGAACCATTACAACCAGTATTGAATTAGTGAACCACTATACCATGGCACGGCCTTAATGATGATGTTAGGAACGAAAGATATGAGCAAATTATTCAATTTGTAAATTAAAATTATCCTGTCTCCTCCAAGATTCAGTGAAAAGTTGCGGAATGCTTAATGCTCTGCACATCATTCATATAAAAACATAAATGGGGCAAGTAAGAAAACTTCTTTGACATGAACTCCGGTCTAAATCCTAGGTTAATAATGATATTGATGATACTAATAGTTATCATGAAAATAATATTACAAACAATAATATAATAATGATACTGTTCACAGCAACAACAACAATAAAAGAACAAGAACAAGAACAAGAAGATTTTATAAAGCGCTACACGGCTAGCGACCAAAACGCTGACAGTCACTCTGCTATTGTTATTGAATGTTATTTTATTACTAAGGTCACTGTATTTATGTACGATTCTTCACTTTAATGGATAATTAAATGATGCTTAATACGGAATCGCACTTTTTTGGAAGTGAAATCACATGCAAGCTTTTAGTCGTATCACTTTTTTTATCTGCTTTTTGCATGCTCACTTGTTTGTCACACATGCCTATCGAAACTAAACAATGCATATTTATTTATTGAAAAGTTTCCTTGTGCAACGGACACGTATTTTTGAAATTACCATATTCCGGTATTGATTCAACATAACAACCATTTCCCTATACTTTGTTACCCATATACATTGGTTTTATTAAATGTATTACGAAAGTGGAGGTATCGTGGTATAATGGTTCGTTCAATTGACTTTTACTCCTAGGGTATAGAGGGTTCGAATCCCAGATCGGCATTATACCATCTACCATATCCAGGTGTAAATGGATACCTGCATGGCGATTGTCCGGAGCCCTCAGGAAAAACATCAATGCTGTGCTTTACTGTGTGACAAAATAATCATTACATAGTTTATGAATGTAGCTTTTGTTATAGTTATCACGACTATCCAATGAGAAATATTATGTGTCAAAGAGAGATCAATAGCATATGAGATCTCCACCCAGGTGTCAAATGGGTACCCGGTAGGATGCGGCCGTCATTGTTGGTCAAACAGCTTGTGAGCGTCAAGTAACGCCCGGCTGGAATGTTCCCCAGGGAGTGGATAATGTGCACACAGTGTGTGCGGGCAAGCACTGAATCCAAATGACCGGGGTAATAGTATATTTGTAAAGCGCTTAGAGACATTTGTATTAAGCGCTATGTAAAAAATTAATTATTATTATTATTATTATGGCAAGTAAAGAGTTAAATGGCAACGATAACCTACCTCAAATGACTATCCAATCTAGCAGTAGTTCTTTCCTCTTTTGTGTGTTGATACTTTACATTACCAAAATGTTCCGTTTGCTCACTATAGCGTGTATTATTCCACCAAATTAAATGCAGTGTTAATTTACAAGTAACATCCGTAATGATCCCTAGAATGATCAAACGTAAATGGCCGAAATTCCGAAATCCTTATGATCCTGATGTTTTTGTTTTCCTTTCTAGCTCTCCTTGTAATAGTAATATTTGGGTGCAATTATGGATTTCACTAATGCGAAATAAGAATACAGACTATTGTTGATTCTGTTTCCGCTGTCACACCTCCAATCCAACAACAAATCGACTCCAAAATAACCCCTGTTATTTATGGCGGTAATGTGGTTTTGTTAGCGGCGTGCTTTCGGTTTGGTGTCAGTTTCGTTAGACTGTGACTGCCATATGAGGAAATTTGTTCAACCACCATCCCCCGTCCTCCTTTGTAGATAAATCATCCGGGGGTGTTTCACAAACATCCTAAGTCAATATTAACTCTGATTTGAACTTAAACACTATCGAGAGCCATCTGTAGTCTGAAATTAAAATATATTCAAATGCGAGAACTTAAGCTTTTTAGACTTTTTATAAATTCCACATCAAGAACATGAAATCTCCCATGATAATAGAAAATATGAACGATTTGAATCAACATTGTATGCCTTTTGAAATAACTATTACAACATATTTTCAAAGATGCTATCGGCTTTCCATAATTTTTAAATCCAACCTAGAGATAAGTTCAACTTAGGGTCATTGTGAAACACCCCCTGATTCCTTTTGAGGGTTAAGCCTGCATGCCCGCATTATCTTTCAGATATTCCGCTATTCATAGAATACATATGATTTCCGCAATAGTAGCCTTAGATTAAACACACTTTACTGATTGAGGATAGCTTGCTGGCAAAAATCCTTGACAGTCAGTGTGCGTAACAGTGTCTGCACTGTGAGAATACGCTGACGACTTACTCCATAGGCTCTGTACTTCATACA
Source organism: Strongylocentrotus purpuratus (assembly GCF_000002235.5). NCBI lineage: Eukaryota > Metazoa > Echinodermata > Echinoidea > Camarodonta > Strongylocentrotidae > Strongylocentrotus > Strongylocentrotus purpuratus. The sequence goes on from NW_022145594.1 coordinate 15,321,982, forward strand.
CCTTCACATATTGAGAGAGTTAGGCTCCGATCAAGACTTAAATGTTTGCGTTAAAGTATAATATCATAAAAGAGCCTTTGACTGCAGACTAAGAAGAGTACATCATCTTCAGCGGAATGAAACGACCCGTTATGTTGACAATAATGTCTATCCAATTAGTTCACAAAAATGTCTGCCTGCCCTGATTCCTTTCGAACTATTCAATATGTTTTCTAGTTTTGGCTTCGCTTTTGTTACGTTTGCAAGGTCGGTTCGTCCCGAACAACGATACAAAAGAGATGGAATAAAAACAGATAAGAAATGGGATCAGAGAAATAAACATAAAATATCGTTCGCCCTATGTGGAAAGCAGGAAATCCAAGGTGTAAAATGATATGGAAAGTGGTATGTAGGATTTTGGATTTTATCAGAAAGGGAAGAGATGAATTTGGTACATAATCGGTGTAAATGAATCCGTTTTTATCTAACGAAGGTACCTCCATAATTGAAGGGGGAATGGTTTCATAGGGATAGGGGCGATGGTGGGAGGGGGGGGGGGGGTAAGATGTGCCAAACCGTCCTAAATACTTGGTCAATAAAAAGTGTGAATTCAATAAGGCCTTAACGTGAACACCGTAGACGTAGTTCACAAGCCATTGTCAGTCGTGAAGTTGCATAACAGGGTGCCTGAAATATGAGACTACAAATGGACCCTATTCTTGTACTGTTGCTTTCTCTATAGACGAACAGTGCCAGGCTTTGCCCAATGCTTCTGTGTTACAATGACACAAAAAAGAGTTAAATCTTCTTTTTCCCATTGCATCGCTTTCTCCACTTGTTTCCCATACTCTCTCTTTTCCCCATTTTTGTTCTCTCTCTCTCTAACGCTCTCTCTCTCTCTCTCTCTCTCTCTCTCTCTCTCTTATTTTCTTCTTCTTTACGTAATATAAGAGGAGGGGGGCACGTGCCAACTCTGTGGCTATGACGTTATGATCATTGAGAGCTGACTGTATATTTTAGGTAATTTCAGCTTTGGAAAGCGTGTCCACCTCTTTCTTGAATAATATCAATTCCAACTGAAGTTAGTTATTGAGTATTGAGATCGTCTAACAGGCAGACCACCTTAATTTGAGCTGTGATGAATGTTAGCTTTCTTTTTATATTTAAGTCCATTTTTCCTGTTCTCATGTTGATATTTTATACTTACATTGCATTTCACCTGCACTATGAAAGCGTGTACAATTCAGTCTATGACTGCCATTCATGTCTTTAATAACTGAACCTTGATTGAATTGAAGTGAATTTTTGTTTTGAATAAATAACAGTTTGTTTTCATTTGTAATCGTTTTTTTATATTTTTCTTTCAAAAAGCCATAAGACTCTGTGGGAGCCTTTAAATAATTCAAGATACAGCAGTACCATGAAGCACCTCACCTGTAATTACAAACTTTTTTCCAGCTACCAAGAGTTATCATACAATGCAGCTGCTTGTTCAGAGACCGACAAAAATAGGCTCGGCTCAAGGATTTAAATGAACTGTGTTTACGTGTGACACGAGTCTAACTGTCCAGCAGACCCCCACCCCCCCCCCCCCTTTTTTTTTTTTTTTTTTTTTTTTTGTTGTTGAATGTTTTGTTGTACACCAAGAACTAGAGTTGAGTAGATCGAGTTGCATGTAATTTCCTGTTACGGGTCTTATCGTTATTATTTGTCTTGATGGTATTTTCGTTCAAAGCTACAAACTAATTACAACATAATCATGATGATAATTTGATACATCATCAACATAAAATAAGAAATAAAGAAGGATTGCCACATAAGATGAGCTTCAAGGCGTAGTAATTCTTTCAAAAACGTAATATATACAGAAATTATGTTGGGGTGGGAATGAAAAAGATGTATGATAATATAAAAAAGGAGAGAGTAAAAAGACCGGTGAAAGTGATGGCTGTGCTGTAGAGAGAAAGATAATTAGGCAGAAGTGAGTGCTGGAGGTGAGGGAAATACAGATTCAGAGGGAGGAACGAAGGTATAGGTGGGGGAAACGAGGAGAGAGAAAGAGAGAGAGAGAGAGAGAGAGAGACGTTTCAATGTTTCATTGTTTGCATCCAGAGTCATCATACCTATTGCCCACGGAGGTGATGGTCTCACTTCCCTGTATATTCTAGAAGTTGGCCTATTCAATTTTGATCTCCACTACACCAACGCAATATGCGACATCCTCCTACATACTTGCTACTAGCCAAAGGTGGCGTGATCGTTAAATTAGGACTCCTTAGGCTGGGCTGGTGAGCGTTTATATGAGTTTGTTGATAACGCCATCTTCGGCGGCTTAAATCAATTATAAGGAACATATGAAGAACGGGCCAGATTCATATATTTATGCTGAGGATATGGTGAAAAAAAACTTTCGTGGGTATAGATAAAGAAATTAAAGCCAATGACAGATTGATGAACTCTGTTCGCGCTTTGAAGATGACAAGTTCATTGTTAGTAAAAGTGAAGAAGGACCCTAAAGGCTATAATGAACTCACAGCAGGTGAAGATTTTGGAATGGAGATCTATACCACTAAGATTAATAATAATAACAATAATAATAATAATAATAACAACAACATTTATAATGCACACATATCCACCCCAAGAGATGCTCAAGGCGCCTAACAACGTAAATACATCAACCCTAATAAAGCGGGGGGGGGGGCATTATGCCCCCCCCCCCCTCCACGAATTTTCCGATTGCTCGGGAACGCATATGGATGGCGCCCCGCCGCTCGCTGACTTTTTTTCTTTCGAGTCTTGCGCAACTTTTAAAAGATTTTTTTTGAAAATCGGACCTACGGTTACAAGGTCACGTGACCTTTTGTCTTTGCATGTCAGCCCGAAAATCGCTAATGTTCGTGATTTGTGTACAAAACATATGAAAAAGTCAATTTTCCTAAAAACAGATCAAACGTGGGTTATTGGGTCTTGTTTCAAGTTTAGGTGGTTGTTTAAGGAGTCAACATAGTTGAATTGTAGTAAGAAATACAATAAAACAACAAAAACAATGAAATACATAAGTTAAAAACAATGAAATACATAAGAAATTATCAAAACAAGGGATAACATAAGGAATAACCTGGCTCTTCCAAATTTTTTGTCGTATTATTATTCAGAACAGTCTAATGAATATATGTAGTGAAAAAAAATTCTTAAATATGAATAATATATGATTTATGGGTAAAATGTGATTGTTATGACTTTATTTGCATAAATTACCATAAATATGCAAAAGAGTGAATTTTTCAAAAAATTGAAAATATCATATCATTCTATACACTTCACTTGACATGCGTGCTAATTTTCGCGGCGATCGGCCGCTTCGCGGCCGAGATCTTAAGGGAGGCCATAATCCCCCCCCCCCCGCCGTACTAAGACCTCAAATAGCCCGGCCTTTTTAGGGTTAAACTAAGGCAATACTAGTCTTGTAGTTTGTTTTCCGTGCAATGTTTCCGTACTTAAAAATGATTGGAATCCTTACCAATTCAAGATACTTAATTGCCGTTGAGGAGATAAATGACAACACAATATTTGTTTGAAAGCAAAAGCACTATTAAAGAAAAAACCGGTTTACTAATATATTTACATTTTGGATGTTTCTTTTCTTGAGACATTATGACGACTTAGTCCAAAAACCCGATGTTAGTGAATAAACTCCAATACTTGGAATCCAGTCAGCATACATTACTCGTTGCTATGTCGGAAAGTTCATCCTTTGTATAGAAAGTATGCATAACATTTGAATATGGTTATAAGCTGGTATATTAAAGAGGAGGAAAATTTACCATTTGAGGTGTTACACCTGCATACATGTCACCATGAAATTGTGTATCAATATAGCATTTAACATTTCTGAAAACTAGTAAAAACATATAATGATATTAAACAAAAGAGAGAGAGAGAGAGAGCATTAGGTTGGTCTTGGCCATAAAGTTGCACTGAAAAGCAAATTCGAATCATTTTTCTCCAAATCGACGGCCATATTGTGCAGGAAGCCAACTCAATGTGGAAATTAGGCAAAAAGAATAGCGCCGTCTATCGACGAGATAACGTCCATCGTTTTTTTACAAGATAACGGGAAAAAGGCCCATATTTTCATTTTTAGTAAGTGAACGTACTTCCCGAAATCAAGAGTTATTTTGTCGCCATGTATGCTAAGAAATTTATCCAACACCGCTTATAACACCAGTGTCAACTCCCCCCCCCCCCCCCCTACTGGTAGTTGGCTATTGGAATTTAGTTTGCAACATGAAATGTATAAATTCATGTTGATAATGTATGCGTTTTAAATGATTACAGAACTTTGCTTTTATAAATTTTGTATTACCATTGTTTTACAATAGTATTATGTAGAATTTTGGTCAATGTAATTAATGTTTTTATATTTATTAAGTCCGTTTAAGAATGAAGTTTTTTGTATAATGTATTTATAATCCTACTAATATTACAACTATAATACGCGTAGCACAATTCAATTTCGCGAACCGAATGTTACATTATGTCAACAAATCTATTTGCCACTTTGGAAGTGTTGTATTGAATTTCTTGTACTCCTTGTTAAGAGAAATCCTGTTTCTTAATTCATTTAAAATGAAGCTTGATTTATGCCTGTCATGTTCTTATCGAGAGGTTATAATTATTTACTAAGTTCTTTTTAATCAAATTGTCTAATTCATTACCCCAACACCCTTTTCGTATTTTTTTTCTCCGCAGAAAGAAATGTATACAAACTTGATAATTATTAACATCATTAACCTGCTTAGCCTAAAAATGAAAAGGGGCAGTCGTGAGCAAGTTAAGAGGCTTTTGTTACATAAGGTGCAATTATCTGACAGAAAAGGGAGCACGAGCTAAAAATAAATGGGGCACTTATCAGAGTCTAAATAGGGCAATTATTAGTAGTGGAAGGGCATGCTTTTGTACTGATAAGTGCCTTTTTATTTTGCCACATGCTCTCTTTCTCTTTCGCACAAGAACCATGTTTCTTTTATGAGCGCCCCTTCTTTTTTTTTTTAAAGAGCGCACTCCCTTTTCACGAATACCCCCTTTTCAACGCTGATAAATGCCCCTTTGGAAATATATACAATAGGTGCCCCCCTTCAATGTTTTGTTATAAAAGTCCATTCCTCTGTTCATGAATGCCCCTCTTCACCGGTGATGAATGCCCTTTTGTAATGTATTTCAATGTAGGTGCCTCTTTTCCTTCTCCGGTAAGTTCCCCATTTACAGGTGCGAGAAGTATCCCATTTTCACCTCTGATAATTGCCTTTTTGGGTTTTACTTTGACACGTACTCCTTTCCTTTTCTAATGCCATTTTCAATTTCCAATAAGTGCCATTTTCAATTTGGTCATAGAAAGTTCCTCTCAACAAACCATTACTTGATAAACATGCTACATCTCTTATTCCAAAATGCGGATATACCAAAAGCTACATCTTCGGTAATTGTTACTGATTTTACCAAAGCCTTTGATAGGATTGACCACACGATAGCCATTAGAAAGCTTATCGACCTTGGCACCAGGTCTGCCATTATTCCATGGATTGCTGATTTCTTATGTTCCCGTCAGCAGTGTGTACGATACCATTCAACGTGTTCTGATTGGGTTTCATTACATGCAGGTGTTCCTCAGGGAACTAAATTAGGTCCAATAATATTTCTAGCAATGGTAAATGACGTTAATCCATCTTTCCAGAACTCAACTACCTTCAAATATGTGGATGACCTGTCAATAGTTGAATGTAGGAACTGTAACCAACCATCTGAATTACAAAAGTCTATGGACTATCTTCTAACCTGGTGTGATCATAATCATATGAAGTTGAACCCCCCCCAAAATGTGCTCAAATGAATGTTTGTTTCCTACGGGTTCCCCAAATCGATCCTGCAGTTTCTACCGGAAATCATGAACTGGCTACTGTGAAAGCCACCAAAATATTAGGAGTCATTATTCAGAATGACTTAAAATGGGATCAAAACATAAATAATATCATAAAGAGAGCTAACAGTAAAATTCATATGCTTAGACTATTGACTATGATGACTTGTTGACCATATACATGTGCTACATATTAGACCTGTCATTGAATATGCAGCCCCTGTATGGAATGGAGGCCTCACCAAACACCAAATCACCAGGTTAGAAAGAGTCAAAACGAGAGTTCTGAGAGTCATTATCGGTGCACGTTACTCTATATATGACACTGTCCTAGATGAATTGAAAATCGAATCTCTCTCTGATAGAAGAAAGAGTTTGTGCTTGTCGTTCTTCAAAAAGACCCTACTCTACACTGATCAATTCAAAGAGTATTTCCCTCCGGAAAATAATACTAGAACACTTAGACGTAAACCCCAAATTCCTGAACTTAGATGTAAGACTAAACGAATGCAAAATAGTCCAATTCCGTACGTCATCCGTGCACTTAACCAAAGTAAACGATGAACGTTCCTCCTTTTCTTGTACCCTTCAGGCTCAGCAATTTCATCACCTTTTTGTTTTGTTTTGCTTTGTTGTTCTTTGACACTCCTCTTTTTCCTCTTCTTTTTCCCCCTTTTTTCTCCTTTTATTTCTTCTTTTCTTTATTTCTAGACTTATTTCCTTCTTTTCCTTTTTTCTCTCTTTCTTCTTTCCCTTCTCCTTCTTCTTCTTCATTCACTCTTTAATTTGATTGCCTTGCCTCTGCCTGTGTATACACTCTTAACAATTAAGTATTGTATTTGTTTCATGATTTTTAAAGTATATTTTTACTCCATTTTAGTCTAGTTTTACCATATTGAATTGAACTTAATTGAATTTAACTGAATCTGTCATGTGACAATAGTTTATCATCCCTCTTCACCACCATCTCTTGTCTACTTTAGGCATGGTTGTATTTTTTCACTTTGTTTTGTTCTCTTGCTCTTTTAAGTCTTTTATCTTTATCTCCCCTTTCTCTACTTCTTTTTTTTCCCTCCTTCCATTTCGTCTTCTTCTTCTTCTTCTTCTTCTTCTTCTTCTTCCTCTTCCTCTTCTTCATCATCATCGTCTTCTTCTTCTTTTCCTTTCTTTTCCGTATCCTCTTATATGAATTTTCCATTGTCGCTTTCTACTCCTATTTCCTATATCTTTCCCCCTCTCAGCCTTTTAACACTCTCCCTCTGTAAATTGTACTCTCGTTTTTTCCACCACCAGCACTTGTTCCGTTTACCGCTTATTGCTTACTTTAGTCCTTCGTTCACATGATTTCAGTGCTACTTAATGCTATTTAATTCAGATTTCTTTCTAAATTATGTTCCCATATGTTGCAATAAGCTATATTTCTCGTATTTATACTGATTTATTTTACAAATTCAATATATCATGTTATGCTATGTTATATAATACATTGTGTTATTAATTTTGTTTGTAAACTTTTGTAATTCGGGTAAACGCCGCGATGAAAGTTTTATTTGAAATAAACCATTTTAAATTGAATTGAATTGAATTGAATTCCCTTCTGATGAGTGCCCCTTTTTCCTTTCTCCATAACCAGTGCCCGCAATCTAAAGCGACATAGAACAACATTTTATTTAATTTTTCGTCAAGCTCACTCGCCTAAAGGTAATAAATCATGTTGTTTACTAAAGGTATTTTCAGTCAGTCATGATTACATTATGCTTTAAACCACATCTTTGACCATATAAAGAAAGAAACAATCGTTAAATTATCCCTAATAATGTGATCACTGTGCAGCGGCATTTACCAATGCCGAAAAATTGTAATTTCGTTTTGAGGTTCTCATTTGTAGGTACCCCTTTTTCCAGAAAGTGTCCATTCATTGACGGTGCCCCCATGTCCCCATGACTAGTCCGCCCTCGTTTCAAAATGCAATATTCATGCAACGTGTTTGCTTTAAATCCTATTTGACCCTTTTCTCGGTGAAATAATAATCCCTATAATGGGTCAAAGGAAAAGGAAAAGGAACTCGATATTGGTTTCGATAGGTTATGAAAAAGCGTCAGTTAAACTCTGTAGTCGTACCTGTTCTCAAGTTCTAGGTTTCAACAGTCATTGGTTGTGTCTACTTGAGACCGTAATAGTTGTTAAATTTAAGTTTGATAAGTTTATCCACTAACAACTACCGTGGTTCACATGCGACCGAAACGAGCGGTATACAACCTTTCAATCTACAAGCCATGAAAGAATCTCTCACATAACATTATGTAATGGGGAGACAAAGGAAACGTTGCAAAAACAGAGATTTCATTCTCATATTTTATCAAATCTTCCAATCATGAAGATATAATTACAAACAATACAGTGTGAATATTAGATATATAACACCTAATAACCACTGCCATATTTCATATAAAAAACATCTATAAGTATACATTTCTTTACTAATATACAAACAAATCGTGGTTTGATTCTAGCAACTGCAACGCGCATACATTTTGTTTCTATACACAGGCGCGGATCCAGGGGGTGGGGGCGAAAGGCACGCCCCCCCCCCCCGGCAAAAAAAACAACAACGGGTATAACACAGGGTTTGCTTGCTTAATGAAGGGGGTGCGTGTTGATAAAAAAGAAAGTTGTGCCCCTTACTCCCTCCCCACCCCCTCCCGCTTTTATCACTGGTTGGCTGATTCGCCGCTAAATGTTTTCTCACGAATTGGACTGTAACAAAAAAACGAGTGCTCCTTACTGCATCCATACGACATATAACTTCGAGAGAAGGCCCCAGCTTCTCGTAATTGTCGCGATATTAAATCAATAACGGATTGTCTTTAGCGGATAGGCGTGTGAACTTACCTTTTATTTCGTCATTATTTCCAGACATCCAGGATAAGGATAAGCACGTATGTAGCATTTCCGAGGACAGGAAGTTAATTCCAGGGCCGGCCTCATATCAAATACAACGGAAACAATCACCATAACTATAAATTCGGTAAGGGAGAGCCAATTACATGTAAATTCACAGAAAATCGCGGCCAGTTCATCGCAACATCAGTACACAGTTTGTAGATAACAATAGTAATATAAAATACAATACGCATTTTTTCTGACAGTGACTCATAAATAAGCAAATATATATAACAATTGTTATTTAAAAAAACGATATGATGAGCTGTCATAAATGCTGATTATATGGAACATTATACAATTATTTGCGGGAGAAGGACTTTGGTTGGCAAACAAACGGTATACGTAGGATTGTGACCAACATGTTGGCCAATCTTTGTTTTATAGATTGCAACGAGGAAAGGTTTTAGATTGGACAAAAGAAAAAAAATGAAAAAATGAAAACAATGCTGTAGACCCATTAATGGCTCAGAGTAGTGGGTTCGCAATGGTATGTTGACATCATTCCTCAGTTCACCCTATAAAAGGTGTTGTAGATTACCAAGTGTGGACTTAACCTGTTATGACCGACATATCTCAAGTAATGGTTCAATGGTTCAAATTTACTTTCACTTTCTTATATTACAAAAAATAACACATAAACAAAACAAAGCAGTGCATTACCGAAATCGGTAAATTAATAATGTTGTATTTATTAAGTGATGTACATAAATTACCTCTTTATTGAACATAAACATTGAATCACTATCAAGGAATCGTAGAAATGTAATTATGTTTAATTTATCTTAATTTGAGAAAAAGTGGAGAAACCTATACAAAAAGCAGAGCTTGTGAGGCTACATAGGTCCCCTTTTAGGAAAAACAAAATCTAACTTGTATTCAATAATGAGTAAAGGGACACAAATAACGAGTTTAGTTCAAGGAGAGAGAGGGAAAAGGGAAGAGAACGGGAACGACAAGGAAGAAGAAGAAAAGGTGAAAGAACAGGAAGAATGAGGGGGAAGAGAGAGAGAAAGAAAGATAAAGAGAGCTAGAGAGAAAAGGGAAGAGAATGGGATTTACAAGGAAGAAGATGGAAACAAAAATAAAAGAACAGGAATGATGAGGGGGGAAGATAGAGAGAAAGATAGAGATAGAGATAGAGAGAGAGAGAGAGAGAGAGAGAGAGAGGAGTGCAGTATCCTAAGCTCATCAGAGTTTAAGTATTAAAGTACATTTCAACAAAAGGGTAGTATGCACTTGTAACAATTGTGGAATTACAGGCTAACTATTATCAAAGAAACCTCTTGAAATTGACAAAGGGAGAAACCTCTTAAAGCTTTATTTTAATGATTGTGGACGGGCGAAGCAGGCGCTGAATAGAACATTTAGGCTTCATAAATACAACCAGACCAGTCAGACCATGAAACGGAAACACTATTATAATAATTGCTGAAACATTGCTTTCGAAATAATTATTTACTACAACATTTATTAGTATTTTGTGTTGATTTAGATAGCTTTGTAAAGCGTAAAAATCCTTAGAAACAAACTACTACGGAAAGGTTTAATACCAGGAATCAAGGTATAATGAAATAATGCAATTTACCCATGTTGCAGTGATAGCAGTACGGATATCCCGCCTCCTCTTTCATGCACACCACTTCCGCTGCTATTCTGAGTTTTAAAAAAAGTTCCGAATGTCCGCATAACTAAACGAGGTATGAACTTATTAAAAACATGCTGTAAAACATAAGTTGTAAGTTGTAAAACATGTTGTAATACGATATACATAAGTATAACACACCAAGCATCTCAATCTAACAGCAAGATGTGAAGACAACGAGCAATCATTTATATATTAAAACTGAGGCTTGCCTGAGGCATCCGATTTTAAGTATGCGTCTAAAGGGCAAATAAGATGTAGTCAAGTTACAACTTGTCAGCCAAGATCAAACTTTTGGAATGCACGATTTTTGGTGAGGGGTCGTCTTGTATCATTTTATGTTTATATGACATAACATTTAGAAATGGGGCTATGAGTATGAATTATATATTACTTTGTTTGTGGATAGACTCATCTATCCCCGTACGCACTGTTCTTGCCCTTCAAACAATAGGGACTTTTAGATTTGCACGTCGACAGCTTTGACTGCAACGTGTGACGTCATGTTAAGGCACTGCGCATGCGTCACGTCGTCTAAGTCGGCGATCGAGAATGCGTCAACCTTGATTTTCCTAAATCTAGTACGGTACTAGTATATGCCGCGTGCGCATAACATATACAGTTCCTCAGGTAGACAAAGGACCATCCTTTCCCTGGTATTATGTAAAGATTTGTAGAACAGGTGTCACATGCATATTCACCTGGTCTACACATTTTTACATAATAACAATGAAGGGATGTTCTACCACAGCAAATGGCCATTTTCGTAATATAACCAAATGTAATGCATAAGTCTTTGAGAAGTGCCTTAATACAAATTGTTTCATTCACCTGATAAGAATAATAGTATTTCAATAGACAGAATCCGAACTGCATACATAAGTTGTTGCCATCTTGGACAAACATTATAGCTTGACCTACCTAGCAACACTTGATATATGCAGTTGCATTCTGACTATTGAAATACTATTATTCCTATCATGTGAATGAAATAATTTTTATTGAGGCAATTTACAAATACCTATGCATTAAATTTGGTTACATTACGAAAATGGCCTATTGATAACTGTTATATTGTGGAATGTGAATCAATAAAAACAAAACAAACAAATATAGCTAGGATTTATGCAATATAAAAGTCTTTGCGGCGAGCATTTTATCATAAACATATGCATAACATTGGGGACGATTACATAGGCAATGGGGATGATTACATAGGCCATGCCCCCTTGGTCGAAAAGTGGGGGGATATTCACTCCCCCACCCCTCCCCCATTCACCCGGGATCTCCGCCTTTGTTATCACTAGATTCTACTTTTTCAATTTGGTGAGACGGATATAGAGATTGAGTGCCATTGGACATTGACATTCAGTTTACGTCGGGTGTACGCTAGTGGCTACTCACAAAGTATGTTTGCCTGCGGATTAATATCAAGTTTGCGTCCATGTATCGTGACTACTTCGTCAAGTTACCCGGTGTCACAATGCATGTCACATCGTTACATCCTAGCAAATCCAATGAAGTTCTGTCACAAAACCATGAAGTCGAAATTAATTCATCAGAAGGCGCACAAAAAGGATAGGCTGGAAAGTTCATCACAAACACCTATTCTCGATTCACTTCGGCTTACAGCGCAGGAGGCATTTCACTATCTTCGCCACACACTCGGTATCGATTCGGCTGGCACGAAGTTTAGCCGAGATCGTTTCGGGCTTCTTCGGGAAATCACGTTGAGATCACACTTTCGACAACCTTTCCAGAATGTCACCAATACTTATGCAATACCATTAGGTGAGAGAAGAATTCCTTCTTGGGACGAGATAAAGCAGTCTATGCTTGCAGGACAAGGAGGGGTATGCTATGAGCTTAACGTCTTCACAAATAGGTAAGAAATTTCGTTTTTATTAAATTTCATTTTGTCATAATAGCTACTATATTAGGCTACACGATCACAAATAATTAAACAAAACCCCCGAAGGAAATGGTCAGTTTATTAACGTTATGCATACTTCTTTAAAAAAGAATTTCCTTCACAATTCGAAAGCTTGTCAGATTATTACCAGATATTGTAACAGTAAATGAGTCCACAGTAGATTCTGCCATTTGAAATCTCATTATGTAAAGCAGAGCAGCGTTTCATAAAACCGTCATAAGTACAAGTTCAGCGACATCCTATTGAAACGCGTGTTAAACTTAATACACGCATTTTAATGGGATGTCGCCGAACTTGTACTTATGACGGTTTTGTGAGGCGCAGCCCAGGTTAATCAAATAGTCAGTATCAAGGGCCTCTGAAGAGGTCAGAGCATACATATATTGAAATACATTGTTATGCTAATACCAACAGCCTGTACCTATTGACATTTTTCGAACATGACAACAAGGTACATATTTATTGTCCATTTAACAATTGAAATTCGCCGTGTTACATGATATTGCGATACATATATACAGCATTATACATTCATACACAAATCAGTAAAATAATTTTTGAGTTGACAGAAAACAAAGACGTATTACGCAATCCCATTACGATATTAATGGGACAAATCATCCGGTGTTGAAATTAGCCATTTTAAATATGTATATTTAAATTCATTCGAGTTTACTTAGCAACGAGCTATCATATCCACCTGTCATTTTAAATTAGTTTACATGTACAAGTATTTCAAAGTTCAGAATGCAGACTACATAATATAATTTGTTGCTAGGTAGGACAAATTATTATGGCTTCCCCCACGTACACCAAATAATGGAGACAATTACATACCCCGTATTAAAGTACACTTATTCGTAACCAGGCACTTCAAAGATATGTATGATGATTACATTACAAACATTGCCTGTTTCTCCGAAGTTGATTTCTCGAAAGTATATGTGATCATGTTCTCTATCCAAAAAACGATCGTAAACAAGTCAAAAGTGAACATTATGTATCAGAATGATTTTCGCATATGGTAGAATGTCAAAATTAAACATGGCTTCTAAGACCCCGTTCTCACTCACTTTGAAAGTGGTCTTAGTTAGACCGCTCCAGAGGAACGGGTCTTGAGGAACGGTTTGCGAGCGTTCACACTCCGAGCAGTTTTTTTATGGCTCAAACCGCTCCACGAGTCAAAGTGGTCTTGTTGCTATGGTAGCTCAGGTCAGCAGGTCAATTTTTTTCGCGCGCGGAATACAAACCGTATGTTCTGTGGTGGGCCAGTAAATGAGTTGAAGATGACAAGTTCAAATATAAATGAAAACACAAGAAGCTCGGCATTACAGTTGAAGTCCACTTTATTAAATATATATATCAGCCGAAGCTCCAATCGTTGCAAACGAAGAGTATTATTATTATAAAAACATTGTAAATAAACTGCTTCTCTCAGAGGCTGGGCGGCCATATTGACAGTAACTAGCAGCACATCCTAAACATGTTAACGGAATGAAATAAACTTTCAAATAATATACTCTCAAATAATATCAACTAAAACTGACTTCAAAATCCCGCACCTCGCATTTAAATACCGCGGCACCCGATGAGGCTTAGATATTACATGATATTGTCAGCCAACCAGGAGGACTCTTACGGAGCCAACCAATTACAAGACGGGATATATCAAATTACCGTTAGGTCATCCGACCAATTAAGAGAGGAGTTATACCTTTAATTAATTATAACCAATGACAAAGCATAATAGATGAGTGTTATCTGAACTAGTCACCGACAAATATGGGAGGAGTCTATCTCTTCGCGAGAATGTCGCGTCCCCGGCAAAACAGTCTATTGTCTATAACTTGTTATTGGAAATGAACACCTGTACATCTTGATGCAGGAATTCATTTCCAACGTGCTTTTCGAAATGAACACTTTAATCTAATGCAAGAATTCAAAACCAGGGGTTGTTTACCCGTTCCCGGCATACTATTGGAAACATAATTAATGCTATTTAACTTTTAGGTGTATACCAAGTCAAACTAATAATCGTACAATTAATCAACCCAGCCCGGCTCTTCTATGGCTCTAGCGCCCCCTTTAGCCCAAAATGAGCGTACCACTATTTAGACAGTGAAAATAGTCAATTCAGACTTTACCTATTGAGCCCTGAACTTGAACCAGAAAGCCTTTGACCAACGGCTCACCTTCTATTCAACGATAAATTCCTGCCTCTTGTCTGCAGGCCCAGGCTATTCATAATATTTCACATAAAAAGGTAAACAAATACTCCCCACCATGCCAGCAAACAATACAAGGGAAAACACTGCTGCTGCTACTACCGAACCTCAGACCAGAGGCGGCCGAACGTCTTCCAAAGTGGGGGGGGGGGGGGGAACCAAGAAAAAAGGGCACTTTCTGGAAAAAAAAAGGCACCTACCAAGGAAAAATCTCAAAGCGAAAATATACAATTTGTTAGACATTGGTATATACCCCTACATTGTGATTAAAATTATCGGGTTGATTTCAATATTAGTTTCCCTTTATACACCACACAAGACATTGCTTAAAGCATGATGCTTTGGAGTTGGGTTTGATTGTCTAAAAAATTGTTTGCGAGCGAGGAAAAATTGTAAGATGTGTGAGGTCGTAGTGCGAAAAATTACATCTTATATAGAGGAAAACACCCAATCTTAATGGGGTTGTAAGCACATTCTCATAACGGAAGACTGAAAAGTATATCATCTATAGATGCGTACGAGCGTAGTGAGCGAGATTTGGGGGAAATCGCTCTTAGTCGCTTGAAATGAGCTAGGGCGCGTTTAATTAATAGAAGAAAATTAGAGACTTATCAAAAAAGATAAGGAGCATGTGGCAAAGTACAAAGAGTAATTATGAGAGGTGAAAATGGGGCACTTCTTACACATTCGAAAAGAGGCACTCACAGGGATGAAAACAGTTAGTCATGAGAATAGGAAACGGGCATTTGTCGACGGAAAACGGACCCCATTATTTTGATAGGGCATTTATAAGATATTACTATATATTGATGAAAGGGAAATTATTTTTTAGTAATTTTTATTTTTAGTAATCAATGTTGCAGTAACGGAGTACCGAAGCGCCACGTCATATTCGCTCATCGTCCAGGTTACTAGCTCCAAAAAATAATAACTGAGCCTGCGCATGAAGTTCACCTCGATCATTAGGGCAAACTCAGTGTTAGGCGCTGGTGTGATAACCACATTGTTTAATACAAACCAGCAACCTTGATAACTTGACTAGTATGACGTCACACTTTTGTACTGTATACAACGATGCTTGTTTATTTAAACGCTCGCTTCTCTTGCATTTTTGTCATTTCATACAGACTCCTAGCTGTTTTGGGGTACAACGTTCATCTCATTGGAGGGAAGTTCATGGGCCACGACCGATATCACGTGACCAACATAGTTCACGATGTTGAGGTCAAAGGTCAGCGGCATCTGGTAGAAGTTGGTGCATCGGATCCAACGTTTCATCCTATTCCGCTTGACTTTGAGGAAGAGAGCCCGGTGTACCAGGACTCCTTTCTGACGTATAGATTCAAACTTGGTAGGAACGACCTGCAACGCTTCCATGACATTCCTGAAAGTGACTCCGACTCCTCTCTTCTCGAGGACCACACCCACCTAACTAACTGGAGATTGATATCGGAGATGGATATCGCTACAGATCGTGATCTCGACTACTTCAATGAACCAATGTCGTACGTCTTTAATGCTCTTCCGCGCCCCAAAATGAAAATGTTCGATGAAGGGATGTTTGCTATGATTTACGAGAATGGGAAGATGGTCTATATTCGCGACAACCTTCTATATTTGGAAAGAAACGACAATACTGAGGAACGTCGCGTTTTGTGGTCGACGGACGAGGTGCTCGAAGCGTATAGCAGATTCATGCCGATGATACCAAATGAAAAGACATTGCTGGGACTAAAGAATAGAAACTTGGTGTTCCCTCCGTGGGATAAAGACAAGTGTGTAACTGTTTCCCCTATTGTGAGGTATGGCAACGCCGTTGACCTGTCTAATACCCCATTCACAGTGGTTTTGAAATTTGTAGCGGCGTTGTAGCGGAGCGGCGACACCGCCATAACACCGCTACAAATGCATTCACAGTAGAAAAGTTATCCCGCTGCAGCAGCGGGATAAATATCATGTACCCATTCACGCAGCAGCGGGTGATTTCTATTACCTCCGTAACAAACACGTGTATGCATGGCTCATGACCCGCGAGTGACCCCGATATGACCGGAAATACTTCAGCGCGGGGTTTTCGATTGCAAAAGGTAAACATGTCAAGTTGCTTTTTGTATCCTCGATCATATTACTTTTTAAAAAAACTAGCATTTTTATTACTTCCAGTCAGAATATTTTAATTTTTTGAAGTGTGAAATATTTTTATTTGGATAATTATAATATCTACATAATAATAAAATCAATTTGAATCCACTGGTTACTTTATTTCTATTTCACTTTATGTTCCCCATTGCTGGAGAAAAGAGGTCAGTGATAGGTAAGTAAACAAATCACACGTGTTTGTCGCGGTGTTATCGCGGAGAGCCTTCACACTGAGTAAACACCGCGACAGCAGCGGGACTGTCCCGCTGCTGTAGCTAGGCGAACCTAACGATAGTTTGTCGCGGCGTTATCGCGAGGCGGTGTTATCTCGCGATAGTTTATAACGGGTCCGAGCCTTCACACTGAAGACAGCACCGCGACAGCAGCGGGACAGTCCCGCTGCTGTCGCGGTGTTTGAGGCCACTGTGAATGGGGTATTAGATATATGCAACAAAGTAACCAGTCGTTTAGTAGTCCCGGTTGTTTGGTCATAGGAAAAAGTTGTCACAGTTTTGACAAGTATTGGCAGTTTTGAAAAGCATCATCTTCATAAAAGAACAAGACACACCAGTTGAACTTCTAAAAAATCTCAATGTGGAAGCAATGAAAGAAATTGAGACGTTATCTCAAAATATATTTGAAACTCGTACAAGGTCTGAAGACTTTCTTTTCTTAGGACAACTATGATTCCCATACTAAAGACAAATAATTCTACTAAGTGCTCTGCCTTTCGTACAATAGGGACTTTTAGATTCGCACGAAGACAATAGGTCTACGCTACGATCGACGTCCTTGTAATGCACTGCCTTCAATGGACGTCACACGTTTCAGTCCACGCAAAATCTAAAAGTCCCTATTAAGTCTTATGTTCCATACTTCAAAGAGTTTACTAGGACTTATCACAACAAGAAGTACCAACGAAGCGGACAATTTCCTGGGCTATGATCAATTTGAGTTTTGAGCTGGACTTGGCAATCGGGAGGAAATTGTTGTAATGAGAACTCTTTGCGAACGAAGTCTGGAAGTGAAGAAAAAAGGTAAAATTATGTTTTGGGGACTAGGAGAAAGTGACCTGGTTAACTGTGAAGTGGATTGTGTTGTGTTTGTGTTGATATCTCTCAGAGACGAATGGATGGATAGGTGGTCCATCATGAACGTGTACATGGGACAGACAGTGGTCATGATAACGGCAGAAGGGGACTCTGAAACTGAAGACATTGGGAGATGGATGAACTCTGTTTGCGCTTTGCAAATGAAAAGGCAATTGTATTTAACTTATCACTTACAACGGGAGTATTTCCGGACTCTCTGAAAATAGCAAAAGTAATTCCAATATACAAAAAAATGCGACTCTTCTCTAGTTTCAAATTACCGACCTGTTTCTATCTTACCACGTATTTCTAAAGTCTTAGAAAGACTGACTTATAATAGACTGTATGATTTTCTAACGAAAAATGAACTGTTGTATGAAAATCAATATGGTTTTAGAAAATTTCATTCAACGGAGTTAGCTTTGTTACAATTATTTGATAGAGTGTCAAATGCCTTAGCTGATCATAAGCATGTTATTGGAGTATTCATGGATCTGAGTAAGGCATTTGACACTCTTGACCATACAATACTTATACGTAAATTGGAATACTATGGATTGAGGGGTGTTGCTATACAATGGTTTAAAAATTATTTAACAAATAGAAAACAATATGTATGTTATGATTCAAATGAATCAGAATTAGTATCTATAACGTGTGGAGTGCCACAAAGGTTAATCCTAGGCCCTTTGTTATTTCTGATATATGTAAATGATATTTATAATTCATCAAATGCACTACAGTATATTTTATTCGCTGATGACACCAATGCATTTTGTTCCAATTCAGATTTTCAGATCCTTTTAAGAAATATTAACGCTGAATTACCAACATTATCAAAATGGTTTAGAAGTAATAAACTGTCTCTTAATTTAAAGAAAACAAACTATATATACTTTCAGAACAGAAAAAATAACGATATTCCTGACATTAAAATTACTTTGGATGGTGAATTATAGGAAAAGACGGATAGCACGAAATTCCTTGGTGTTTTGATCGATGAAAATCTGAGATGGAATAATCATGTGCAATATATTTCTAATACTATTTTACGTAATATTGGTATTCTCTGTAAATTGAAATATTATGTCCCTTCAAATATCTTGTTTATGTTATATAATTCATTGATATTGCCTTATATTTCATATTGTAACATTATATTTCATATTGTAACATTATATGGGCAAATTCGAAAAGCAACGTTGACGCCATTTTACTGTTACAAAAGAAAGCCATGCGTATATACTATGAATATGACAGACAAAGAAAGCGGACAAAATATACAGTTCCTCAGGTAGACAAAGGAACATCCCTTCACTGCTATTATGTAAAAAGGTGAATATGCATGTGACACCTGTTCTACACATTTTTACATAATAGCAGTGAAGGGATGTTCCTTTGTCTACCTGAGGAACTGTATATTTTGTCCGCTTTCTTTGTCAGTCATGTTCATAGTGATGTACAGATTCTTCCTATCGCGACCACACCAATCCCCGGCCCCCCCGCTCAGTGTTATTTAGGGTACGCATATGCGTGTTCCAACCGACCCCCCCTTTTCAGCAAAAGTCCGGTGTGTAAAGTCAATACGGCTCGACCTTTTTCTTTTGTATACGAGCCTTTTTCAGCATCCCCCCCCCCCTTTTCAGCAAAAGTCCGGTGTGTAAAGTCAATACGGCTCGACCTTTTTCTTTTGTTACGAAAAGGACATTTTGGCAACACGCATGCGGTCATTTTGAAACCTGAGTGGGGGGGGGGGGGGGGCCGGGCACCAATCCCTTGTTTTCAAAACTAAAAACTCTAAAAGCTGATGATATAAATTTTCTACAAATAGCACTTTTCATGTTTCGCTTACAAAATGGTCTACTACCTTCATACTTTCCCCCATTGTTCAATTTGAATACAAACATCCACTCTTACCCCCCACAAGACAAACTGAAAAAAATCCATTTCAGAAATCCAAAAACCGCATTGGCTCTCAAATCTATTAGACACGCCGGCCCAGACATCTGAAACTCTCTGCCCATTGTAATAAGAAACCTTAGGACATTTTATTCTTTTAAGAAGGCAGTTAAAACTATGTTATTGTCTAAGTATTGATCACGTTGTGTGTAATTCTACTGTAATCATGTTCGTGTGTACATTGACTGTATATTCAACAATGATGTGTAATCGTCCATGACCTAGCATCGTCTTTCCATTCATGAATGAACCTGCATTCAATCAGCAGATGTATGAGATGTATTGTATTATTACCAACGCTCCTCCTCCTCCTCCTCCTCCTCTTCCTTCTCTCCCCTTTCCCTTTCTTTTCTGCAAGTCACTCTTTTTTATTTGTATTTGTATTGTTGTATCTAAGTTGAGGGCTGCCGGCACGTCAAGCTACTTTGCTTATTTTTGTAGCCCTCCTGCATCTAATGTATGTTAATTATGCATTCAATATATTTGTTTAAATTCAATATATTTGTTTAATATCGTTTATTATCTGTATAAAATTATATACACTTGAAATATTGTATCAAGCCATATTATGTTCATGAAAATGTATGATAAAAAAAATAAAAAAGATGCAGAAACCAATAAATCAAATCAAATTAAATCAAAAACTTAATAAGTGAAAGTAAAGATGGAATTTAAAGTTCAATGGACTCATAGCAGGTGAAGGTTTTGGAAATAAAATCAGTACCACTAAAACGAAAGCAATACAATTAGTTTTGTAGTTTGTTGTCCGTGCAAGGTTTCCGTACTTACATGATAGGCATAATAACTTGTTCAATGTACTTTGTTGCCGTTAAGGGGGTAAATGACAACGCAATGCTTTGTTGGAAGGTGAAAGCACTAATAAAAGACCTGTTTACTAATATAATCAAATTTACGAGACTCGGTGCTTGTTCTCTGGGGACATAGTGACGAGTAAGTCCATTAACCCAATTTAAATGAATAAACTGCAATACTTGGACTTCAATCGCCATACATTACTTATTACTATGTCGGGCAAGCATCGATCAACCTTTCAGGTTGTAAAGAATGACGTATGTGTAGAAAGTATGCGTAACATTTATATGAGTAAATAAACTGGTTTATCAGAAACGGGGACAATTCTGGCATTTGCGACGTTACACCTGCAAACATGTCACCATGAAATCATGTGTCAATCTAGTATTTAATTTTTTTTACAAAACATTAGTAAATGAATAAATAAATATATAAACATTAACCATTAGGTTGTTTTGTGCCATTAAGTTGCACCGAAAAGAAAACTCGAATCCTTTTTTCCAAATCGACGGTCAAATTGTGCAGGAAGCCAACTCAATGTGGAATTAAGGCAATATGAATAGCGCCATCTAACGACTTGAGCACTTCCATCGTTCTTAGCCAGATAACCACAGCAAAGCCCCATATTTTATTTAGCTGTAGTAAGTAAACGTACTTCCCCAAATCATTTGTTTTGCCATATATGCTTAGAAAATTCTCCTATTACCTTATTCAAAATTCGTGTTACCCCTCCCCTTCCCCCCCCCCCCCCCCCTCCCTTGGCTTATCATGATTTTTCCTTGACGTGCGTTGTATATCTTTCTTTTTTTTTAATGAAGAACGAATAAAGAAATTCATATCTCGTGTATGCGCATATTTGATAAACATCTACTGGCTGTTATGTATTAATCGTGTTTAAATCAATTGATAATGAAAATAAAATCGAGGCATTTCTGCCAATCAGCTGTTCAACATATCATTTCCATCATATTCACAAATTCCTCCGTGTTTTCGCTCTTTAATGCTTACGGGTGCAGCAATGGAGAGCTAAAGCATACGGTGCGGACCAAATATATGTAAAAATGTTGACAACCTAGGCGGGTGACAGGAGGCACATGTCTGGAAGCAAACAATGAAACAACAACACCTCCGCCCCCCCCCCCCCCCTCCCTCCCAAAAAGCTAGACTTAAGCACACCCATTGAAAGGAAAGGTTATTGAAAGATGGATGCCAGAGAGGAGAAATTGTAATAATAGAATAAGTGGAATGATAATAATAATAACAGTAATAATAATAATAACAGTGGACTTCGCATTGGGCCCCATGGCATCCATTCACATTACCTGGACGGAGTGGGAAATGCAGATTAATGTCGTGCCAAAGGAAAACTAGTGCAGCGACAAGGATTCGAACCGCGTACCTTTAGGATCACAGTCTGGAGACTATTCCACAGGAACGCAACTCTGTTTTAAAAATAAGTTATAGGTCATTACAAATTGCCATAATGCATTTGTTACTCTCCACCCAGGTGTTAAATTGGTATCATGAGGACGGAATTCCCTGAATGCTGAGACTTGAGAGCACCAAAATTGGTAGCCTAGCAGAACCGGTGAAAAATTGGGTTCTAGGACAACTACCACCCGCCCCCGGAAACCCCCCCCCCCCCGGAAAAACCAACCTACCTACAAGGACAATTACCCCCTGGAAAATTACTTCCCCTGGAAAATTAACCCCTTGGACAATCATCACCCTCATGGACAATTATACCCCCGACAAATTCCCCCATGGACAATTTTCCCACCCCACTAAAAAAAATAAATCGAAACCAACTTATCATCAGGGCGGACTTCCCCTTTAATTAACAGGGGATAATTTTCTGGGGGGTGGGTATTTGTCCTCGGGCAGGTTGTCTTTGGTTTTCCTGAAAGGGGGGTGGGGGGTTGTAATTGTTCTAGGGGTAATGTTTAGGAGTTAGGATACATATTAGGTGGTAATTTCCGGGGGTGACTGTCCTCGTTGGGTAGCTCTCCTTGGTGGTATTTTACCGGGGGTAGATTTGTCCTGATACGATAATATTGGAGCGGTCGCGCGTTCACTCCGGGTATCTAGACTCATCTCAGCCGCTTAGCCAGAGTCACAAGGCCTTGTCAAAAGGCTACTTGCGTGGAGGATATTTGTGTTATAGAAATATCACATGTTATCATTATCCCTAATGTCTACACTATCATTATTTGTTTAACAATTTAATAAGCTACACTGAAAAAAATCGTAGCAATTCGTGTTTATGTTTTTTTTTATCTAGACACATTTATAAATAATCGAACTCCAATCAAATTAATTAATCAATACACATCATACACGATGCTTCAATTAATAGAATCATGAAGAAATCCATGAAAAAAAACATCGGTTTGGTCATTAAAGCACGTTGTAGCATGTCACAATACGAACAAAGGGCACAATTAACTCACACGGGGGCGCTGCCATTGACGATTATTGTATATGTAGAACATCACTTATACCCAGTGTAATGTCATTCAAGGTCAATGACTGTAGTCCTTATATTATATGATCATTGTCAAATAACAATCAATATTATACAAATAACGCACGTCCCAGCGTGCAAAAGCGGTGAATGCAGTACACGCGAGGTTTCCTTAGATTGGTGCCACTCTGTGCAACGAGCCGCTTGCGGCGAGTTCACAGTGCCCACCATCTAAAGAAACCGAGCGTACACTGCATTTACGTTTCGCACAACAGGGTCACGTAGAGAAACGGTAGCGCAGAAACTCATTAATTACAGCCCATCGTAAACTACCGCGATGAAATATTCAAGCACAATCTTCAAAAACAAGAGTTTTTTAGAAATACGTGAAAATATTTTACAAACCGATTGCAACGACTCTGATAACGGTAACATAGAAACACAGGTTAATTCAGCAGTAAATGATTTAATATTTATTTAATGATTTATAATGCAGTTATATTCAATAATAATAAATGTCGAACTAAAAAAGGGCGAAAGAAAAATAAGCTATGGTTTTGACACAGATCGTGATCAGGTTTTGAGGTCTATCAAATGTCTTAGTCAACAAAAGCCATGGGATAAAAAATTACGGCGTGAAATAATGACCCCCAAAAAGCTTTAATAAACTCATACGCAAAATTAAATAAATATATGAGAGTAAAACGGCGAGTATAGTTAAGTTATTATGTGATGAAAATAAAAAAAAAACCTTCTGAGTTTGGAAGAATTATAATTATATATAAGGGACAAATATAATAGATATTAATTATATTAATGACCGAGTCGTATGTTAATAATTTTGATGAAAGTAGCAATGGTAATTTACTTGTGTTAAGTCACTGTCTAATGTTAACAGATCTGTAGATATGTGGGAGGGGGGGGGGGATATACCAAAAGGGGGGTATACCAAAACTAGACAAATCCTGTAAAGGTAGAGCCGGACTTCAGTACATGGCAACATTCATTGGTTACTATTTCCTCCGCTCAGCAGATAGTACAAAAATAATTTCCTGGTGGAAGGAAAATTGACATCATTATAGTTCAATCCTTCTCAGGTAATCTCATATAACCCCAGTTGTGTATTATTCTAATAGGTTCATACCATAAGTTCAAGTGGCGAGCGAAAGTCGAAAAGACAGGGGAATCCCCTAGAAACAGGGGATCACATGACCTAAATGACGTCACTAAGTAATTATGCTTTGGCACGTGTCTTGCGCTCTCGGGAACGAAATCCGCCCGAGCTGCGCATAACAATTATCGACGGAGAGCGAGCGAGGTCTTTCCTCTTCGGCGTGAGCTCACCAAATACACACACACATTCGCCCATCCACCACCTACATAGCTTTAATCGTGTGTGTACGGTTGGTACGAAATGCATGGGGGTCCCTGCGTGTTTCAACGCAGACGATATTTTCTATGTTTTCTTTTTGCGATCTGCACAGCTGATTCGCCAACACAAAGCTAACACATGACATGCGACGACAAAGAAATGCGAGCCTCATATCGACAGGCACAATAAACTGTACCAAATCGACGGGAATTGAGCTCGGAAACGTGCAATAGAGCTCTCCTTTTCTCCGGGATTATTCATCTATATGCTGGCATATTTTGAATAACCAACACGCAGAACCATGGCGGATATTTCCTCTCCAAAATTGAGCTTCTTATCTTTGCGGATGTATGTTATGATTTTTGTCGGAGGTAAGTGCACGCTGATGATGATGTTATCCTTTGTTATTGCCATATCCTGTTTTTTGTTTCACCGAATAATGAGCTTTTCTTTGTACGCTCTATCTAAGTGTACTTGCGTATTGCAATTATTACTCTGATTTATGCTGATCATGGTCTATTTGTTACATTAAAATCAAACAAAATTATATTTTCAGAAAGGTCAACAAAGATGAGTGTCGAATAACGTTGATGTGCATACAATACAAAGCTGCGCATGAACTAAGGGAAGCCATTGTTTGCTATCAATATATTAGTTTATGTTATTTTTCATCGAAATTCAGTAATACAATTTATGTGTTGGCTCGTATAGACTGTGTAATACCATGGAGGTACCTCCTAGGTAATACAGTCTAGCTGAGTTCGAGTGACACATGCATAGCTGGAATGCCTGAGTCTCGTCAGTCAGGGAGACACATGTGTTAATCACATATGTATACAAGCATCCAGTACATGCATCCATATGCATGCAATTTGCATCCAGGCATAAGCATGATTGATAGTTGATGGTTTCTAGTAATGTATTAGCAGGTCCTACAAAGAAACCCCATGCATAGAGCAAGAAATAGCTTACTTTTTGTAGATTATTATACTCTTGATATGGACATACATGTACACATAGTTGCAATTGGAATCAGAATTGCATAATTGCACAATTCCCTAATGATTGATTGGCATCATACATATTCTCAACAATAACTCAGACCCAGTCGGGATCTACAAGCCTCACAAATATTTTTTGTTACATGCACAATAACATAGGCAATATATACAACCATGATGTAACAAACAACAGGGTGGATGTGGTTGGAAAAATAATGCATGCAAATGACAATAGCAAACAAGATGATGCATGTCTGTATAATCTAGATCCAGATTTTTTTCTATAAAACTACAAAATACAATTAAGAATGGTTGGCACTTGGGACAACATAATGTGAGGCACACATGCTTCATAATCATGTTTAGGTGTAATATTCCACAGACGCCATAAATACATCCTGTATAGTTTCAAAGTGCAGGACAAAGAAACCATACTTGCTGGCATATTTTTTTAAAAATCTTTAACCCTCTAATATCACATGCGACTTCCGAGGAAACTCGATCTGTGTTTACTGAGTGCTTTGTTTCGAGTCATTACTCTGATTTAAGCTAGCTAGCCTCTCCTAAAGACAATTAAAATTTTCTCTTCCAAAGGAACAATACCAGTTGAACTACTAAATGAATGGGCCACCGAATTGCATCTGTGTGCATGTATTTCATTAACAATACACGATGTGTTCGTTATGCGTTCAACATCCATGTATCATAATGTTGTGCACACAGATAAAATATCGGAATGGTAAATGAATCATTGTGGTTTGAAGGTCACTTTCTTTCATAATGTGTTATTATGACTTGAATATTTACATACTTTTGGCACCCGTTCAGGGCGTTTTTTTTACCACAATGTGGGTTCCCACGCAATGGCTTTATTGGCAAGAGTGTGAACTTCAAACAGTAAAACAAATTATATGAAGTGTGTGAACTTTGTTCTCTACCCATTAATATTAATTACAAATACAAAATGAAATATTGAAGCAGCAGAGAAATTTATGAATCATATATAGTTCCTTTAAAATCTCATGTAATTGGTTTCTTATAGCAAACTTATTGAGGGGTTTTCGAAGTAATATGGCCTTTCTATCGTACTTTTATTGCTGTGTTACTGACTCGAAATAGAATTGATTTTATGGGGAAGTAAAAACTGGTTGCATTTCGCAAACAGAGGATTATGGTCGTTGTGGTTCTACATGGACATTTATCATTTCTCTAGCTCAGGGGTTTTCGAAGTAATATGTCCTTTCTATCGTACTTTTAATGCTGTTTTACTGTCCTGAAATAGAATATACTTTATGGGGAAATAAAAACTGGCTGCCTATTGCAAACAGAGGACTATGGTCATTGTGGTTCTACATGAACCTTTATCATTTCTCTAGCTCAGTCCCGTCAAATTTCGACATATTGCGAAAGTTTAAAAAGCAGTATCTTAATTGTTTTGTCCCGCATGTGACTCGGTGACTCACGTTGTAATATTTCTATGTCGCAAGTGTGAATACCCATTTCAAAATAGGTATCAAGTATATACCCACACCAGGTACTGGGTCTTTTACACATGAACAAAGACCTGAACAGCTGTGAAGTCATTGTGTGTTCGGCTGGGTAAACTTGTTTATTTTCTGCCCCCGATAAGTTCAACTAGGGTAGCTCTTTCATGCAAACCTACTGGAGCAAGATGCAGTAGTCTCTCAGGTCTCAGACCGTTTATTTTAGATGAAAAAACAACATGTCAAGTACTTTTGCCATTATGTCGATTATAGGGGCATTTGAAGTATTCTCTTGTTTTAGGGGAATTTTCCTCTTTGATAATCTTTTCAACTGAAATTTAATCAAAAGAAGAGAAGGCTCATTCAATGTGTTCAGTTCGTGTTGATATTATATACATCTGCTCAGTTGAAATAACCCCTTTCCATTGGTTATAATTAATGCAGTTGTGTTTGTTTGTTTGTTCTTTGTTTCGTTTTTTGCTTTCATTGTTTTGTTTGATTTATGTTACAAAGTTCTGTCAAAAACAAGAAATTGAATGCCCTAAACAAAATGGGTAGATACTAGATAGCGCTGAAGACCATAAATAATAACTGTATTTGTATACTAAAATAAAAAGAGAATGACGAACCCCAAAGATAATATTCTCTGGTGTCTGCATCATAAAACTAGTACACCTTTATATCTGTATACTAAACTGGCTCCATTTTTCTACCGCTTTTGGCAGTTCCCAAGCCTGTTATTTTGGGTAGATTTGCAACTACGGTATATAACGGCCCCCTATTGTACTCCTACGGCTATTTGCATACAATTGCATCTTTCTGTAAGCGCTCTATATGATTATATCCCTGTTGTCCATCTCCGTTTGCTCACCTGGCGAAGCATCACAAATAGATGACGTTATCGTTCATGATCGGTTTTGTTTGTGTATACATGTATTTACAACGTCTAGTCTTGGGGCAAGACTAGACACGCCCGTGAAACACAATTGCAGAGGTGATTACAGTTTACATAATGGGTCGTGTTAAAACACAGAATTGCAGAACGAACACACAAACTGTAATTGATCAGTGTTAGGAGTTAGAAGTGGGGATTTGTTTTTATCATGTCATTTGATATACTATTAAGTTCACAATATTGTCTTATTGATCATATATAAATTATCTATTATATTTCATGACATTTCTCGAGATTGCTATCTAGCGGACTGCTACTTTCGTTCCGTCCCAGGCCGGGGAGGGCGGATACATCTATCATCTTTGTTCTGACCTTTTCAAAAACCTACATGGTATTATATCATCGCGTGTATTGTGTAATTTGATGTTTTAGCATTAATGTATTACATTATTTTGATAGCCTAATGCGTAAAGGCTACTTGAATATTATATAACTGCTTAGGGTATACAGCAAAGATCCTCGATCTTAGGATGACCCCCTCCCTCCCCCCCCCCCCCCCACCCCCAAAGCTCGGATTAAGTGTTGAGTCTAAAGTAAGATATGCTCGGTAAGTGAAATTATTGCACTGCTGTGGGATTGCGTTATGAGTATTTAATGCGTACATTCATATTATAGGACTTTATAACTTCGTAATTATTACCAACATGTACACACAAAAACCCTAACGGCTGGATGCCAAGCTATCCGTCGTCACGTTCTCCTTTCAAGACACGTCGAAACTAAAATTATTGCAAATACGCGGGTGTTCCCAACCACACCGGGCACGATCCATTTGAAATAATACAGAAGACGGATATTAGCCCGTGTAATGTTGGTATAGGGAAAAAATAAATATATATATATATTCAATACAACTGATGATCCTTTTGCGTGCGTTTGACATGACGTATAGCCATCATGACAATGAAAAATTAAATTCAAAGCCATTGGGCTGAAAATTGTTGGGGATACCCTATAATGTATACAAGTCATGTAGATGGTTATGATGCAGCGTAGTGTACCTCGTGGATATAAGTCATCTTGTCAACATGACAATATCCCCCTGAATGCAATATAAAGAACAACATTTGACCATTAACGAAAACGAGGATATAGCATTTATAATTTGTGTAGGTGTCATATTATGGAAATATAATGAACTATGTTAATAACTCCTTTACCGACAGTTAAACAAGCTAGAAAAAAAATGTTTTGTCTGATAGTTTGTATGGTGTATCATCTTGAATTCCAGTAGTTACAATCTTCCTAAGTAATAACTATAAGTGGACTGCAGTGGTTATATCCTATATTTCCCTGTAAACGTTGTGATAAATGCAATTAATATGAATTTTACTTGTTATTAAAGGGAATCTCCCTCCGTTCATTTATAATCATAGACAACGTTTCATATTGTATATTCCTTTTCGTTCAATAGTCATATTTGAAATACGATACCACTTTAAGAGCAGACCAGTCGATGTGACCACTGGTGTAACCTGACTTGTTAAAGGGGCGGGGCAGACAAATCACAGAGTCCGCCAAACACCTGGGTTAATGGATTAGAAAAGGTCTCGACTCCATGATGGATGACTTTGTTTTTAACGAATCAATAAAGGGATGAAGTGGAACCCATGTCCCTTCCCGTGCAACTTGTATGTGCATGTGACGTTGCTATAATTTGATATTCGTCCACACTGGACAAAAAGGCCATAATTTTACCATGCTTTTCAGAAGAGTGCCTTCTCTTTAATATCGTTGTAGTTTAACTCTACTATTTCCATTAAAAGCATTTTCATAAATGCACTTAACAGTTTACACCGTTGATTTACCTCGTAGAGAACCTTTCACATAATATTCATATAGTAATTTATAGTTCCTGAATTTCCTGTTGTAATTTGAGTACATACTTCCTTATCACGCGCCCGTCATCAAAAGTCTGTCAGGAAAGTTGATATACCTAGTACCATGGAGGTCCATGCTAGTGCCTACATAAATCGATTTGTTTCCTGGGAAACCATCATTAATAACTGTCACATGCATACTTCTGAAGGCTGAATCATTTGGTCACAAAGGAAGAAGCGAATGAGTTGTTATGTTCCATAGCTGAAATGTTCATGGCAGTGCTTTACGATCGAATGAACTTTCTGAATCGAAATAAATGAAACTCATTTGACCTTTGGCCTGCCGTGTGCATGGAAATTAATCAACTAGGCTACTAGAAAAAGAAGAAAAAAACGTCTGCATATCTACTGCAAGTGTAGGTCAAAATCTGACCCACAAGCTTGAGGTCAATATGTTGACCTAGTACATTTCGCCGGAAATAATGAAATATTATGGGTTTACACGCAGGCGTCCTCACCATTCTATACTAATGTTAGAATAACGAGCATGTTTGTATTGCATGTTGCTTTTTCATATTTTTGCGTTACTGCTGCAGATTGTTGCCCCGTCTTTGACACCGCATCTCCCCCATGGTATTTAAGGAGCTATGCCATTGATATATTGCTGAAGTCTCTTGAATCTCATCCGAAAGGCCCTCAGTTCGACCCTCGCTTGGTGCTTATACATCCTTAATTTTCCCCATAGAAACTAATTGTCGATTCTTCTTCCATTTTGAGAAAATACCTCTAAGTCTAAAGGTTGATACATTTTGAACATTGAAGCAAAGGCGTATGAGATCCCCCCCCCCCCGACCAAAAAGATAGAACATAAGTATACATCAATAAATAAGTACATTAAAGAAAAAGAATGCGTTACTAATTAATTTCAATTAATGAATACCAAAAAAAAAGAGGTAAAATAATTCCCGTGTACAGTTGCCCAATGTATGCCCATTGTGATTTTTTTTTGTTTTTGTATTTGATCTGTATCAAATTGCGTATTGCCATTTGATCCAAATCCATTCAGTCAAATTCCCATAATTATCCTTCATTTGGTCTATACTCAGTCCGCTATATAGGCCTACACGTTGTCCAGTCAACATTTCACTCAATGAATCATCATAATGAGAAAATAATGGTTTTAACCAGTAGACCCAAATGGCAATTTAGTCTATAAGCTCTTAGTCTAATTGGCAGTTTGTCTACAATATGTTTACCACTTCGTCCAATAACCATTTAGGTTATTACCATTTCGTCCAATTGCCGTGTTGTGCAATATGAAAGGTCTAAACCCAATTAGTCCATGCAATACCCATTTCCATATTTCATGCATCTGTCCCTCTCGATCCGGGTGTATCGATCATTTCGATGGCTGACTGGCAAAACTGGCAGTAATTATACTTGCAGAGACG
The DNA here is from genome assembly GCF_000002235.5 of Strongylocentrotus purpuratus. Taxonomy (NCBI): domain Eukaryota; kingdom Metazoa; phylum Echinodermata; class Echinoidea; order Camarodonta; family Strongylocentrotidae; genus Strongylocentrotus; species Strongylocentrotus purpuratus. Next base: position 15,353,176 of record NW_022145594.1, read on the forward strand.
TATGGAAATATTATTGACCTTATTCTTGGCTGAAGCATTCAAATGAAACTGAAAGTATGCTAATCCAGTTTTGTCGACTTATCTAGGTCCGTCCTTCAGTATTTGTACTTCTCAGGATGTTAACAATATCTCAAAAACCAATTGTGTTGCCATCGATATGGTAATATGCCAAAAAAGTAACAGACAATTGAAAACTTCTTTTGTGCTAAATGACATATTATAATGAGAGGGCAGAATGATAGATTGTGCAACCTTCGTAAACTGAAATTAACTCTTTATTGTCAATCTTCTCTGCGAAATTATGTAAACATATTTCATTTTCAAATTGTTTATTTGTCATTGTGCCGGAGAAGGACAGACTGCTATATTAAAACATAAGGATAGAAGGAAACAAAGTCCATAATTGTTGTTTTACCAATTGTATTCGCATACACGTTAGCAATATTTTGACACAACTCTTTCGCACTTTATGGAAAATCTGAAACGATCTTAACCAAGGTCCAAACAAAGGTTGTTGCGACAATTATGAATAATGATGATAATGTCGATGACGATGATGATAGCGATTATAATACTAATGATAATAATACTGATAATGATAATAATAATAATAATAATGATAACTATTTACACATCATTTATCTACATCACCATGCAAGTCGATACTTACATGTATAAGCAGCATCTAATACTGATAATCGTTATACTCATAACATAGTACTACTGTTTCGTTTTCGACCACTAATCATAATACATCATGCTTCTAAACCGCAAAATATAATGATGTCTCTATGCCATCTATTATAGATGATACATAAAGACATTGTACAAATCTACTTCGAAAGAATCATAACAAACTAACAAAGTTCATGTTTGAAAGGAAATAAAATATTTTACCATTAATTCCTCTAGTATAACTATTCCTCCTTTCTTATGGTGTGAAAGACAATTATTACTTGTCCTTGTTTATTAGTTATCCATAGGGTACTGTTAGAAAGTGTGACCATTGAGTTTATAAGTATCCGTGACACCAATTTGTTATATTCAATTTTTTGAGAACAAGAGACCAGTGCAGTGAAACGAAAAACGGGTTACACGTTGGCTGCGAGGCAAATCCCACAGCGACTTGAAACTAGGCTAGTCAAAACACGCTCTGCTGTAGTGGATGGCCAGAACAGCTGATAACCACACACGAGCAAATAGGCAGGGTTGCATTGTTCTGTAAACATACCATTACTGACTATTATTCCATAATATTTATAACACCACAAGCTGCAATTCATTTGGCAAACTGACAAGAGTACAGTAGTCGTATATTATAATAAATAGACTGTCATCTATATAGCGCATGCATAATCAATTAAAAACTGCTCTATGCGCTTTACATACAGCTCTCCAAGTCCAAGATTACTTTATTGACTACAATATTACAAACACATGTGTCTTTAGATTCCGCTTCAATGATTTTGTAGGCTAATAATATTAAAACTTGAAAACGTTAACTGCTTTATACAGTTTAGTTTGGCAAAGGAATAGAAGGAGTTGTTGAGAATAATATTTTTACCACAGAAGGTGTATGCAAATCATTTTTTTTTGCAACAACCCTCCATTAACGTTAAATGTGGCGTCTACTACATTTGTTTCATATAGTATTTTCAATACACAACTGTGAAATAAAAAATGATTGTTCGCATCTGTATTATTAATGTAGAGTGGGATAATAACAAAATAAAACATACGCAAAATAAAAGGATCGATGGTATAATAGGATATACATTAAAGCTTATCTGCCGTAGTTTACAGGAGGGATTAGACCGCTCTGCAAGGTCACTGGACAGGTGGTTATTTCATCAACTCAGCTCTCAGTTAACATAAAAAAAAGAGGATCATGGGGGACCAATGGTCACCGATTAGGCATTGTTTGAAATATAGAGGGCGCAAGTAGCTACCAGTAGTGCAGTGGGCCTTTAAGATCGCGCATATGAACACAGTGTCATGATCATGATCACAATATGGCATACGGACTTTCCTATTTAATCTCAAACACGTCATTTGAACTAGAACTACATGCTATTATAAAAAATAAGATATTATTTATGTTAACAATATATAATGGTGGGACAGATATCAGCACATACGAGAAGCCTCATTCTGGGGTACACCACCACATTTTCCAGGATAGGCATACATGTAGTTTATGAAAGCGTGAGAGTATGATGAGAGAGAAAAATGAAATTGCTGCACTGACAATTACTCATTGTATATATTTTTCTTTAATATCCACGGGACACAAAGAAAGTAGTGTGGGAAAAATTGGTATCGCGCCTCTAGGCATAGAGACACCATGGTCTACATGTAGTTTATTAGCATGGTAACAGCGACTACATCCCTCGCAAATAAAGGTTCCGCTCTAATGGCTTCAGCGTGAGAGAGAAGAGAAGACAGCGAACAGCTGATGCCGCTATTTAAAGGAGAAAACGCACTTTTACGTCGCGGATTGTGCTATGTCATACAGAGGTTATATTACCTTTGTTCATTGTATTAATGTAGTTTTTTCTGCCACAATAGTGCTTGTGTTAGAATTAAACTACGAATCTGGAACCTGTTTAGCATTTCTCTTTTCAATATGGCTTTGATTCATGTCATAAAATAGTATCAATGCTCCTGTTTCCTTCAGCATGGGTTGGATAAAGTTCGCCTTTTGGCCAAATTTCTCTCACAATCGTACGGATACATATCTGAAGACTTTTAAGAGGCTAATTCAAGCTTTCCAGACTTTCACAAATGCCACTAAACGATCATGGTTTCGAGAGAACTACATGTACTATAACAATTGTTTGTTTTGTTCAAATTGTTTTGGTTTCATTTTCAATTTTCTCCATGATGACTGTGCTAAATAACCACTCGGTATTAAAATACAGGCTAACACCGCGTTTCAACGACTCCATAAAACATACACGGAAACGCCATGAACTCTGAAGGTGCATCTACATAAACCGAGCTAAAAGGGAGAAATGACGGAGGAAGTTGCGCAAATTGATTTATCCGTCTATAAAGTTCAACTAGATAATTAAAAAGCCATCGACCTGCGGAACGTCATATATTCGGACACCATTGCAGAGTGTATTATATTGATATGACAGACGTCATCATAGACACCAGTCAACTTGTCTGTTCATTGTTAAACCTTGATGTTCCTGTATATTGTTTAAACGTACTCAAAAGGAATCATATTCCTTTTCTCACTCCAGACAGCAATTCCAAATTGTCGTCATCTTATCTCACACAATTATGATGCGACTGATTTTACCCGAAGCTTTATTTTGTTTAGAGCATGTAGGTTATATAAAGGCTGGCAAGTGGATCTTAAGTTAGGTTAGGTATTTATGTTGATTGTTTATAATGTAGATATTGCATTTGTTATTCATGTATTCTAATACCAGTAGCATGACATAAATTGATTACAAGAATTTGCCAGGCCATAACAACAACCAGTGTATTTGCCCAGAATAAATAATAATTTATTTTTAAATTGTTTAAGTTTACCTGAAGCAGGACTTTTCCGCCGGAGCTCGTGACTTACAAGCCTCTAATCGTCACACTATGAAAATGCGATTCTACCTTTAACATCTTTCCGTCGCTGAAGCGAAGAGCCCCTGGTAACAGCGTAGACATGGCGTTTGATCGTGATAAACGAGAATACTAATCATGCATAACAATGAGCCATGACCTACAAGTACAACGCACTTCGTGACATGACGCATGCGCAGTATACACCCAGCTGCGGTCCACTAGATTTGGTGAATAGGGCTTTCCCCTCGATCAGCTGTTTGAGTTAGTCATTGTAGTCTGGTTTGCCAGACCCATTATTATAAGCTTCTTTGTGTGGGTGTCGTGAATCCAGCAGTGAGTTTCCGACCGAGTGTAATTCAACATTGATGACGGATTTTACCTATTTATCTTTAGGTTGGTAAAACATAATGTTGGCTTCAATGCAAAAAGGTTAAAAGTGATTCCTAACCTTGTATGGTTTGATTATACTGGCAACATTCTCAGTTTATTGTTTAATTTGTCATGATGTTAGGGAAACCCCTATTCTTACCTGGCTACAAGAGTGTATGACAATGGGCCTATGAACTTCAACATTTACTTGTCATTTCTGATCTAATTTTAGTATCCCTTTGATCAAGCCCTTTGCATAATCTGAGTGTTATAATAACCACAATGTATAAAAATCGCCCTTACCAGAAAGAGGTATTAATATGTAGGCGACTAGACGTGGGACTTACTCATTTCCCCCTCCAAGACCTTGTCAACCAAATTAGTTTTTTGCCTAGGCAGATTCTGTAACTTAGGTGGTTTCTGTAGTGTGGTGCTTTGTTCTTAAAATACATTCGCAATATCCTCCCATTGCTTCCCATTTAAGAGAGAATAGAGTGTATGAAGTAGCTAAGATATTGGGGGGGGGGGGTGGTCAAACAGTATTTTCCCCTCTAGACTATACACAGAGACTATTCATTTATGAGATAAATTAACACAACTATATAGTGGGTTCGAGGAGTTGGCTTTTGGACGTTGTGTGATATGATCATAGCTGATTCATGTTGTGTTTTTCTTCCCAGTTTTGTATATATGAATTGATGATGTATAAAACTCGCAGCAATTATTATGCTACAACATGTTGCTATAGCATACGGACATATGTTCGCTCTTAAGCGAACAAAGAACCTCGCGGTACATAGTGATTGTTGTTACGTAATGAGGTTGTTAGCACCCCTGCAATACAAACGTGATTAAATGACTAATAGAAATTGATCTTCGTCCTGGTCCTGCATGCCTTAATAACGGAACCCTTTTGATGTGTGGGTAACTGTGTTATTACCGTTAGATAATTACGAGTTTATAATGATGATGAATGCGGGATTTACAGGCTAGGGTGCAGAGCTTTACCCCCCCCCCCCCCCCTCCCAAGGGCGATTGGTGTAGGACTGATATATAGCATATACGAACAGTAGTAAATAATGATATTCCTGGGCAGTCCCACTGAGTCATAACTTCAGCTGGACAAAAACTGTTTAGACAAAGACAAGACATTCCACATCTTGATAGCGTAAAGTAACTTTGTCGATCCTCTGGTCAAATGTTCTTGCCAGCTCACTTTGAAATCTCAATGTTTCATCACCAGCCGGCGATTAACACTACATTTACGCGACAAAATAATACCCTCATTGTAATCATTAACTCTTATATCATCAACCAGAATTTCGCTTGCTATGTATGGGCCTATAAAACATTATTATTTGCAGACACGCGTTTTACTTGCACGAACAAAGAAAGTTTGATGCAATCGTCCTGCAAAAGGGCAGTTACACAAACGGCAGACAAGGGGGGGGGGGGGGGGGGATTATGAGCCTAAATAATACATATCGAAGTTTGTTGTCGGGGTTAGAATGTTCATTCTTTATTTATTTATTTATTTATTTATTTGTCGTTTTATTTTGACAGGGTAGCCCTTTCAGTTATAAAAACTGCTCGACCAAGGGGCCCTGTATCAACATAATCAAAAACATTTTTACAAAACATATAAACATACATAAGTTATAATAACCCTTATAATAATGTTGATAGGTACAGAACTAATTGTTTTTCTTAGCTTGTACACTGTAATTGATGCACGAATTGTGCCCTAAATTTCACAAGATAGTGCCCTGGTTTGTAAAACACGGTGCTTCAATAACCAAGTCAAATGCAGAGGAAATTGAATCAAGAACGTCATCGTCACCGAGAGCGCTCAGTAAATCACCACCCCGTTTTCATGAACATGACTATACGAGATAACGGCATTGTGACGTATTATGACGTAGTCACGAGGCACATTTTGTTGTGAACTGTGCCTGGATTAAGAAAGGCGGGAACGAGGAAGGATCATGTGCTTGGATAAAATGAAGAAGTGATCGACAGGACGCTCATTATTATGGTGTTACTGCGATAAGCCCATAACCATAGATTCGCCACTAGCTCCTCTTATCAGAATCTACCTTTCTGAATCTTAGTTTCTCAAGAGCTAGCAAAGCATGGGAGCAACATTATGGATACATTATCTTTATAATGGAACATTTATTTCGTCCTAAATTCAACTTGATTTCGTTCTTAAAATTACACTGATACCATCATTTTTAAAATGCAAATAAGCCTTCCCTCGTTGCCCGAGTATGAGGTTTTCCCGAAAAAGACCCCCTTTTTCGAGAGGGGTTGTGCCCTTATGGATCAAGTTCACTGAGAACAAAATCGCAACTAGGTTTGACAATCAACTCAATGGGAAAGTCAAGTTCGGATTGCGTAATATGTCGTTGTCATATTTGCATATTTCAATAGGTGATGCACGTAAAGGGCAATCGTTATTGCGTCAGGGTGTTTTATGCTTGAAATGTAGTCGCTATCGTGCTATAATAACATATGATGTAATCTTGAAGAGGATATTTTTCTGAAAGCCACATACAAAAGATACATTTCTCATTACGAAATCGTTTGGCATGACAATGATTTGGAAATAATGTTGTAAAGTTCTGAAAGCGATTTGTAAGGACTTAGCATTACGAACAATACGAATAATGAAACCGAAACGCACGGATCGTGGTGAAACTATACAATCGTCATGCATAACATATGTTCTGAACTAAAAGTCTATATAAAATGCAGCACTTGTAATAGACCATGGGCCAGTCTCAGCTCCGTGGTCTTTCCCTGGAAAATACTTTATTTTGTCCTAAATGATCAATAGACATATATTTAAGAACAATGGTAAAATGTTCCCATCTCCACATTCGTTATTTTTTTCACAATTTTGATATAAAGTTGCAAAATGTAGCAGACAGCCATTCTGCAATGATGATGTCATAGCTGTTCCTTAATTGTCCAATCACAGCTGGGGTGTTAGGTACTTCCCAGTGGGAGTCCACGGAATTCAAAAACTATGCAAGAAAACAGGCCTATAAGTCCAGAAGTGTTCATTCAGGCTACACTGTAACATTCATTACAAGCTTGCATGCATGTCCCTTGCATGTAGTACACAAATAGCCAATCCGCCACTATAATGGGTATTTCTTTGTCCATTCCCTAGCAATAAAGTTGATCACATTTCTACGTCGCGATCACCACCACCGGGTGGTATGAAGAAAATCATAATTCAATATAGGTCGGAGGGTACCGGCATGTTGGGATCCCCGAGGTTCTTTGTCTCCGGCTAAAATACATCAATCACCGTTTGGCCAGGAAAGGAAAGTTCTTTGTCCTGTAAGGCCCTTTTTCTTATTTTTTATCCCAATTTAAATGTAAGTGCCTCTAACAAACGGCCTGTAGGGGTATTTGATAACACTCCGTAACATGTCCAGCTTGCAAGGAGAGGATACAACTGTTCAGAGTGGAACTTGGGAAGAGAATCAGGGAGCAATTTGTATTCAATGAAAGATTAGTGACCCGGGTCGGGGTACTTTGTGCTTTTTCGGATAAAAGACACACATGGTTAGTGCTTGGACGACAAGGAAGAAATAATACCAAAATATACGATTGTAGTGACTTGATTAGAAAGAAAGAGAAGGGGAGGGCGGGATAGGTAGGGGTTAAACAGGAGAGAAGGGGAACACACTAAAAGGGGACACGGACAAAAGAGAAGAGTGAGGAGGTATAGGAGTGAGAGAAAGCTGAGAGAGACAAAACAGAGACAGAGCGAGAGATAAGCATGAGCAAAAAGAAAGTTCGAAAGAAATAGAGAGAGAGAGAGAGAGAGAGGGGGGGGGGGGGTCAAAGGAAGAACGACAGTCACAGACCTAACAATTACATAAAGAGAGAGAGAGAGAGAGACAAGGAAAGAAAACTGGAGGCCATAAACACAGGTTGTTATAGAGAAAAGAGTGTGCGGAGGAGCTGAAGGGCCAGGCTTAGAAAAACTCGTTTCTTTGTAAGAGATTCGTATACAAAAAACATTTGGTCTACATTATCAACGACAGACACGGAAGAAAGACAGAATAAATAAAGTAGTCGAAAACAAAGAGACCGTAAGGGGACGGAAGCGGAAGGAGCCTAGCCATACAACCACAATAACCGAGAGATGTAGATTTTAGTTTCCCTATTTGGTCATTATTATGTGCCAAATTAATTAATCATAACATTCATCTTGCCATAAGCATGGAGCTACATAAATACACCGGAAACATAATGACACACACAGTTTCACATTGTTAACAAAGAATTCAGGAAATCACTCAATAGTACATAACACTTTTCTCTCGAACGTTTGATTGGCTTGAAACCAAATTTATATACAATTAGATATTGCCTAAATCTACTGTGGGGTTAATTATGTTATCTGTGGTTAATGAATATTTGGTTTGGTTTGGTTTTGCATAATCATTGTTACCAGTAAAGAACAATCACCCAGACGAAAATCTGGGAGCGTAAACAGCAAAATTTCAATAGGTTTTACTGAATGATAATGGCAATAACTGTACTTTATTTAGGAGAAACCAAAATGGTGATATTATTATTAATATTACTTTTATCATAATTATTATCATTATTATCATTATTATTATTACTATTATTATTATTATTATTGTTATTATCGTAATAATAATTATTATTATCGTAATCATTATCATTATCTTTTTCGCCATCATCCTTACAGCTTCCCTGATGTGCGAAAGTATATCAGCGCTCGAAATCTTCACCCAAAAGACAGTATCCCTGTGGCTGGACAAGACAGACCAAAGCATCCCATGCGATGTACGACTACAGGAGGGGGAGCGGATATCGGGGTTCTCCTGGAGCCGAGCGCAGGAGGGGGCATCGGACCCAATCGAAATTATAAAGGTGTTCCGCGATGTTGTATCGGGCTCGGGAATTGAGAGCGGGAATTTCAGTCTTTCAGAGAACAAGTCGCTGGTATTACACCGGCCACCAACGATAGAGGACGAGGGGCAATACATCTGCAAAGTGATTTTATCGGGCGCCTCCGCGGGGGATCAAAATACAAATTCCAGTACTATTCGTGTTCTTTGTAAGTAGTAGTGAAATACATTTTCTTTCTTGAGGGGTTGAAGGTTCGAATCCCAGCCCGACACTAAGCTCCTTTGGAAAAAAAAAATATTAATCCACATGTGCCACTCTCCACTTAAAGGGATCCGGTAACTTTGTCTCAGATTCTGAAATAAAATTCTGGATTTAGCTCATGATGAAATGATAATTATAAACCTTTAGGTCAGTCAGGAACCCCATGACTTTTACAAGCCGATCGCCTGTCTGATTATCAAGATATTTATGATTGGAATTACAAATTTTGAAAACCGTTCGCCTGACGGTTTTCATAACACTACAGTCTATTGGGTAAAACGAGTATGGTAAAACCGGTCACTAAAGATTTTTTACTTTTTTGAGGCACTTCTTGATCATTTTGAAGCGCAATTTTTTTAGGGCTTCAATATTACACCATATCACAGACACTGATAACACGTAGGGCCGTGTATCTCAGATTTAACATTGTTAAACGATCCCTTTAAGTGTAAAGGGGTACCTGGTACTTGCTAGGTAACGATAATTGCAGGGCCCGCGAAAAGAACATTACTGTTGCTCATGGGGCTCTCCTAAGTAAAAACAAGAACTATATTATCATATTATATAATTAGTTTTTCAGTGATATGATATGGTGTGATGAGGTTTCGTAAATATTCAATTAACTCTTATTATTGGGAGCGGATCGATGTCTTAATTTCATACAGGAACTTATTTACGGAACCCCCCCCCCCCCCAAGAAATAAATGCCTTTATTCTGAGAGATTTGATGTATTTGTGTCCAGTAATCTACACGATTCCCATCAGCATATGATAGAGGTATAAAGCAAGAACATGTACAGTTTCTCAGAAAATAATGGGCATCGCTATAGCGTGACGTACTAAACAAAGTTGTTTATCAAGCAAATGTATTTAAATGTATGGATGATGAATTCCTTCCCAGGTATGTGTGGTGATGAAGCATTTCAGCTACCTGCTATTTTCCTTTGCACTTTAACCACCAGAACGCAAATTGCATAACATAAGTTGATGCTCTTCTTGGATGAATGTTTCAAACAAATGAAATAGATTTTCCAACTGCTATAATCAATTTGTTTTAAATAAATAAATTACAATTGTTCCCCTGTTATACATATATATTTTCACCAAATATAATTATTACTTACAGCTGCTCCGACGGAACTATATCCTACTATTCTTGAATGTGCAAACGCCGATGAACATGCTGAAAATGAGGACGAAACATGTGTAATCAAACTCGAGGTTGGGACGGGTATAAACTTAACATGCGAGATTTCTGGATTTCGACCCCTCTTGGATTTAAGGTGGACAAACGCAACTCAGGACGAGATTGCAAGTTACAGGACGTTGACAAATAATTCTGATGGAACACAAAACCTGTCCGTGACATTTGAAGTAACATCTAGTCTTGAGAGACAGGAGTTTTCATGTAATGTGAGCGGGGAAGCAGTCTCGGGACAAAGATGGAGCGTAGTCGCAATTCAAGGGGTAGAAGGTAATATAACTAACCAACCGTTACCCAATCAGAAATAGAAATCAAAGGGATCATTCCGACCATTCACCTAAAAGAGTAATACGAATCGTATTATATCATATTTGTTTTTTAATTTTTGATTCAAAGAATAAATTAGACTATAGGCCTAACTGTGTAGCAACAATAAAGCCCCACTGTACTACTTATAGCTTCTTGCGCCCTTTATATAGCAAACAATGCCTAATCGGTGTTGGTTCCCAATAATCCCCCTTTGTCTTATGTTAATTAAGAGCTGATTTGATGAGATAATCACCTGCCAGTGAAATGGGGTCTAACCCACTAGCCAACTAGTATAGACATGATTAAACATGAATCAGAGATGGGGAATAAAACTAACAATTCATTTTCAGGCAATGCTTCTTAACAATTTAGATTTTGTATTTTCATTTTTCTTAAAATTCAACAGCAAACGGGTCACCACTCGTAGTCATCATCGTCATCGTCGTGTCAATCCTATTAGTACTCTTGGTCCTCTTCATTTGCATCATCCTCATACTCAAGAGCAGGAGGAGGAGGTCGAGAGCTGAACCGGGGACGCCGACAAGGCAGGAACAGCTCACAGAACTAGAGAGGGGATCGGGTAAGCATCGCTTTAATAGTTCAACCGCTCATACTCCACACCGACTTCAAATTAAACAAACTGACACTGACCTCACAAAGACTCCACACAGACTTAAAACCGACCAACACCGACTTCAAACTGACGTTTTCTTTGCCATTTGTGGTGAATTAGTTGTTGTTGTCCGGTCTGATGTTTTTTTCATATTTTCATTTTTTTCTTTCAATTCAATTCAATCTATTATTTCTCTAAATATCACATACAATGTATATGCATTTGAAGTGTACTAGATCATTAACAACCGAAAAGGTTGATGGCCTGATGTTGTTCTCATTGGTGTGACAAATACCTCAGTTTCACTACCAAATATAATCAAAACTTATTCTAAACAGAGATTTGTCACATTTGGTTCCGTATTTTTGTCGATCTGGTGTCCTACTTTATATGTGTGAGCGATAACAAACCGGTACACCAAAAAAAAAAAAGTCGATTAAGCGTCGGTTTAGCGGTGTGTAAGAGGTGTTATGAAGTAGAAAGGTAATACGTAGGCGGTACTCGAAATATTTCAATTTTCTCTTTATCGCGCTATAATTATTGTTAAGTATGTCTATATGCCTTCATTTGAGATATAATAGTGTTGCATTTCTTTTTTCCCTTTTGTGTTCTTTATCATGAGCATATACAGTTTATACTGGGTCATTGCCTTGCATTTTAACATGTAATAACCTATTTCGACTTCTACATATCACTTACATCTGGCAATGGATCATTTGCATAGCTTTGGAATCATATTACTCTGCTTCTATTCACAATGATATCGCACCACATCGCATGTATACTATTTAACCTAACCTATGCCAAGGTCACACCAATGCGTTGAGCCCACGCGTTTCCGTTCCGATGTAAAAAAAAAAAAAAAAAAAGAGCCGACATCGATCTGGGAATGCATGATTTGAATTCGTTCCAAATTTACATGATACAGTTATGCTTTGTTTTCCATGCGTTTTACGGGACGTATGGACAATGCAAAGGCACGGGAATTGCTTTGACATGTTCAAAACTTCAAAATTCCCGGCTCAGTTTCCTTTTCGTTTATCCACATCGAACCTGCATCTAGTAATGCATAGGACAGTATAAACGCATGGAAAATGCATGCATTCTAAAAATGGAAAAACGAAATGACATCGAAATGAAGAAAAAAAAAGGGTTCGTGTAACCTAAGCATTAGTTTTCCCATCGAATAAACAAATATATATATATATATATATATATATATATATCCATAGCACTAACCAACAAGCATAATATTTCCACATTCCAGTAAGCCAAGTTAACATTTAAAACAAAAGTTCATATTTGTCTTTAGGCTCCCTAACATGTTAAAAACTCTACAACTATACTCAAGATGCAAACACGGAAAGCATGTAGGCTACACAGATCGTTGTAATTATGTTGTTTACATTTGGTTGAGTACATTATTATCTATTTAACCCTTTGCTTACGGGAACATGGTGATCCCCGTGCTAAGCCTATGGGACCGATACAACTCAGGAGACAACGGGTTAATATTTGTTATATGGTTATAGTTTGGCGGAGTTTTGTTTACCATCACAATCTCGTAAATCAAACCAGTCTCATATAACTAGCATGATTAAATTTACCCAAAATAAAAACCCACATGGGGAAACAAAGTTTTTCATTTGATGGTGCGGCTTTCTGGAATACTTTACCTAATTTAAAAAAAATGCGCCATCAAATTCTTCATTTACTCTTTTGTTTTGGCGATATGATAATTTAAATCATTAAACTGGTCCATTGTGTTGTGTATGTTTCTTTTCTTTTGTTCGAAAATGTTGTAACTTAATTCATTTTGTTTCGATTTGGATTGTTTGTTTTCAATATGTTTGTTATTTTTGTATTTATGTTGTAGGGCCTCCACGGAAAACAGTATTGAACTACTGATGGAGCCACCCTACTAAAAAAAAGACTAATCAATAAAATAAATAAATAAATATTGCCTAACCCGGCTTTCTAACCTCTTTCATCATAGGTCGTAGGGGGTGCCATAGATTATATTTTGTTGTTTTTCGTCATGGTTTGCTCATTTTGATCATGGTTCCCCATCTGGCTATTTGCATGCATAACCTAATCAAAGCTGCCTCATATAGAAAACTGGCTCATTCCATCACCCATATAAAGTAACAAAACACATTTTGATAATGGGTTTCCACTTCTGTCTCGTTATAGCTGTCCGTCCAATAGAAAACAATCACTACACAAACGAGCCAGGTGAGAATCTTAGCCATTAACATTTCATCCTTTCCTCTTCTATGTCATTAAAATTAAATGGGTTCAAACTTTTAAGTTGTTTATAAATGGAATGCACTGCCATTCAACTGTGTTTTGTTATTACGGAAAGGAAGTTGCTTAGCCGTTGGGTCTCAAAGGCTAACGCAAACCCACAAAATGTCCTTTATGGATAGGTTCGTGAGTTGGCAAATTTTCTCCACGTGCTGAAGGGCAGAGAAATTGTTATCATAGGATGTAAAACCAAAACAATGGACGAACCTGATGGCACCGATGTAAAGTATTGTTTGGTATACGTCCGTATTTTGTTTTTGACCATTAGGACAACCACAACGGGTCGTAGAGTTTTGTTTAGGATCCGTGATTACGAGCAAGGTCTGTTTCCACTTTCTCTGAAGATGAACCACATCATGCCTCGTTTAGTGATGTGAAGTTACGTCGACGTTCAATAAAGGGAGAAGACTGACTTATTTATAAATTTAAAAAAAAAGGAAAATCGAAAAAGTAACTAAATAGAAAAGAAATCCACACATACACACACACACACACACAAAAGAAAAACAAATTGTTTGAAAGAGTTCGTAACATATACCGAGTGAACATTAACAAGAGATTATGTTAAGAAGTTGCTGTCTATGAGAATTCTGTATTTTTGCAAGTATGGCATCAACGTACCAAAACAACATGTCAACAAGAAGATCGATAACGGGCTGATGTAGAATCGTTACTACTTGTAATCACGTTTAAGCCCGGCTGTACTAGTTTTTCCAGGGGCATTGTACATCCCTGCAAGGTCACTGACAGGTGGTTATCTCATCAAATCAGCTCTCAATTAACACAAGAGTGATCACGGGGGACCAACAGGCATCGATTAGGCATTGTTTGCTATATAGTTGGCGCAAGTAGCGATAAGTAGTGCAGTGGGGCTTCAAGGAATTTTGATATCAGCTTGATATGTCTGTCAATGTATGTATCATTTTTTTTGTTTTTCGTTCATCTTATTTTTCTCTTTCCCCCTCTCTCTGTCCGTCCCTCCCTCCCTCAGTATCTGTGCTGGTAGAAGAACCGCCCGTAGAGATTGTAGAGACCAAATGTACCGAAGGAACACAGACAGATATTCCTGAACCACCTGAAGGTAAGGTCAAAGGTCGCTGAAAAATACCCAATCACTTTCTTCGTTATTCTTTAGTCATTGTACTCGTAATTACATCTAGCTAAAGGAAACGTAACCATCGAATTAGGATATTAATATTTTTGCCCACACTATTCAGCTGTTTCACGTTATATTTCGAATAGGTCAGGGCATTTCAAGAACAATACTTGTCAGGGGACATTTCTTCAATAGTATTGTTCGATACTGACGTTTTTAAAAGAGAAACCGTATTCTGGATATGAAATTAAATGTCGGCCTTCTTCGATGGGTTCAGAATATAAAGCCCTTTGCCAATTAGTGGTATTCCAACAAACAATTGTAGGCCTCACGCGATCACGTAGATTTTCAAGAAATCAACTTGACGACAATTTCAAAGCTCTTCAATATAGCCATGTCCTGATTGATTATATAATATGTGATCGTAATAACGATTAAAACAAAAATATTTTTTGTAAGCAGGAAAACGTAGGCCTAGACAGTTTGTTTTTAATTAATTTTTACTAATGATATTTAAACACTCCTTGCATTTAAAAAGCCTATATTTTCAGATAAGGTGTCATGTTCATTTTTGTTTGTTGAATGAATTGCAGACGAAGACAGAATGAGCACAGATGACATCGAACAGTCTCAGGAGTTATTGAACAAGGATGATAGAGAAGACAGCCAATCCAACTCAAGAGGTAAGGACATGACCTCTAACCTAATGACCTCAATGCTCATCTACGTGGTGGTACGAAGGAAGCGTGAAGATATAATAGGTTCTTATTGTTGAATATTCCCTCCTCTTGAAAGACACTCTGTACATCATGATACAAAACTGATATTGTTCATGCTATGTGTGTCATTAAAGTTCCATAGAGTATAGGTTATTTGGAGAAAGGCGATGACTCGGCATTGTTGTGAGGTTTGAAATCACCAACATGATAGGAAATTGATTACGTTTTGCCCAGGAGAATAGGAAGCATTGCACAAAGATTTAGGGTATATATAAATAAATATATATATATATATATATATATATATAAATATATGTATGCCCGATAATAAGTCCACGTGTTGGCATAAGTGATAAAGAATAAAATAGTCATATTAAATCAAATATAGGGTTGTTTAAGGTCACATTATGTCAACGTACATTACATCTATACCAAGTGGTTTTATTTTTAAAGTCCCATATTATGTATATGTATAGTAATATCAATGGGACTTTATACATTGTAACATTAAATGTTGGCCAAAGTTTCCAGATTTTTTAAAACATTTTAAAAATATCTTGTTTTGTAATTCGATTGCAATCATTAACCATTTGAATTTAGTAACAGTAAGATTTATATAGTTTCGTTTCTTTGCTAAGCAAAATGAAAGGTTCGGTTTAATCATCCCATATGAATGTACTTTCAGAAAATTAACTTACGGGAACATTCAAGACCCTATAGTATTTCCTTGTAAGATCATGTTGGCTTTATGTAACATGGCATCGGCATGTTAGCATATTTCAACAGGTGACGAACAACGCTGTTGCCATGGGTTAATTCTTTTAATAGCTCTTCGTGATTGTGTTATACATGAAATTGTTTCAAATGAATCACACTCGTCTTAATCAGTCTATGCTTTTTTAATGCAATTTCCTTGCAGCACCGTCACACCTTTCCAGTCGATCAGACATCGCCCATCATGAATTCGGGGAGAGCTGGGTTTGCGTGAGCCCCGAGGAGCTTCGGAATCTACAAGATCGCAAAGATGACGACGGAACCGGTGCAGATGAACCAGGTACATCTGTTGAGCGCCCTCAGCGTCCGGGTCACTTTCGTGGTGTGTTCCAGGGCTTTGGTAACCTTCTGGACACCTTCAGCAACTTGATGCGGCATGAAGCCTAATATAAGAGATGCCGACTGTCGCTGTTAATATATTTATTGCTTCTATTTTGTCTTGTTTTCAATAACTTCGCTTTGGCCACATTGGCAAAGAGCGGAATGGTATTAGACAGCAGATATATATGGACTATACTAACACAATGGAACATGGTCAGACGTGACCTTAAAAACCCTGCTTGTATATCTTGCCGTGTTTAATTTTGATGGGTATCTAAAGTATCTGCATGTCAAAAGACATGAACAGATATTCAGTATGAAACATCCTGGAAATCATGCATAAAGTTTATATATCAAACATTATGTATCTTACGTGTCAGGAGGTGAAGGCCACAATTCGCTGACAGAGACTTGGTCGAAATACCATTGCTGATGTGTAAAAGTCTGCACGCAGAAAACACCGGGCCTATCAATTAGAAGAACCCTCTAGTCTCTCGGAACGTCTTCGGGTGAGGGAAAAGTGAGATAAGGACTTTTCCATATGGGGGGATGGATCGGAAATGCAAAACATTAGCCTAAACATATTGATTAGCCTTCTGTTATTGGTTAAACATCGGAACAGTTTCAAATTCCACATGAGAACCAACTCCTGTGCGTCTTCAAAATAAAACGCCCTCTTGAACAATCGAACAATGGGGCTCTACCAAACAGGCACAATTAAACTCACTGTCATACGTTGTATGAAGAGGTAAACGTGCAAGATGAAAACGATGATTTGAAGCTTCATTAGAAAGCATGGCCTTAGAAAGTACAATTGAGGACAAATATGTGACAAGTTTTGCATTGGTAATGGTGATGATTTGCTAAAGGACAAATACTGTAAGACTTTACCTTGTATCATAGTCATATCATGTGTCATTTTTTTAAGGCTGATATTGGAGAATAATGTGATTTCCAAAGAAGAACAGAACGATGGACTAATTATAATAGTACAATATCGATGTGTATGTACATGGCTTATCATGAGTACCTTCAGAGGCTACGGTAATGGGTTTTTCGTGATAACTTGGTATGGCATGCAAATCAAGTTGTCAATGTTAATATCTGGCTTACGCTCATTATCAAAATATTATCAACATCAGACATGTTAATGGTATCATGCGTGAGCAATAAGTGTAATGTGTATACAGTGACCATCACCAGAAAAGTTAGTAGGAATTCCTGAAGCAATTCTGTGGCTCTTGATCGCTTAGGCAATAGCGTGACACTTTTACGAAAGCATTCATTTGTGTTTTAAGTCTTGAGTGGGGATGTAACCGCCTACATTCTCTGTTGTATCGCAATACTCTGCTTTGAAGCTGAGTTGTTTAAAAGAACTCAGAATATTCAATTCAATGGAAGAAAACTATAGTACTTATTAAAATATTGGTGTTATACTACCGTTGATCTTGTGATAAATAAAGTGTACTCTAAATCAGCAGTATTTGTGTTGACTAGCTAAATCAAGGTACACAAAATGAACTGTAACGGTTTAATGGCGCACGAGTACTCCGTGTCATCTAACTAGCTAGTCAAGTCTGAATTTTGCTCACTGAAGTATAATATATCGTCCGATCATAGAAGAAACTCCAAGCTATCAATCAGGATGAACATCCTTGCCCAAAAACCGTAATATCTTTGTATGAAGACTTTCTCAAATTGCTAACATTTTCTCGGATCTCCTGTATGTACGTTACTCATTTTCAACATATAAGTGCAATGATGCTCTATGTGGCTTTTGTGCAAAGTGAAAACTTTCAGCTGAAGAAAACGAAATATGACATTTAAACTTTATCGCGATTATTGCAGTTTGAAACGATGAGTCTAGGGTAATTTGCTCATGTGCCCTTTCATAATGAGATCCGAACGAGAATGAACCAGTAAAGATTATTCTACTATAAATAACTTATAGTTATAACTTTTAATAGGAATAACATTGTATTACTAGTTATTTCGAACTGAATGTGTAACATGTAGCTTTTCGAAACAGGGTTCGTTTGATATTGCCATTTTGTTAATGTTGTCATATTAACACAGGAACCTCATATCATCTGACAGTTACTAGGATAAATTGCGGGTTTATACATTTCTATGTTTTTTGTTGTTGTGTAGAACATGATCATGCGGCTACGTTTGTTTACATTTATGTTTCCATGATCTTCGTTATAACTCATTTTCATTTCCCACATTTTTTTTTTAATCTGTCGACATATAATACAAAAGAATAATTTTGTTATAAGAATGGAATTTTTGAATGGCACATAATCTAATTCTCAGTAAAAGGTTAAATATTTAGTTCAAAAGGATATTAACATGACAGTACATGTATGTTTTGTCATATATCTCCAATCTGTTCATCATACATGAGCATCAGTAAATAATCTTACACCAAATCTGCTTCAATCGTTACCTATATGTTTGTTGGCATATTGTTTTTAGGGCTAAGTGTTATTAGTATTTTACGAAACTCATTCTGAGTTGATAATTTATGTACCCATAATTGTCAATAATTGATACATTTTTAATATTTAAAAGTTTGACATAACGTCCTGTCTGTTTATGTCACTTTCGAGGTACATGTATATCGACAAGTTTGGTAGCCATTATTTCGAGGGAAGGAGAAATCTCGCCGCTCGTAGCCTTTGAAAATCATTTTAGTTTGAAGTAACTAGAAATGATCATGTTCCTAAATTATTTAATTTTGTATTATTTCCATTGATATTTCCATGCAACCGATGAGAGGTACAGAAGTGTAAATCTCGAAACGGTAGATTCAAACTACCTAATTATAATTGAGCGTTGGGGAAAGCTTTCATAAACAATATTTGCCCCCAACGCACACATACATAGTATTCACAATAAATAATCTAAGGTCAACAAAATATGGTCTAAGGTAAACAAGTTGATTGTAAACTGAAAAGAACAATATTATTGTGTCTTTGTAATATGAATCATTTTGATATGCTAATTATTTCAGACAAAATAAGAAAATGATAAAAATAAGAAATAGTAATCATAAGTATTAACTCATTCGGAGTTATTTTTAAAAGTATTCCTGTATCTATTTTAACGAAGAAGGTATTTATTCTATTTGATTAAGCACGAGTAGGAATTTTGTATGCAATTGAACAGAAATGTGTAGTGTGTGAAGGTCTGAGGTTTTAGGTGAGGAAGATCGAAAATGAAGGATTAATGTTTCTATAAAAGTGCCAGTAATTGTAAATATTAATGAAATTAGCCTTGTCGTTTGGTTTGCTTAGATTGCCATAAGCAGACGCAATATATGGAGTTAAACGGTCTAGATATATCCGTGTATATAGCAATTAAGGTTAAAATCAAATTTTATTAATTACGTCGTATTTGTTATACATGTAGTTCTCGCAATTGTGGAACTTATTTTTTTAGTTATAGTAGCACAGGACATTATACCATCATCACTACAATTTTTAGACATGATTTAGTTTGTCTTCATTGCATTATATAACCAAATTCATTTGTTAAAATATGTGTTTTTTTAGTGATTTCGTGCAATAATATAAGTTCAGGTTTGTCTTTGTTGTGTTTCACTCACATTTATGTTGCTGCACGTGTAGTAGAACATTGGCACTCATGGAGTAGTTTGATAAGAACAGGATCGCAACTGTTTTCGAAAAATAAACTCAAGAGCAATTTCAATACCACGTTTTATGTCCCATCATACTAAAACTACGTAATATATCATTGTCATGTTCGCAACTTTCAATAGGTGACGTAACATGTCGATTCAAACTGCGTTAGGCTGATTTTTGGAAAGTAGTCGCAATCGTGATTCAATGTACTCCATGCTTTGCTTGATGAAAATGTTAAGTTATTTATAAAGTATTCCAGTAACAAATCTGTTTAAGGATTACAAAACAGTTTTTTGTTTAAAAAAATGTTAGAGCGATACGTTTACTCAAAATAGTCTTGATTGTGAAAAGGTTGTCATGGATATTTGATATGCTATGACATTTTTTAGGTGCCCAAAGAAGGAACTGATGTGAATATAAGTGTGTTATACTTGAGTCAATGCGTGTCAAGTTGGTAACAAAACTCATATCATTACTGCATATTGTCCACTCTGTACTTACATACTGTGATATGATATACCACATCGTGCTGTACATGTATTTTATTTGGTATGAAAATATAACTATTTATGCAAATAATCTCTACTTTTGTTGTTTGGTCATTATTGTATCGACTACTTTACACAGATTAATGACTTTCACAAACGTTTTTTTGTTTTACATATTCTTTAAAGTTGTTCACTTATTTTTTATTGATATCGTTTTACTTTCCTTAATTTTGTTTTCTTCATTTTGCCCTGAACAATTCACTCAGTAAAGAAGCTCATAAGATTGGTGACGCAAATTAAAAATTCGTTCTTTCAGAAAAGGGAAAAGAAAAATAGTGATTGTGAACAAAGGACTAGTTTTCAATTTTAACAGTAGGTTTGTCGTTCACTATGTAAAGTATAGGTTAATTGAACGTGAAATATTGAAAAGTCAAGTTTCAACAAACGAGGTAACAAACGAGTTTTGTTTTCTGCCGCCGTCTATCGAAGGTGGTGCCGGAGGTATTATGTTTCGGTTCGTCCACCCGTCCGTCCTGCAGCTGTCTCGTTAACATAATATCTCAAGAACCACTTGATGTATGAATTTCGAAGTTGGTGATATCACGTATCACCATAGAAATACGATCCGATTAAAATTGGGAGTAAACAAGTAAAAGGAACAAAGTTCATTAAGGTTAATGTATGTGATTTCAGGTATTGGCCTTGTTATCGCAATATATCAAGAACTTTTTTTATGAGGCCCAAACTTGTTAGTAATATGTATCACCATAGGAAGGCGATCTGACTCAATTTAGGGCTAAGAAGGTCGATAACAGATGTACATGTTTCAAATGACAGGTGTTAGCCCCGTCATCGCGCTATCTCAATAATCACTAGAGATATATATTCGAGCTTCATCTAGATTTAGCATATCAAACTCGTTCCTCCCGAAAAAATATTATAAAGGTGGATTCGAAATGACCATGATTGCTACGTAATCAATTTCTAGAATAATGGTTTAAGTTCGTTTGACATGGTTATCATTTATTTATATTTGTATAGTACAGTCATACTCTAATGAAATAATTTTGATTGTCCGTCAGTCACTTTTCAAATTGTTCATTTTTGTTTGCAAGTCTTATTGGCTAGTTTTCAAATCGGTCCCTTCGAAGTCGGGGTACTAAGTTTTATCCAAATATTTGTTATGTTATCATGCTTATCGTTAAAAGTCAAATTTGGTTCTTGACGTGCTAGAAAAGTAGTATTTAATGGAATCTATAGGTGTATGCCTTATTTCTAACTCAGCACACATTGCACTTGTTTCAGTGAGAAAAAAAAGGTCGATCGGATATTTTCCCTCAGAAAGTGATATAATAATTCATTTTGAACTACATTTTGCAGTCTTAAAATAGGATTTTCCCGCCCCCCCCCCCCCAATAAGCCTAATATTTATGTCATATTTTTGTTCCATATTTTTGCAAAAAGTGGCCATTATAACAATATTTTTTCCCAATGGCTATGGGACAGTATTCCTGGATTCTGCACACTAATAAAATAGTGTCCTTGATAATTATGACAGTGATTTGAATTTATGTTCCATTATACAAAAAGGCATGAATGAAAACGTGGGTACATGGTACGGATACTAAGGTCTGTTCAGTCGTGCCATTACAGCACAACCAAGGGGTCCAAATGATATGATACAATATGAATATGGCAAATAAAGGTAACAATTGAGCAAACCAAAATAACGAATTTGAACAATTTCAGTTTACAGCTAGCATTACAAGAAATGATATATTCACTTTTCATATCCGAAGCCCCATCCCAAGCGAAAAGGTTAAAATATATGTGTCTAATTTTTGCTAAAAGTGACCATTATTATAACAACCAACACATTTCTGATGGCCGTTTGACAGTATTCGTAGACTAGATATATCAATAAAACGGTGTCCCTTGTGAAGATGATTTGAATATAATGTTCCGTTATGAAAACAATAAATAACATATAAACATATGTTATAACATAAATGAAAACGTTAGTAAATACTTAACGGTACGAATGGGTAGTCTTCCAAGTTGGGCCATTACAACGCAACTGTTCTACCGAGGGTCCAAATTATATAATATTATGATGATATGGCAGTAAAGGTAAACATTGGACTAACCAAAATCATGAATTTGAACAATTTTCATTAAAACAGCTAGCATTACAAGAAATTATATATTCCCTTTTCATATCTTAACCACCCCCGGAGCCCTTGCCCCGGCCCCCTCCCCCACCGAAAAAACGTTTAAATATATATATATATATATATATATATATGTGTCTACTTTTTGCTAAAAGTGACCATTATAACAACCACAAACATTTCCGATGGTCGTTTGACAGTTTTCGTAGACTAGACACATAAATAAAACGGTGTCCTTCATAATGAGGATTTTTAAGTAATGTTCCGCGATGAAAACAATCAACAACATATACATGAACCTGCCCCCAGGGCATGAGAAGAAAAAGTCGCGCCTTAGCATGCACATAACAAAGGTCAATGTACATGATTAATTATATGCAGGGATAAATCATTACAAAGATATTCACACAAAATGGATCTTTACCTACTCTTTTTATTATCTCGTGGTATAACGTCGATGTCGATGTTCCCCTCAAGATTTTTTTTGCTTTGAACACTGAGATTTTCTTAACAAGCCAATTTACTTAAAACGAAAAATGTTTCAACTACAAATTAAAGTTGCGCAGTTCATACAAGCGCGTTTATAAAAAAAAAAATGTCGATATCGAAGGATCGAATTGAGGGAATGAAAACGGCATGTTTTAAAAATACTATGTTCCTTTTGCAACCAACATCAAATTCTGTAGAACTTTGCAGGAATTATGAATATATGTCATGTGTGTCCTATCTGTGACATATAAACGTTAGCAGTGTCCTAATATTCAAATTATGCAAGGAAACCCGTTTACTTGCTAAACTTCACTGTCAGACACTATCGAGTGGCTGACTGGCCTTTTTTCTTCTTTGGTAATAACATACATGAAATGAGCTGTAAAGGGTACATTAACATTTGTCTACATCAATAAGCCACTTTTTGTATTATGTGTAAAATTAAACTGATTAAATCTCTGCGCAGCAAAACGTACGACAATTCGGTACAATGGTCTGAAAATCAGAGTATTACTTACTGGCTCTATAGCTCTTAAGTCGATTCGACAACTAATAGTCGTTATTTTCCCACTTAAAGATATTTTCAAGCCCCCTTGTTTTAGGGAAGTTCTAAATTAGTATTATCTTTCAAATGCCGTTGGGATTTAACCTGCCGAACTCCCCCGACGGGGGTCGTACTTTTTTTAAACTTCACGATCTCACGAGGAATAAACTACACTATCAGACAATCGGGATATATAAATAATAACAATGATTTATTAAAGATAATCAACACAAATTATCAAGGGTCGTACAATTAGTCGTGTACACAGAATAATCAAATGTTTCCGGAGGGAATAACGCCCTCAGACAGCAAATAATTAACATACAATAACAATGATCATTCCTCTTAAATGTATTTTTATGTTCATGCCTTCTTCATGCATGCATGTCTCATGCTTTATTTGATGTAAATTGCAAAAATTCAATTGTATTTTTTAGATGTGAATGTAAAATCATATTTTGTATAATAATATTAACATGCAGATTACTTTATGTATTGATTTAGTTATTGTTTGTGAAAAAAAATGGAGAAAAGGAAATATCATTGGAGAGAGAGAAAGAAAAAAGAAAAAAAAACTTGTCAAATGTGGTCTAGCGCCATCTTTTGTTTAAAACATTTAAGGAATATCTTAAACACTAATTGCCATTGATCTTTTCTGTTACAATATTTCAAAGTCGCAAACCGATGCAACTTTTAAGTTCTCAAAAGTTTAGTTTAGTTATTGGGTAGTATATTGTATGTAATGTTTATACCGTGTATACATGAATTACATAGGTGTATAATAGTTTTTTTTTTTTTTTTTTTTTTTTTAATGCCTTTTTATGTTCATGCCTTTTGTATGCATGCATGTTTCATGCTTTATTTGATGTAAAAAGTAAAAGTTCTTTTGTATTATTTAGCTGTGAATGTAAAATCATATTCTATATAATAATATTAACATGCAGATTATTTTATGTATTGATTTTGTTATTGTTTGTTATTATAATTTTTGTTATTGTTTGTGAAAAGCAATGAAGAAAATAAAATCTAATTGAAAAAAAAAATCATAGTAAACGGAATCGTCTCGAGGGAACACCCCGGAGGTATAATCTCGGTCACATTCAAAATAGAATAAAACAAAATATAATCAAGCATCGAAAACAACAAATGTCAATCATCAAAAATCAAATTCAAGAGAGTCAAAAAGGATCGTTAATTAGTTCAGCAAAGCGTTCAATGAAAACAAACGATCAAACCAAATCAACAATACCGAGGTCAGGCGATGTTGATGCTGATGATGGCGACGAAACGATGACGACGAAGACGGCGATGATGACAAGGAAAAAGAAGAAGACGGCGATGAAGACAGGGACAATGGTCTTGTTGATGAAGGTGATGAGACGATCAATCGATGGATGCGATGATGGTCATGAAGATAATGTCAATGATGTGGTGATGACGATGACGCAATTAACATCGCTCCTCAGCACAGCACAACGGATGACCGTCGGGTGACGTGATGACGATGGCGATCATCGTGTCAACACAACACAATGGATGATGGCAGTCGAAAAGATAATGAGTCAATAATGATGAGGTGAGGTGATGACGATAGCGTTCATCGTGTCACTACAACGACAAATGTCGGTGGAAAAGACAGATCCTAGGATATGCTAGCAAAAGCGATTCAAGTCTCTCCACATAACAATATAAAAGAAAGTTGAATGATGAGCAAGTCCTTCGGGAGAGGTCCGCGGACGAAGTCGTCGACTCCCATGTTGGACGAAAATTCGACCGGCACAGTACACAAAAACACAGTATCGACCTGTCAGTGCCGATAATGGAAATATCAGAAAAAAGCCCCAATCGCTGGTGTAGCGTGATTGGTTAAAACAAGCGCACAAAATTAATATGCACGTATACGCAATGTACATAACAATGACATTTCTACATAACAATAGAATATATTAACGAACCAGATTGGGACATTAATTCTCCCTAGCCGCGAACTTGACAGTATAGAGCAATGCATATTAAACATATGACATTTAAACTTTATCGCGATTATTGCAGTTTGAAACGATGAGTCTAGGGTAATTTGTTCATGTGCCCTTTCATGATGAGTTCCGAACGAGAATGAACCAGTAAAGATTATTCTACTATAAATAACGTATAATTATAACTTTTAATAGGAATTATATTGTATTACTAGTTATTTCGAACTGAAGGTGTAACGTTTAGCTTTTCGAAACAGGGTTCGTTTGATATTGCCATTTTGTTAATGTTGTCATATTAACACAGGAACCTCATATCATCTGACAGTTACTAGGAGAAATTGCGGGTTTAAACATTTCTATGTTTTTTTGTTTTGTAGAACATCATCATGCGGCTACGTTTTTTACATTTATGTTTCCATGATTTTCGTTAGAACTCATCTTCATTTCCCACATTTTGTTTTTAATCTGTCTACATAATATACAAAGGAATCCATTTTTACTACGTACTTAAAGTAAACACAACTCTAATTTTGTTATAAGAATGGAATTTTTGCAAGGCATGTAATCTAATTCTCAGTAAAAGGTCAAATATTTGGTTCATAAGGATATTAATATGTTAGTACATGTATGTTTTGTCATATATCTCCAATCGGTTCATCATACATGAACGTCATATCAGTAAATAAGCTTACACCATTTCTGCTTCAATCGTCACATGTAGACTGTGGGCATATTGTTTTTGTAGTGCTAAGTGTTGCTAAGTATTCTACGAAACTCATTCTGACTTGAAAATGTATGTACCCATAATTGTCAATAAGTGATACATTTTTAACGTTCAAAAGTTTGACATGAATTTCTGTCTTTTTATGTCACTTTCGAGGTACATGTATATCGACAAGTTTGGTAGCCATTATTTCGAGGGAAGGAGGAATCTCGCCGCTCGTAGCCTTTTAAAATCATTTTAGTTTGAAGTAACTAGAAATGATCATGTTCGTAAATGATTTAATTTGTTATTATTTCCATTGATATTTCCATGCAAATGATGAAAGGTACAGAAGTGTAAATCTCGAAACAGTAGATTCAAACTACTTTATTATAACTGAGCGTTGGGGAAGCTTTCATTAACAATATTTTCCCCCAACGCACACATACATAGTATTCACAATAAATAATCTAAGGTCATCAAAATATAGTCTAAGGTCAAGAAGTTGATTGTAAACTGAAAAGAACAATATTATTGTGTCTTTGTAATATGAATCATTTTGATATGCTAATTATTTCAGACAAAATAAGAAAATGAAAGAAATAACAAATAGTAATCATAATTATTAACTCATTCGGAGTTATTTTTTAAAGTATTCCTGTATCTATTTTAACGAAGAAGGTATTTATTCTTTTAGATTAAGCACGAGTAGGGATTTTGTATGCAATTGAACAGAAATGTGTGTGAAGGTCTGAGGTTTTGGGTGAAGAAGATCGACAATGAAGGATTAATGTTTCTATAAAAGTGCCAGTAATTGTAAATATCAATGAAATTAGCCTTGTCTTTTGGATTGCTTAGATTGTCATAAGCAGACGCAATAAACGGTCTAGATGTATCCGTGTATATAGCAATTAAGGTAAAAATCATATTTTATTAATTACGTCGTATTTGTTATACATGTAGTTCTCGCAATTGTGAAACTTATTTTCCGGCATAAACCCTTCTTAGATATAGTAGCACAGGACATTATACCATCATCACTTAAATTATTAGACATGATTCTGTTAGTCGTCATTACATCATAATTATAACCCAATTCATTTGTTCAAATTTGTGTTTTTTAGTGATTTCGTGCAATAATATAAGTTCAGGTATGTCTTTTTGTGTTTCACTTGCATTTATGTTGCTGCACGTGTAGTAGAACATTGGCACTCATGGAGTAGTTTGATAAGAACAGGATCGCAACTGTTTTCGAAAAATAAATTCAAGAGCAATTTCAATACCATATATGTCCCGTATAAATCATATTCACACTATACGTAATATGTCATTGCCATGTTTGCAACTTTCAATAGGTGACGCAACATGGCGATTCAAAATGCGTTAGGCTGATTTTTCGAAAGTAGTCGCAATCGTGATCAATTTACTCCATGATTTGCTTGTTGAAAATGTTATGTTATTTATAAAGTATTCCAGTAACAAATCTGTTTAAGGATTACAAAACAGTTTTTTGTTTTAAAAAAATGTTAGAGCGATACGTTTACTCAAATAGTCTTGATTGTGAAAGGGTTGTCATGGATATTTGATATGCTATGACATTGTTTAGGTGCCCATAGAAAGAAGTGATGTGAATATAAGCGTGTTATACTTGAGTCAATGCGTGTCAAGTTGGTAACAAAACTCAAATCATTACTGCATATTGTCCACTCTGTACTTACATACTGTGATATGATATACCACATCGTGCTGTACATGTATTTTATTTGGTATGAAAATATAACTATTTATGCAAATAATCTCTACTTTTGTTGTTTGGTCATTATTGTATCGACTACTTTACACAGATTAATGACTTTCACAAACGTTTTTTTTTTTACATATTCTTTAAAGTTGTTCACTTATTTTTTATTGATATTATTTTACTTTCCTTAATTTTGTTTTATTCATTTTGCCCTGAACACTTTACTCGGTAAAGAAACTCATCAGCTTGGTGACGCAAATTAAAAATTCGTTCTTTCAGAAAGAGGAAAAGAAAAATAGTGATTGTGAAAAAAGGACTAGTTTTCGATTTTAACAGTAGGTTTGTCGTTCACTATGTAAAGTATAGGTTAATTGAAAAATTGAAAAGTCCAGTTTCAACAAACGAGGTAACAAACGAGTTTTGTTTTCTGCCGCCGTCTATCGAAGGTGGTGCCGGAGGTATTATGTTTCGGTTCGTCCACCCGTCCGTCCTGCAGCTGTCTCGTTAACATAATATCTCAAGAACCACTTGATGTATGAATTTCGAAGTTGGTGATATCACGTATCACCATAGAAATACGATCCGATTAAAATTGGGAGTAAACAAGTAAAAGGAACAAAGTTCATTAAGGTTAATGTATGTGATTTCAGGTATTGGCCTTTTTATCGCAATATATCAAGAACTTTTTTATGAGGCCCAAACCTGAAAATAATATGTATCGCCATAGAAAGGCGATCTGACTCAATTTTGGGCTAAGAAGGTAGATCACAGATGTTCATGTTTCAAATGACAGGTGTTAGCCCAGTCATCACGACAGCTCAATAATCACTATATCTCAATAATCAATCGATCATAGAGGTCATTTTTTTAAAATAACGGTTTAATAAAATCACATTGTCGCTTTATGTCAATAACCACTTGAGGCATGAATGTCAAACGTGGGGTTATTACCGCAGGGAGACAATCTTAAGATATTTCAATGATCAGAATTTAGGCGTATTGGAGAAACATTCGCGTTTGCTCTCTTGAAATATATTAGTGTTGTTGTTGTAAGGTCCAAGTGCGGTTCCATCGTTGGAGGGGGGGGGGGGGGGGAGGGGGGGGGGGGGGGACGGGCCCGCCCCCTCCCAGCCCCTAAAACAGGCACACTAACAAAAATGGTAACGGTAAAGGGGGGGGGGTGGGTGGATGTTGATAATTTTGTTTGTTTCCCCCTCCCCTCCCCCCCCCCCCCCCAAAAAAAAAAAAAAAAAAAAAAATGAATACAGGAGTGTTTTATACCCCCTTTGCTTGATTGCTTGATTGATAACATTAATATCTCTTATACTGCCTAAAGTGCCAATTCATATCAGTTTCCGAAACCACTTTGATATCTAAACTTGGCAGCCCACTTAAGGTCTGCAGAGAGATAATTTTTGTTTCAATTTCGTAGCGCAAGACAGAGGTTAATGAGCGTACCAGCCATTGTTTGTTGTGCCTAGTCATTCCGCCACTGAAAACCAATATTGC
Organism: Strongylocentrotus purpuratus; assembly: GCF_000002235.5. NCBI lineage: Eukaryota > Metazoa > Echinodermata > Echinoidea > Camarodonta > Strongylocentrotidae > Strongylocentrotus > Strongylocentrotus purpuratus. Next base: position 15,382,895 of record NW_022145594.1, read on the forward strand.
TTCCTCCTCACTTTTTTTTAATCTGCAGACATTCGGGTAAGAAGTTGCATGTTGGTTCATGGCACAAACGTCCTCGATTTGAATATACAGGAAGATGCAGTCCATTAATGGCAATATGACTTATTGTCTTAAACTACTTCTCCTCCTCATCTTCATCGTTTCTAAGACATACGAGATGAGCGTGTCTACTAGTATTTGGAACCCAGAAGTCCTACCAGTCGTTGGGGAGGATATCACCTTAGCCTGCACCTATACCCCTCCATCGCCCCAACGCCTACTGTCTTGGCATGACGAGAATGGCTACATCCTGGCTAACGATACATGTCAAGGAGTGGGATGCAGAAACGAGCAAAATTTTAAAGATTTATCCAAAAACAGTTTGAGGGCGGATTCGTCCAGCGGGAACCTGACTATTAGGAATTTAACACTGGATGACAGCGGCAGATATCAGTGCAAAGTAGTCACTTCTTCTAAAACAGTTGTAAATGGATTTGATCTGAACGTAATGCTATCAGGTTGGATATTTTCCGTTTATCCTTCGTATACTACTAAAATGTACAAGATGTATCAGTCTTTATGATTCATAATTTACAAAACGTTTACGAAAAATAGGGTTTAAATTGGTGTTACTACCAGAAAAGAGACTTATTTCCATATAATCCGTCAGGTTTCATGTGCAAATGGAAACAGTGCTATTACATGATACAATTATGATAATGGGTCAAGTTTGACCTTCAGCAGTATTGGACTGGCGTGTACCAAAAGATGTAGTTGTAATTTTGAGAAGTCAGTCGAATGTCGTATAAGGCGACATCCATACCTCTTGAATTATTGCAAAAATCACGCCCTCCGCGAATGACCAAGAAAATACTGTCCGCTGTCTGATATCACATCCCGAATTACAAAACAGTCATGAACGTTCGTTTTACCTGAATTTTCAAGGTTTATCTTTTTTTTAAAAAAAAAAATCACTTTCCACATGGGTTGACAATCTAAGCGTTTTTATCTAATTAAGCATATACGAGTCGAAAGTCTAACTTGTTATTACAACGCAGATGTCAACAACAAAGACTTTAAACATTTATTTACAGAACTAAGCTTATTCTGATGAACTCGTTCTTAAATTATTAGAGAAAGAAGACGATTCGTTGGACCGTTCTCGACTCTAAATCCTTGTGTGAATTCAATTTTCAAAGTTTTGACGTTTCATTAAATTATTAAAGAAAGAAAACGATTCGATGTACCATTCTCGACTCTTAATCCTTGTCTGAATTAAGTTTCCCCCCCCCCCCCCCCGCGCAAAACGCGGAAGCTTTGACGTTTCATTAAATTATAAGAGAAAGAAGACGATTCGTTGTACCGTTTTCGACTCTAAATCCTTGTCTGAATTTAGTTACCCCGCGCAAAGTCTCCGATCTCATCACGAATTCGTCACAGTCCATCTATTCGTCAATTCATATATGTTTTACATTGTCCAGGATTGTGCATTGCATATTGCTACTTTTGCGGTTCGCGCTTAACATTTAGCTCGTTGCTTTTTAACGCTGCGTCTTTGCATTTGGCGCACTGCATTTCTATGATGCTGTTGATTAAACAAATTGAATAAATTCATCAATTCCTAATGAAGCCGTATTAGCGAGAATTCAATTTATTCTTGTCTCATATACGGTTGTCTCATTAACTTCGTATTTATGTATTATGAAAATGAGATAGCAAAATGTGTATATTGATAGTCATCTTGCGAGTAATGACCATTAGCTACTCTCATCGGGCTCTCATCATTAATTTTTCTCTTGATTTTTTTTTTTTGATCGTGAATTATTGGGGGGGGGGGGGGATGATTGTACAGGCCATCCCCCCCCCACCTGAAATATTGGGGGGGGGGGATATATCCCCCCATCCCCCCCCCCCCGGATCGACACCCATGCACTTGAACCAACCCTAAATTAACATGGCACACAGGGGATTAGTGGCTGGCACAATAGGGATTAGCACTGTGGCACTGGGTGAATTGCATGGGGGCAGCTTAAGAGTTAAGGTATCAGTCTACTACTCGCAGGAGCACAGCAATACACAGTTTTGTTCAACCTTTACTTTACTATATCGTGTGTTTATTTCTTTCCACATTTCTTCTTTCCTAAAGTTCTACCAACAAACACGCTGCTTTTATCATCTGCTGAAACCAAACTATCAGGAGATGGTGTAAAGATGGTTTTCGTTCATGAAAACTCTTCAACTTCATTCACCTGCGTCAGCATTGGTTCAAGACCAGGAAGTATAATTTCATGGAATCTTGGCAACATGGAAATCATACCGAAATACATAACATATATAAATGATGTGGATGAAAGCTTGTATGACACGGAAAGTACAATTCGAATACGTCCACAGAAAAACAACCACAAACAAAGTATCCAGTGTTCCACATCTCTAGGAATCGCTGTCATTCATCGAAGGAAAGCCTTGTTGATTGTTTATGGTTAGTTTTTTTCCTGAATGACATTACCCCGAAAGTGTGACAGTGTGATTCAAAAAATAGTTTACACCTAGACAATTGCTAATTATTTTAAAAATCATCTATAAACAGTAAATTATTATACATCTTATGAAAGAGTGTTTTATCCCAAATCATTTGGTATCATTTTTGTGTTGTATGTGTTCGAGCTTAGATGAACAGGTGGCATTGTTTGCGAGAGTGCAAAAATCGACTTGCGCCAAAGTGACGCTCACAGCATATCTTTAGTAGACGTACCTCTTGGGAAGACCTACCTTGACTAACACGTAATATGTATTCTTTTTTGTTCTCTGTAAAGGACCTCCAATTGATGTAAGATTACTTTCACCCGTTAAAATCAAAGAAGGTCTACAAACCAAAGTAATCTGCATAGCAAATGGCGGATACCCCGCCCCGTCCATTCATTGGTATATTGAATCCAGAACAAAGACCAATGACTCGTCTCTCCAAGCATCAGTACATGTAGGAGAACTTTTTGACGCTACTAGTACCTTAACCTTCACACCAAGGCGTAGTGATCACGGGAAACGTCTTTTCTGTGAAGTCAGTCAACCTACATCATCAACTACTTGGTTAAAGAATACTAGCATTGTTCTTAATATTGTTTGTGAGTACACTACTATATCTGTATATCGGAATAGAAGCATGATCAGGAATTTATTTTACTAGTTTATCGGTATACATCAAAAGTAATACTTGAGTTAAGAGATACCTTTTGTTGAAATAGAGTAGGGTATCTCTCCTCTTTAAATTCAGCATAGTTGAAAATGTCTTCCATCGGTGTTATACAATACCTCCGACATAATATATATCCCCTCTCTCATCTATCGCACATCCACATAGATACACGTACTAAAACTCACACACCCACACTCATCTCTCTCTCTCTATCTGTTTCCCTACAATGCCCTTTCAATCGAGATTCACCCAATGTTGACAACTTAACATGTATTCTTATATAACTTAATCATTATTGTCTTTTCGTATTGTCGTATAACAACACAAATACAATCAAGAAAATATTCCCTGATATAAAAGATCATATGGTGCCAAAAAAAGTAACTCTTAAATTATCTTATATTTGGGCAATGTAAACATTTTTTTTCGGGAATCGGTCTCTAAAACATCTTTCAGATGAGGTTACAAAATAAAAACATTAATATAAAAAAGGACCTGCCCCGTTCTGTTTGTTATTCCCTGTAAGTTCTTACAATTTTCTTTCCTCGAACACAGACGAACCCAAGGTATACCTTTCCCTGCGACGCGTTGTAAACGATAAACGACACATCAATTTAATACTGAAATGTACTTCAGACGCCAACCCTCCAGCCAACAATTTCATCTGGTCCTGTGATTATAGTACGTCATTTAACAGCACCGGGAATGTAGTTATTCATGACACGATACAAGAAAGTGAAACACTGACTATCAGTAAGATGACAACTCTAGTTCACCAGCAAGAAAGCCCATGTAATTACAAATGCTTTGTTTTCACAAGAGACGGTTCCGGTGAGGCTGCCTTCAACTCCTCATTTTCCAGTCAAATATTAAGTGAGTATAATTGGTCAAGCCCTCCTTTGCTTATATTTTATATATTTGTATGTGAATATTTGTTTCAATGAGTTTGGAGTAGAATATTAAACCGAGTTGTTCTTGTTAAGGAGTAACAAGATGGTTCCAACACGTTCTACATCGACGAGGTTTTAATACAAAGTTATTTATTTCGCTTCAATTCTTTGGCAACACAATTCTTGACCCAACCAATGAACGCAATGCAGTAAATTGTTAGGTGGGAAAGCGGAGGACGTTCCGAGATCAGTCATGCATGTCATTCTGCTCTGTGATTTCCTGAAGAACGCTATTGTTTTATCTATGTAGCAAGTCCTAAAACATAATAAAATGTTGTCGCAATTGGAGCCAAACTGTGTGTTACTTGTCTTATGGCCATAATTAACTTTCTCCATATGGACTTTATCTTTCTTGAAATGCAAAACTTAAAAATTTAATGAATAAAGAAATGAATAAAACAGGGTAGGTATGACCATGAATAAGTTACGAATTGAAAAGAAAAAAATTAACTAACAAATAAATAATAGTTATGATTTATGGATTAATGTACTCAGTTATATTTTAAACATCTGTGTATATTCGTATTTTTTAAAATATAACGCAAATATTTGAATGAAAGGGTTTCAATGCGGAAATATTTTACATTTTTATAAGAACGATACAGTATTGTGTTAACTAAATAAAATCTTTATTTTGTAAATAATATTTCAAAATGTTTCGGTATATATTTATTTACCCCGACACCTTCCAAGTTCAACCATAAGATCTAATCTGAAAGAAGAGGTATCTGAACAAATACTAAATGATATTTGACTACAGTCGGAAACTACTCTTTAATTCTGTTTATAACGGTTATTGTAGCAATATCAGATCCATCTTCTTATTTCATCGTCGACAAAAACCAGATGACATCTTCAACTCTCTACGTTGTTTAAGAATGAAGATTCCATGGAGGGTTTATGCGTAATATAACATAAACAGTTGAAGTTTTTGTTCAGTTTTAAAGCTGGGGAGGTGTTGAGAGGGGATTGCATAAAAGCACATTCTATCATAATAATAATAATAATAATATTAATAATAATAATAATATTAATAATAATAATAATAATAATAATAATAATAACGTTATATTTACCCAGGGTAGTCACTTTAGTTATGAAACTGCTCTTCCAGCGGGCCCTGCATAACATAGTATGTTATTACTACCCTTCTCCAATCTAATATGCTGGGCACCTAACTAGAAGGCAGAAGGTCCCATTGTTATAAGTCTTTGGTATGACTCAGCCGGGGTTCGAACCTACGACCTCCCGTTCATGAAGCAGGCGGTCTAACCACCGAGCCACCATGCCCTGTACCATGATCTCAGAATGATACTATTTCGGTACGTAAGCTAATCTTTGATAACAAAAGATTGCATCCGAATTGTACAAAAGACAAAAGTTGTTATAACTAGAACAAAACAATGGATATTATATTTTTATTTCGTAAAAGTGGTTCTACGTAAACGTATAAGTGCATTTATCGTTGTATCATTTATTATCTTTGTTGTCTGTTATACTCATAGATATTTGGGATCCTCCTCGAGTGACTGCTGATCGAAAGTACACGACCTCGGCATCTATCTTGGTTACATGGCAACCTGGTTTTGATGGAGGGTTGATGCAATCTTTCACTTTGGAATTTTGTACAAATGACACTCGAGAACAGAAAGAAGAGTGTACTCGTGTCACCAATTTGCAGGATTCATCTTTTAACCTGACAGGACTTGAACCTTTCACCTGGTATCGATTGGCACTTTGGGAAGTCAGCAATATTGGCGAAACTAGCTCACTTGAAATAATGGCATCGACAGCTCGTACGATTTTGTTTGTTTTTATTCTAAATATCTGTTCAGTTACTTCTATTTAATCGTTCGTTAATTACATTTGTTGACATGACAAAAAAGAAGGCCATCAATGCACAATGGATATTTCACTACTAGTGCAAACTCGGTGCTCATGTAGGCTCGTTCTCTTCTACCGCAGTAATTTTCTCTTACACCATTTTTTCTCCTATCCCATGATGACTTTGTCTTAAATATGCTTACACTAATACTGTCCCTACTTTCATAATTACTTTCTACTAAATATCTTTACACTAATGTTGTCCTTCACCATGATGACTTTCTCCAAGATATTCTTACCCTTGCTCTTAACAGAGGGGGTCAATTCAAACATGAATTATATACATTCTAAGCACTAATAGTTCATCCCACGAATGTTTCTCTCTACTGATCCAAGTTATCTTAAGTTTGCAAACATTCAGAAAAAAACCATCTCCCTCCATTCAAAACAACCCCAAAACGCACTTTCTACTTAAATATTTACTGTCAATATGTATGAAAATTAAATTTAAATGATAATCCTATTACTAAAAATGAAATGCAAAAGCTCTCAATGATATAAACATGTTACCACGCTAGTTGCATAATATGAGTTATTTCCTCTTTTTTTTTTTTCTTCATTCCTCCCCCTTCTATATTTGGACATCTCTCACTAGCCTCGCCACCTCGAGCCTATGGTAAGAAACATTTTCAATGATAAATTAAATAGATGTGTGACATTTTTTCCCTTTCGTATCACAGCTTTACCCAGATTATTGGCAGTGGAAATGACATTGCAAAACTGGAGATATGGTTTCGGGTATTTCTATTACATTTTTATTATGGTGTTATTTCTATCTCAGTTTATACATTTGTTTTACCTGCCCCAGATGTAGGCATGGTAATTGCTTTCATCTCATACACTACTGATGGCTTTGTCGATGTTTCGAATGAGTTTATGCTTAATAATAATTGTTTCTGTTTCGATTTACAACAGTTGCATTGCTATTTCCTGGTGTGTTCTCAATTCAGGATAATTTGTTTGTATCATGAATTGCAGGGCTTTAGGGTCTCATATAAAATATAATTAATTACATTAAAGTCATCCTCTATTTCTTGTCAAAAATCGGTAATTGAATTGAAGTGTCGCTTTCCACACTGTCATATGTTATGTAGTACAAAATATCACTTTAAGAGAAATATCCTCTTGAATGTCAGTTGGTATAGCGGTAAAATATGTCTGTGGTACTTGCCTATAACTGACTCTTATAGGACCTAGGTTCAAAACTGATTCCAATTTTTTGGATTATCGTTTATGATCGAAATTCTTTTTGATTGTGTTTTTATACATGAAATGAAATGAAATGTCGCTACCGTAATACAGTTTTGCCCTAAATTTCTGGATGAGTGGACAGAGAAGTAGGCGAAAAATAGTTTTACAGTAAAAAGCAGGAAGCAAGTGAATTTTCACTACTCTAAATACGCATCTATAAAACTTCAAATACACACACACACACACACGCACACACACACACACACACACACACATACACGCCTATAAATGCACACACGAGCTCACACGTTATGATTGTATGCATAACAACTTACAGGTAAATAATACAATGGATTATGGTAAGACAAATACCCCATCAGGGTCATTATTAACAGTAAGCTGAATAAAAAAATCACACGTAAAATTAAATACTGTTGTCATTCTAAAACGAGACACGATGCCATACTCCTTATTTTATGTTTCACCACCAGGAATAAATACCACTCTGAACAGGTTGACAGGCATTCTTACGTTTTCAGAGACCAACAACAACCTATCTCTGGAAGAAGTTTGCTTCATCATCTACAATACCACTTCTGGATCAGATTGTGTCTCTATAGATAACGGAGAGTGCATTGAACCAGGTACAGAGGTCAACGTTGACCCTGACCGTGAATACCAGGTCCTTACTGTTGGAAGAGGCTTCTGCAGTATTCCAGATAGTCCGAAAGGTGATGAAATATTGAGACAAAGCCTATATATCAGTAGAGAATCATAATTGCCGAACAATCATGACAGTCAAGGCACTACCAATTCGAAGCTGTACAAATTGCTCTCTGTATAAAGGCCCTAATATTTAGACTATCCATAGGAAGATAAAATAATTATTTAAGTGCAATCCAACCTTTGTAATATGTAAATTTGTATGAAAGCAGAAAAAATAGAAACACACTGAAAATAGAGAAAGTTGGAAATAAGTCGGACTAGTGATAGGAAAGTCATGAATGTTGAAATATGAGATCACAAAGTCTATGTGAATTTCAAATTGGCAATTACGTCAGTGCATTGTGATGTACATGGTGTATCAATAAAAAGTTTACATAACTTTTGTAGCTCCGAATAAAAATGTCATAACCAAAATGACTTTGGAGTTACTTTGATGATGAAGAGTTATGTTCTGTTCAATGATACTTTATTCATAGTAATTTCTGTCGCGTGTGAATGAGCACCACAGTCTTTACAAAGCGTTGCCAAAATCACCTTGTTCCACGTTTGGGCTTTAGAGACCAATGCAGGTCAGGCCATATGCATGCGCTTCTCTGGTCTTAAATCCTTTAAAAGGGTAAATTGTTCATCGTGCTTTAGTGGTTCTTAGTTTCATATGATGCAAATAAACTAGGCTTTCATAGAACCTTGTTTCAATCGACAGGATAACCTGTAATTATTTTAAACAGCCTTCTATCTGGCTTGTTTCATGAAATCTAAGTACTCTCTGCTCAATTGTCCACTGCGCTATTTCAAACGCGTGAGGAACAAAAGGTTTTTAATTCGAAGAGCGATCGAAATCTTAAAAGTTACTAAACCCAAATGCAAGAAAGAACATTTACACTGTTGCTCATAACGGTGGAATATTTTTTTTTATCCCAATTTATGGAATTATTAAAAAAATAATTTTAAAATACTAGATCTAGATAATAGTATACAGTCTCAGATTTTATTGAATAATAATTTGCCAATATGTGTTTTGCGTGACTGCTGAAGCATGTATATTATGCTACTATGTTTATTAACTAGGGGACCTATGCCCTTAAGTCATAAATGACAGTAATGAGGATTAATGCCTCACAAAAGGGCACTAATATAGCACATCGACACGGTGTTGATCCTGGGGCCTCACAGTTACGAGGCCATTGCTTTGTCACTGAACCATGACTGTACGCAGCGGGGGCTATGGTAGGGGGCAGTTTCCATAAATTAAAAAAAAACAGAAAATGCAATAAATTTTCAATAATTTATTGCATTCTACCCCGGTCCCCAACATAAAAAAAATCTTCTGTGTGCCCATGCCTTGAGCCATAATGCATGGCCGTCCAGAGGATTTTTTTTATGTTGGGGACCGGGGTAGAATGCAATAAATTATTGAATATTTATTGCATTTTCTGGGTTTTTTTTAATTTATGGAAACTGCCCCCTACCCTAGCCCCCGCTGCGTACAGTCATGGTTCAGTGACAAAGCAATGGCCTCGTAACTGTGAGGCCCCAGGATCAACACCGTGTCGATGTGCTATATCAGAGCCCTTTTGTGAGGCATTAATCCTCATTACTGTCATTTATGACTTAAGGGCATAGGTCCCCTAGTTAATAAACATAGTAGCATAATATACATGCTTTAGCAGTCACGCAAAACACATATTGGCAAATTATTATTCAATAAAATCTGAGACTGTATACTATTATCTAGATCTAGTATTTTTAAATTATTTTTAAAATAATTCCATAAATTGGGATAAAAAAAAATATTCCACCGTTATGAGCAACAGTGTATGATAATAAATATCAAAGAAATTGATAACAGACTTTCATAAAAAAGGTAACGTCCCTGAAAAACTATATCTATTTTGTATCACTAAATGAGAAGGTTACCTTAAACAAGCGATGCAAAATATATCATGAATATCATAATAGGTCTTATGATTTTCCTACTAAGTCATACATTTGTGAAAAATGACATTTCAGTAATATTGTGTTTATGAACGTATGGGAGATCTGCCCGCAATCACATCACAGAGACATTTACTTTGCCAACTTGAGGAGCCCATACCTTCACTGATTACAGCGTAAACAAAATAATATATATATATACTATCATTATTATTATTATTATTTATTTTATTTTGTTTTATTATTAATATTATTATTACGATATATATATTTATATGTTTCTTCTTCGGGGGGGGGGGGGGGGGGGTAATTTAATTCAAATTTTCACAAGTCTACTGTTCTGATTAAGTGTCTCCTTTCCTCCGGAATAGGATACTATCAAGGTTGGATGTCATGCTATTAATATTAATATATTTCAAGACAAACCCATACATTCACAACAAGGAACATTATCCTCTAACACATTGACAGCCATCATGACAGATAAATAGAACATTTTCAGAGAGACTTTTGAAACACTCTATTATTATTCCATGCCCGTGCTATTAAGATACTTTGGGTAGTAACATATGACGATTACTCTTTTCTTGTAGATACCCACAGAAGTTGTAAGATACAGAAACACGCATGTACTCTTTTTCAGGAAATGTGTATGTGATAGATAAACGCTTTAGATTGTGTCTGATCCGTTTTAGCAGGATGACATTAATATTTACGCGTAAAACATGATTTATTGTATATCACTTCATTAGTCAACGACAATATGTGAAACAATATGTGTGGTTGGTCCACATTAAATTTCAAGTTAAAAAAAAACTCACTTTTCTTTCGATGCCTTTCTAAGATAGAGAACCTGAACACTATCTCGATTTGATTGTTCACATCGAAGAAAATGTTACTTTAATCCAACATATATCGTTTGTTTTCTTTTCTTCGTTCAGTCATTGGAACAACGCCTTCTCGTGGCAATATATATTTCCTCGTCACAGCTGGCGTGTTTGGGTTGGCAATCATAACAGTGTTAACCACAGTATGTGTCCTCTGCATTGTGAAAAAGACGAAAGGTTGGTTAATAGTCTGTGCACATGTTATTATTATCTACCATTTTGTCCACTCTGTGTGTTGGTGCTTTAGGTTGACCCAACTGGTGTTTAGCTTAATAATCACGACTTTTGTCTATTATTTTTCCTTCATCCATCTTAAAAGTATATTTTTAAAGACAACTAGGTTTCCCCTTAATTTTATAAATACAGTAGCTAACATCCTCACTTTCACTATTTACTATCTTAACCCGAGAGTCTGTCAAATCTTTTTAAAACTAACATTTCTACAAAATGAGCCTTTATAGGTGTTAACGTTTGCAAAAGTGTTTGACATAGTTCTCATATATAGCTTGTATAGGCGTATCGTATTCATGCTCCTCTTTCTAACATTCTACCGTAGCACGGCGTATGGGTGTACCCAACCCTGGAAACATCACGTCAGTGCCAAGGTCATCGTCACCCATTCATCAGGTAAGTGCTATCACAAGTAACCTCTGATATATATACATATGTATCTTATATACATTTATGTGTGTAAAGTGTGTTTGTGTATGAGTGTGTATATATATACATATATATACCTGATTGAAACATATATCTAAGTTAAAATAGCATTTTTATCGCTTCCTATTACAGTTGGACCAAGAATACTATGCTGAAGTTTCACAGGAACACCAGCCACACCCCTTAGAATCAACTTTAAAAGAGTACATGGACATGAAACCTATAACATCCAGCCATTCATCCATCGGTGGTATCAACCGATCCAGGAACGACCAGTATGTCAGTCCTAGCTCCTCACGACAGATTGAGGCTGTGTATGAAAATACAAATACGGCTAAATCGATTCCCCACCCATCACGCCCATCGTGCCGCACAGGCTCAATTAGAAGTGTGTATGCTAATACATGATACATTAAACATCAGAAACAAATACGAAGATTCCGCTTAATTATCAATATCAATTCCTTTCGCAAAAAGGAAACTTACATTGTCACAATATCTTGTGGATCATGACTGGTGAACGTGTGTACACTTAGCATTTTTTTGGTCGATGTGTATTGACTTAAATGCTTTGCAATTAGACATAAGGCTTTCATTCGCAGGTGCTAACGTTTCACGAAACAAAGTAGAGTTTGCTTTGAAAACACACACATTTAGATTAGTTCGCTTGTGAACAAAATCTAGAACGTAAAGAACGAAATAAAATGTCATTAAAGAATAGATAATGCCCAACACTAAACGAAAAAGAAGTGTAGGCCTTTAATTCATATGAGTCGGGTCATTTTCTACTAAACCGCGATTTAATCAATTCATATCGCACCTCTTTGTTTACTGATTAAATGGGTGAATGCGAATAAAATACTTCATTCTTAATTAAAATATGGTATGAATATTATAAGAATGTCGCTCTTTTGTTAGATTTATATTTTAAACGTTAAATACACAATCACTCTTAAGGATGTAAACAAAAAATTGATAATGAACAAAACTGTTTTTCAACCGAGCGGGTATTAACCCTCTTCTGATTTGGTTTTATCATCACATTGTAGGTAATTATAGAATTGATTTTAAACACATAACGCTAGAAATATAAATGTATGTAGACATAATGTGAAAAGTAAGAGAGTGAACTACCAGTATTGCAATTTGTGCACAATTGCTTCATTTTCTTTCTGTTTATTGTTAGAGTTTTACGCAAATTCATTGAAACTGTCATCTATTCATTTGTCAATGTATGCAACTGTCTGAAATGTACGACTTGAATATTTACATAATGTTTCCGTACACTTGCTGGTTTATAATGAAATTAAATATCAAACGATTGCAAATAATACACTGTAGATAGCAAATATTTAATGATATCATGTTCCATTACGATTTCTATGGAACGCTTTTTAAAATATAATTCCAAACATAATTTGTGATATTTAGTTGAATTTAAAAAAGCGGACTTTATTCCTGATAGTACATTATAAATGTTTTTTATTATAGTAATTACTCTTTGTTATTGATCAATTTAATGCCAACATTTTTATGCAAATATATGGATAAACTATTATCATGATTTACATTTTACTAATTAATAACTTTAATTCATATTTTATCAAAATAATCATTCATAATCTTGAACCGGATTGTAAGATTTAAGGCACTTTTGTATTTTATATTGCATTGTACGATACCTACATACTATTACATCTGATAATGTGAGATTTTTCACTTCAACTCATTTTACATTAGAGATTTTAAATACCGTATATTCATATTTCTTACCCTCTCTTTTTCTTCTTGATGCTCTTTGATGTAACATATGTAAATCATCAACAAAAACAAATGTCATTCAAGGATTGTCCTCTTTCATCTGTTTGCATTGGTCCAAAAAATTAGAACTCAACCACAATACTATTGCTATCTTTTTCCTATTTTAGTTATGTACGCCTATACGTACAATGATAATGTTTAAAACTGCCCAGTGGATGATCCACCTTCTTCAATGTATGGAATGTACAAACTATTTGAGGTGTATGCATTTTAGTTCACCATGACCCAGACGGGGCGCACGCTAGGTTGTTACGATCTCATTGCTAGAAATGCTACGAACAATTTTGTTGTTAATGTTATTAATTATTTAATAATATGTTTTGTTTAAAGCGCCTGAATTATTTTTCAAGTAAACGCACCCTTTTCATACTTTAAACATTCTGACTGAGACAACCCTTTCCGTATGTAAGAAAAATTCGTGTTAGTTGAGATAATGCTACAACCGCTAAATGTAGATGAAATAATAATGTGTACATGGAAATATTAGAATCACAGTAAATCACTGAATAAAATTAAATAATTCTAACAAGTGGTTCGTAGAATCATATTATATTCTTTTTATAACATAATTTCGTTTCTCCCAATTATTTGTCATACTGAGCATCCTTCAAAGTTATTTTATGGCCTACATGTTATTTCTATTGCAATTAGTTAGTTAGTAAAATCAACATTAATTATGACATTAATTATGATATAAATTGTAATATTCCACATACTAAGAATCTTGCTCTACGATTGGTCAAAGGTAAATCACGTGATGAAAGATAGTTCGCCCATCCTTGCTGGGAGAAGCAAAAATTTCGTTACACTGTGTAGATAGGCTCCTATCTACACAGTGCAACGCACTTTCACTGAAGATAGAACTCCTATCTACACAGTGCAACGCACATACGCTGCGTTTTGCTCTCCTCTTTAAGCGCTTTTAGTGTAAGTACGCGAACTTTGGTCACGCGCAAACTATTTGGTCACACCACCACATTGCATGCACTGTACGTATCGTTCACCGTTTGCTAGCTGCTTGACTTGTTGCTATACAATGACGGAAGAAGTTAAATGTTTTCGATGCAGAATATAAAGCAAATAATCACCTTTTGGTTTTAGGCGATGGCAAACTATTACTTCCTCGGCGATCTGAATGTATACGCTATCTTTCCTCAACTTCGCTTCGGAAAGATAGCTACATCCAGGTCACCTTGGAAGTGATAGTTTGTCCCATCACCTTCACCAACGGTAGTTACTTGCTTATTATTGCCGTTTGAATTGATGCGAAGGGTACAATAAACGAAATAAGGAGAGGGGAAAATATAAAAAGACCGTAATACGAATATGGAATAGGGGAGAGAGAGAGAGAGAGAGAGAGAGAGGGGGGGGGGGGGGGAAATAACTCGTGTTTAAGAGTGAGTGAGTGAGTGAGTGAAAGATATATAAAAAGCGAGAGAGAGAGAGAGAGAGAGAGAGAGAGGAGAATAATAGAAAGAATGAGGCGAACACAATTTTATCTGGGCTATTTCAAAATGCTTGAGATTTGAAACCTGCATGCGATAATCCCATTCCTACGGACTTTGTTTGTTTTCGCACTTTTCTCACGACAGCTTTGGACCAGCATCCTGGGACCAGAATTTTTAAGCTCTACGTTGATCACATTTTGTCCTACAATTTATTGTGCAACAGTTATATTTTTCATTCCATGATACATTTCATTACATGATACAAATGTAGTAAGGCTTTAGCCGATAATTAGAAGGAAAACAAATATTATGATCGAATTTAGTTTTCCGTTGTATACCTAAACAAAAAGATTTTAAGAATCATATAATAATAATAATAATAATAATAATAATAATAATAATAATAATAATAATAGGCATTTATATAGCGCCATCTATCTGTAAATTAT
This sequence comes from Strongylocentrotus purpuratus, assembly GCF_000002235.5. Lineage (NCBI taxonomy): Eukaryota > Metazoa > Echinodermata > Echinoidea > Camarodonta > Strongylocentrotidae > Strongylocentrotus > Strongylocentrotus purpuratus. The sequence continues at coordinate 15,398,039 of NW_022145594.1, forward strand.
ATTCCGAGGCGCACTATTAATTATTACCCCGGCTTTAGCCTAGATGCCATTACAGCGCTCTAGCATTTTAAGGAATTATATCCTGCCAGGTACCCGTTTACCTTACCTGGCAAATCGAGTGTGGCAAATGTAGATTAATGCCTTGCCAAAGGACATTAGTCCCGGGGATCGAATCAAGACCTTTGGATTTTAAGTCAAGTGCTTAAACCATATAATTAATATGAAGGCTCTGTTCTTCGTAGAGGTCCACAAAATATGTTTTCATCATTAGATTTCTTTTTCTGATATGGGAAATCATTATACATGCACATTACCACTGGTGTAGAGGGGTAACTTCATGAAGCTTGCCACATAACAAATAATCATATCGCAGTACTTGTATGATTAATATTATGTATTTGACCATTATGATGCAATATATACATACAACGTAATACTTGAAAGATGTAGAAAAAATTGAGGAATGGCATGTGGGTCAGTGTTCCCCAAAGTGAAAGTCCTCTTTGTTGCCCGTAGGCATGTGAACTCTCACATTCGAATCCTAAAGCATGATACAATGTCGCTCATATAGTTGTTGTTTTTTTTTTTACCCAAATTTATGGAATTATTTTAAAAGTAATTTAAGAATAATAGATCTGGATAATAGTATACATTCTCAGATTTTATTGAATAATAATTTGACAATGTGTGTTTTGCGTGACTGCTTAAGCAAGTGTATGCAACTATGTTTATCAACTAGGGGACCTACGCGCTTAAGTCATAAAAGACATTAATGAGATTAATGCCCCACAAAGGGCACTAATATAGCACATCGAATCAAATCCTCTGTGTGCCCAGCCATAATGCATGGCCGTCCAGAGGATTTTGTTATGTTGGGGACCGGGGTAAAATGCAATAAATTATTGAAAATGTATTGCATTTAAAAAAATTTTTTTTTTATGGAAACTGCCCCCTACCCTAGCCCCCGCTACGTACAGTCATGGTTCAGTGACAAAGTAATGGCCTCGTAACTGTGAGGAGAGGCCCCAGGATCAAAACCGTGTCGATGTGCTATATTAGTGCCCTTTTGTGGGGTATTAATCCTCATCGCTGTCATTTATGACTTAAGGGTGTATGTCCCCTAGTTGATATGCATAGTAGCATACACATGCTTTAGCAGTCATGCAAAACACACATTGTCAAATTATTATTCATTAAAATCTGATAATGTATACTATTATACTATTATTTTGCTAATTCCAGGCAGTCCAATCCAGTCCATAGTCAGTGGAAGTTTAAACTCGTTATTAACTAGTTCTTTCTAGTTCCCATTACGTCCAAATCCATTCTAACTAGTTCGCAACTTGTTATAACTAGTTTGTAACCCAACCACTCCGTTCAGAGACATTTCAACTTGTCCTCATCTTGGTAGTTCTTCGAGACCTACATATAAATAAATTATTAATCTGTTGTTGAGTGTGTAATTTTTTTTTTATTTATGCTTTAAGGGTTAAGGTACTGGATATATTTACATTTTCTATGTACAATCTGGTAATTCCATGTATTGCTACGGTCACAAAGGTTCGTACGAACGATAATTTTGTACGAATCTCCCTGTTTTTCCATTGTCTTCCCGAATTTCCATTCTCTGATAATCGTTCGTACGGCGTTCGTAGCAGTTCGTAATGGCATTTATGACCGAGGCTTTATACGGGGAATTCAACCATGACATTCAGGTCTTAATAAATTATTCCTACATCAGCCAGACTGAAAAATATTGTACAAAGAGTAGGACAGCAATTAATGTATACAAATTTGACTAAACAAACTTTTATGAGCACAGTATGATGTGAGCTGCTCTGTTTAAAAGTATCACGTAAGTACTATCATTTAGCCTGTAGCTATGTACCCTATTTCAACACTTAAAACACCCAAGAAAGCAAGAAGCATAAAGAAGTGATTGAACAAATTTTAATGAGCATATGTATGATGTGAGCTGCTCTGTTTACAAGTATCACTTAAGTAATATCATTTAGCCTGTAGCAGCGCTCAAAATACACGGGGGCGATGGGCGATTCGCCCCCGTGAGCTACATAATCGCCTCCGTCAGGTTGCTCACGGGGGCGTTTGCAAAATTAAAAATCGCCCCAGTGGAATTATAAAATAAAGATTATCTTTTCTGTTATAGCTTTAACACAATATTGAGTTTCAATTTTCAAACCTTAAACCAATGAAAGGGAACTTAGATTAGAGTGCAAGATTTCTCGCTCGAATTTGTCGGTGTCTAGAGAGTAAAGGCCGCCATTATTGTAAAGAAATTTACGCCTATTCGCCGAAGGATGGCGGTATATATCCCATCTCTATGAGTATTACAGACACAAACAACGGAAGCTCGCAGTGCAATGCGGCCATCAGCAATGGCTATATACTGCGCAGTTAGGACCGGTACGTATGCACGCTGCCGCCCCATATCTGATGGAGCTCGAGGCGATCGCACACGGGCTCAAACATGGTTATGGAGAAGTTTTTCGTTGTGAAAAGCGTGAATCCTCTGAAATCTGGTGATTCAAAAAGACCAGCAAAATGAACCTCGACCAGTAAATCAATATTGAGAAGAATAGGAAGACGTTGCGGAAGGATATGGTAACATAGGCGGAGTCACGGGGGGGGGGGGGGGGGGGGGGAGGAGCAGGGTTAGGGGGTTACACCTCCCTTTTGCTGCCAAGTGAAAATGTGATGTACATAGAAAAACGCCATTATGTGTCCATACCCACACAGTATTAGTAGATGTAAGTAGATGCCAGGAAAACATCACTTACGGGGGTTCAAAATAGCAATAATAAGGAGGAAATATTGTGCAGAACGGGAAGAAATCGAGAGAATGTCATCACGGGATTAAAGTCAATAACAGCTATGTAGGCCTAACTTGTAAATTTGTAAGAGGGAAAATGCTGACTTCAATAAATGATAATGATGAAATCGCTAAGAATTGAGGAGTAAGATGGGTACCAATGTAATGGAAATTTGTATAAAAAAGAGCCTCCGTGAGAAGGCTCACGGGGGCTCTTTTTTTTTTTTTTTTGAAGAGCCCCCGTGGGCAAAAAATTAATTTTAGCCTTGGCTTGTAGTTATGTACTCTATTTCAACACTTAAAAACACCCCAAAAAAGCATTAAGGTTGCACTAACTCCTTCATTCTCTGGCAGTGTCAGGAACAGCTATAATGAAGTAGACCGTGCAGTCTCCATAGTCGAAGAGTTCAGACACCCTGCTCTGCATTACGATCAACAAACGTCTGTGTATTCAAAGTAACTTACATGTATAATGCAAGATAGTAATATGAATACATTAAACGTGAACAGATGCTTTTGATAACTCCATTGATTATTTGATCTTATTCAATAGGTTAAGCTATCGTCACAACTCAGAGCGGCGACCGACCGATTTGTAGCCTGCTCGGTCACCGCTGAAATGTGGGCATCGCCCAACGATTTTTGGAAAAGTCAAGCAAGCTGTAGAGCCCCAGCGATGGATGGTCGGTGCCTTGTCGATTTCCCGTCGGTCACAGGTCGATTTTAGGTAAACAAACTAGGCGAAATCGGGGAGCTTTTTTAGCCAGTGTACCGGCAGTGACCGACTGATGACCCATCGATTCTCCCACCGGCCACCGGTCGATTTTAAAGAAATTTCCCGGCGGTCAGTCAATGATCGGTGGGGCACCAAAATATGCTCGGTGCCCTGGCCTGTCGCCACCTGGACACCGCCCTGATCGAGCGTTCGCCGTCGAGCGATTTAGGTGAAAATGGAAGCCCCTAGGTCAAATGCTGCCGACCGATTTTGAACTCACCGCCCAGTGGCCGGTCGGCGACTGGGCGCCAACCGCTCTTCAGCCTTTGACCTAGCGACATCGATTGTTGACCTAAATCGCTTGATGGCGAACGCTCGATTAGATCGGCGCCCAGGCGGCGACCGCCCGGGCACCGATCGTATTTTGGGCGGCAAGTAAAAGTGAGCAGGCGTCACCCGAATTTTAACTCCGCTTGCATCGAGCGATGCCTTATAAACAAGCGGTGCCCGGGCGGCCGCCGCTCGGTGCCCAGGCGAATTGATTAAAAACTCGCCGCCCACCGAGCAGGCTACTTTTGGGGGATGTGACCATAGCTTAAAGATACTATGTCCCTTTTGCAGCCGACCTCACATTCTGTAGAACTTTGCAGGAATTATGAATATGTCATGTATGTCCTATCTGTGAAATTTAAACGTTAGCAGTGTCATAATATTCAAATGATGCAAGAAAACCTGTTTACTTGCTAAACTTCACTGTCAGACACAATTGAGTGACTGACTGGCTTTTTGTTCTTCTTTGGTAATAACATACATAAAATGAGCTGCAACGGGTTCATGAGCATTTGTCTACATCAATAACCCACTTCTTGTAATGGGCAAAATTAAACTGATTGATTCTTTGCGCAGCATAAAATGTACGACCATTCGGTACAATGGTCTGAAAATCAAGACTATTACTTACTTGTTCAATAGCTCCTAAGTCGATTCGACAACTATTAGTCGTTATTTTCCCACTTAAAGACATTTTCAAGCCCCCCCCCCCCCCACTTTTTTTTTTTTGGGGGGGGGGGGTTCTTAATTAGTATTATCTTTCAAATGCCGTTGGAATTTAACTTTTTCATAACTTTGGCCTGCAAATGGGACATTGTATCTTTAACTAGGCTTATGTAGTCTTTGTAATTTCTTGGGGGTTATTGTCCTAGGGGTAGAGAAGTGGTTGTCCTTGGGAGTAATTTTCCGGTGGTGATTTTTTCTGGGGGATGATTGTCCAGGGGGTTATTGTCCTGATATGTCCCCAAACACTTATCCATTTGTGCAAAACACTGAATTTTATATTATTCCCTGTTATTCCCTAACCTAAAGATATTTACCACATTTGATACAACTAAATGACATTATCGAAAACTCAAAATGTAATTGTTTGTCTAGTAGTGTTAACTTATGTTGCACTTTTTAAAATGCCACTTAAAGTTATTTTATGAAACTCCCTTTTAAATTAAAACTGACATCGCAATTATTTTCTTCAGAAAGATAAATCGCTTTCACTTTCGGAGCACAAGTGAGAAGTGAATAAGCGTGTCAGCAACTTTTATTTATGTCCACTCATTCTGCCATTAAAATCCTTTACTGCTAATCATTATTTTATTCTTCAGATATTCCGCTAGCAAGGTTACATGATGGTCCATGCAACGCACTTTCTAAGTTGAATTATACAATAAATTGAGACGAATTAACAACATGGAAGAACGTCTTCGAATATTCCTCTTTTTCACCTTCGTCGTTTATAAGACATATGGGATGAGAGTGTCTATTATTATTCAGAACCAAGAATTCATCCCAGTCGTAGATGAGGACATAACACTAGCCTGTATCTTCACCCCTCCATCGGAAAATGACCTACTCTCTTGGAAGGACGACAAAAATGTTTTAGCTTCCTCTATATGTCAAGGAAAAGGATGCAGAAACCTATATGTATCAGATATGTCCAAGTACAGTTTGAGGACAGACTCTTCCAGCGGAAACCTAACTATAAGGGATTTAACAGTGGATGACAGCGGCAAATATCTGTGCTCAGTATTCAGTCCTACGGGTACAGTTTCCAATGAAGTTGATCTGAACGTAATGTTATCAGGTATTGTACCCATTTATCCTATAATTCTTGGGTAACAACAAATATATACCAAAATACATAATTATTTATTGATTTATTAATTACAAAACGCTAAATGCATGTGTATGTATTTAAAGATTATTCAAATAATTTCTAGGTTTGGAATGGGTGTCACTGCACAAAAGGAGAATTTCCTCTATATGATCAGTCTAGTTTCATTTGCGACTGGAAATATTGCCATTATACGATACGATTATGGATATCAGTCAAGTTAAAAACATCTGTGTTTGAAAGGTCGTAGGCTTTGTGTTACAGCTCGGTTGATAAATGTTATGTTGTACAATGGTGTTTTATACATTTTGTGTAACTTCCAGCTATTCCTAGATTGCTATCCATTACCGACGGTCGGACTTTAAATGGATATAATAATGGAGCATCAGTGAGCATCACATATGGGCGAACCCACAACCTAACATGTTCAGTCCAAGGCGCTAGACCACCTGCAGAACTGAAGTGGAAAGTTCCTGAACAAGTGCAGATTCGACTGGACAATCAGTATAATGATTTTCATGGTGAAGCTTACACCTCTCGAAGAGTTGTTTCCGTAACTCCGTCTAGGAACGATGATGGAAAGATTCTCAGTTGCGTGGCTTCACATCTGGAGCTGAATAATGGGCTTCAACTATTTATCCACCTGGATGTTCAAGGTGATTATATTACTAATGATACATTCCAAGGATTGCTAGGTGTTTGTCTTCTGCCAAAGTTGATATGCATCGAAATGTGATGATTGTCTGAAATGGATAAAACATTCATCATAATATCCCAAGACACCTTCCACACTTTATATTGTGTACATTCGGGTAGGGAATCATAAAGACGTCACTAGACCCATGAAGCATTTATGAATTATATGCTTGTATAATATTGTTAGCAGTAGTTCACCTCTGTATCTTTCTTTTCAGTAGCTGACTTCGCATGAACTTTTAGGTTCTTCCTTTCTAATTCCACTCAGTACCGCCAAGTGACCTCCGGATTACCGCGAATGGATCCGTAATTATCAATGCAAATGATTCAAGAAGTGCTACTGTCCTCGAAGACTCGGCAACATCATTCACCTGCACGAGTATAGGATCTCGCCCTACATCTCTTATATCATGGATCATTGGATCGGACGACGACCTGGGTGGCACGACCTATACGTCTACCCCGAATGAGGCCGACCAAGGTTTACGTGACACCGAGTCTACTCTACTGTTGATTCCAAAGAGGAGACATCACAATCAATTTCTCCGGTGTGTGGCCTCTGCTGGTATGAACCAACGTCAAATTGAAGTTCGGGTTATCGTTCATGGTGAGTATTCGTACGCTGAAATATATACCTCATCTTTCCGAATTCAGAATAGGAGACCGAATGCAGTCTGTGACACTTGGACATTGATACGTCACATGTGATTTTTGTTAGTAGATGCGTATAATCATACCAGGATTCGTCTATTCTGACCAATGAGTGGCTCGTCATATTGGTTTATCATCTATAGCATAATGACATTAGAACACCTTGTTTTTCCAGGACCCCCGGATCCCTCATACATAAATGGAACAGACGGGTTGCAGGATGGAGTGTCATCAAATGTGACTTGCACATCGAACAACGGCTACCCAGCACCAACTTTCCAGTGGTACCTTGGATCGAAGAACGTCACCAAAGACTCTGATACCCGGTCTCCTAGGAATAACAATTGTCGAGTAAATGCCATAAGTGTTTTAAACTTCACACCCACGGTAGAAGATCATGGGAGAGTCCTTGTCTGTAAAGTCTTTCAACCAAACGCTCCATCCATACAGTTTTGCAGTGTCAGCGAAGTCCTATATGTTCTTTGTAAGTTTGATCTATTTCACCATAACTTATTCTTCATTTGGTTACAACCACGAGGCAACCATATTACGGTGCCTCACCGCTAAACAAGACATTAATTGAAGTTAACCGACTATTATTTCTATTTTCCATGTTTATACTAAAGAGATAGATGTTTAATATATGATATTCATTTTAAATATAAATCACCAGGTTTAACGCTCTCTCTTCTCAAAACAAAAAAAAAGGTTGTCCATAATCATATATAAACTGTCTGTTTTTTTAATCAAAGCTTCAGGACTGATTAAGATTTATGACAAAGAATAACATACACATTTAGATACATAATTGTATATAACGATCACGGTGCTAATACATGGGCCTTAAATTGCATGGAAACAACCTTACTATAATATACATTAGTAACAATTAAAATATGTATTTGCTTTCGCTAATCGTGAATACTATCTCAACATTATTTATTCCTAATCCTTACTTAATTGTTATCCGTACTTTTTTCTTCTACCTAAATGTAATACACGTAGATTCTCCTGTTATTGTGGACTACTCTGTTCGTCGAGCTTCCAGTAGTCGACAGAGCGTTGATGCCATCCTTACATGCACATCAGATAGCAGACCTCTAGCATCAATAAGCTGGTTCTCGAATGACACGGAACTCAACAACAACACACACTTTCAGATTTACCATAGCCTTCTACATAGAGATACTTTGAGGTCGAGCGCTTTGGATATTTCTAATATTTCGTCAGAAGACGATGGCAACTATTCATGTTTGGTTGAGACAAGGCTTGGGAATGACAGCGCAACTATAACATTGTCATATTATGGTAAATATTTCACTATCAGATCAAGTTACATTTATGTAAAAGAATCATGCTCTATTGTCGAGATGACACATTGCCCAGTAGAGTACTTGCTATTGGTACTCCTTGATGAAAAATGAGAACAATATGAAACTGTTTCTATTTATAATCTAGATAATGAAATGATAACCCAGTTACAGTGACTAATCGGGCATTTGGATGTGCCGACTTTGAAAATAGGGTGATGGTTTAATGGATCATCATCAGAGGCGGCGCATCCGGGGGTGCAGGGGGTAGTGTCCCACTTTAATTTCCTCAAAAATGCACATTCTTACATTTAAAAAGTGCCCACATATCTGTTTCTTCGACAGATGACCCTTGAGATGATTTTAGTTTCGGACTATATTTAACACCTTAGCCTCCCTTTTCAACAATTGAAAATATCTTTGCCTATGTCTACTTACAGTCATCCCAGATCCACCTGTTCGGTTCTTCGTCGATCAAAACCAGACGACATCTTCCACTCTTTCCGTTGCCTGGCAACCGGGATTCGATGGCGGGTTTCAACAAACTTTCACTCTTGAATACTGTCCAAACGACACACAGGTAGAGAAAGAGGGGTGTGGTGCTGCAATGAACTTAACAGGGACATCCTACACATTGGTGGGACTGAACCCATTCACTTGGTACTGTTTGACTCTAGTGGCAGTGAACAGCGCGGGCAGCAGTAGCCCAGTGGAAACAGGAGCTTCAACACCTCGTAAGTCTCTAAATACAAAGATCTTTTATATAAGCATTGATAATACATTTCTCTGAAATGAACGCATCGTTTGTTAGGTACTTTGTCATTTGTGCCTATCGCAATGCAAACGCTTCTATTTATATTTAGATTTTGCAATTTTGGGGTTCCTGATGCTGAAAATGTAATCACCCACAAATACCCATTTCCATTCCTTGCTACTAAAAGTATCCTACTTTATAAGGTACATTTACCGTTATCATTACATATCTGTGTATTAATTCTGCTATGAACGAATCTCCATCCGGCGTTTTTTCGATTAATTCTTTCCAAAGAAAGTTAATAAATTTCCCCAATAGATTTGTTTTGTTCTCCAAAGTCCAGATTTTATTGAGACCACCACATTGTTTTTATCGAAAATATATTTTCCCTTTTCCCCATTAACTACATTTTTATCTTACTCGTAACTTTAAGAAACATATTTGTCTTCTAACTAATGTATACCAGTAATTGTATTATACTTGCTCAATTACAGAGAATATGTCAAAATGTGACCTCAAAAAGTAGAATTATGGTTCACTTATATTCTGTTGTACATGTTTTGATCAGTCTTAGGCCTATATTTGAAGTACGAGGTGTTAATTTATTTGTTAATGCTGCATTTAATGGTAATGATCAGCCAAAGGATAAAACAAAGAATGAAGTCTATAGCAGTGTGGCACCGTAATCATAGTGTCCTTTTAACCCATCTACTTAAATTACTCCAAACCATACTTTATACATTAAGTGTAAGTAAATACTGAACCATAAGAAATAAAAATCTTTTCAATTGATGAGAGAAATTTGTCAGAGTTATTTATAACTATTTCTATCATTTCAAATGAAAACATTGCAAACTACAACCTTGTGACTTAAACAACCACTCCTGAAGCGTCATTAAATAACAGCTCTGTTTCCCTTTTTCTTCTCCATGCTTCCTTGTTGGGTCTTATACAGCTTTTCAGCCCGAGAGCTATGGTAAGTGACTATACATGAGCACGTAACAATAACAGTTCATGTTCAGCTTTACGTATGTGCGTGGATGGGTGGGTGAACATGTATTCACATTTGTGTTTGGGTAATTTTACATGTGTGTGTGTGTGTGTGTGTGTGTGCGTGTGTATGTGTGTGTTGTGAGTGTGTGTGTGGATTAATTTGTGCAAGTGTGTGTAGGTCCGGATGTGATACATAATTTTTCATAAAATGGTATTTGTAACAAGGCATATAGGCATGTCCAAGAAACATTGATACATAAACCATGGATATAGTTATTATTTACCGACAAACAATCTCGTACAATATTGTTTCGGAAACTAATATCCGGAACATTCTAATCATAATATTGTTTGTCCTAGACTCACCAGTTGACAAACAGCCATCAAATGAAACTGAAAGCCTTCCTTTCATGACAATTGCACTTGGAGTGATTGCCGCTGCTGGCTTCATCCTGCTCATTTCGCTGGGTTTGATGTACTTCTATGGAGTGTTATGCTCCGTGAAACAAAAGAAGGGTATGTTGTAAAGCAGCTGGCCTCTTGTATTCACATCTAACAAACCAACACATACACATATATTATGTTTCCCTTTTCATATTTGAGGTATCTTCTCTAGGCTTCAAATTTCTTTTAACATTTTCTTTCATTTCGTCTGTTTGTTTTTGTTTTTGTTTACTTTTGTTTCTCTCTCTTGCGTCTTTTCTTCTCCCTCTCTCACTTTTACTGCCCATAGATGGCGTTCATTCACTTACTGAGAATTCACTTTTAAATTTTTGATTTCTTAATACGTACATTGTTTCCTAGCCTCTCTTTAGTGTATACTGCTTCTCTTCCTCTCCTTGTATGTCTTTCCGTACAGTACATATCCTCAGGGGTTCTTAACAGTTTTTTTTTCAAATTTCTCGCTCCTCATAAAACGGGCACTTCGGGTTTTCATATGTAACCCAAACACTTTTATTTCCTTTAACTATTTCAACGTTTGTAATCTCCATTTTCTCACCTTATTTGCGTGTAGGCACATTAGTATTTATAATGACAAATAACAGTTTGTATACAGAGGCATGAAGTGAGGTTTTCAGAGGACGTCTGGGGGTACGATTTTCTAATTATTATAGTTCCAAACAGGAGAAGAAAAAAAATTATGGTAATAATGTTCAACATGAGAGAAAAACTTTCACCGCCGGTCAAAGTAAAATGATGTAAGATATTCTAAATTTTATTTCTAATTCCATGAAAAGACAAAATAAATAAACGTTTTTCCTTGCAGGTTTCAATTCCTTTATTATTATTTTTGCAATATCGATTCCCAGTAAGATAAAATGTTTAGTATCTTAACTAAAGTTTTACTTAACATCATTTTAGCTTTCCAGCACATTCATCTTGTAAAAATACAACATTGGTTAGTGATGCGCTTGCAGAACATTATGATAGAATGTGATATTTATATACATTCTCATTGCTAGGAAAATGTCACTTAGTGCTTTTTATTTATTTACTTTGTCAGGGATATGACAATTGTAATTGTCCTGCTTGTAAAAAATTGTTTGATTGTCTGTTTCTTAACCCTTAATGAAAGACAAAATAATGCTTTTCAAACTGAAAGAATGATTTCATATAATGAGTGCACATCCGATTGCTATACTAAATAACATGCATTAATCTTGCATGTTATCTAGTAGTTTATTATCCTGTACTTGTTTGTGGTTGTACTGTATATAACAATTTTGGTATCTATAAAGTCATTCCTAACAGCGCCTAAGTAGTTTCTATACTTTGCTTATGTACTCTCAAAAGTATATGTTGCCTTTTTTATATACATACCGAAAAGTGCTCATAGGTACTTTTCATCGGATTTACAAACTAATTGCCGTCTATACTATAATGTTTTACTACAATATTATAAATATGCAACATCGTTATCTTGAACGAAAAATAAAAACAAAACAATTCAACAAACTATTCATTACGAGGATACCAAACACTTGGTATATATGTTTATACATCTTCTTACTTATTCGTTGTTGCTGTTATGAGTTTATGTTCATGATGTTGTTATTAATATTTTATGTTAGAATATAGTTCTTCATTATGTTTAACAGGGCCTCATGAAAAACCACCATAATTGGTGATAATGAGTCACCCTGTCTAAGTATCAGGACAACTACAAGTGAAATGTATTTCAATTAAATCTTTATATTGGCAAGTTTTCAATGTAAAAATATAAATTCACTGATCTGCCATTAGTTGACATAGATTATCTGTTTAACATGAAGAAGGTCAAGTATTATTATCAAAGTCTAAACTTTAAAATGAACTACCTATGCAATAATATCTACATTCGTGGAAATAATTTCTGTTTACATTTAATTTCATTCTGTGTACTCCAACCAGACAATGGAAACACAAGTCAACCAGAAGGCCGAATGGTAAGTCTACAATTTGGCATTGATTATCGATACGATATTTAAACCAAAACAAATTCTGCACTATTACATATGATTTTCACGGTGTGATAATGCGAGGAAATCTTGGTCGTATTTGTGAACTGACAATATTATAAAGGTTGGGGCAAAATCTTGTTGTTCGCGCTAGCACTATACTCCCTATACGTGCCCCACCCTCCTGTGTTATAGGTAGTAGAAATTATCTGCCTCTTAAAAATACACTCTACCGGATTTTATACCCACTTTAGACCTTTAATAATTCCTGTCATTTAATTTCTGTAAATATATATAATACATATATTTTTTTTTTAAAGACACCGAATGCAAAAGAAATATATGAAAAACCCTTGATACATACTTTGACTAATGAAATGATTTATATGGCATTTTGAAATTCACTTTAGGTATTTTGCTTAAAAATATTTGTTTAGATGGACCAGGGAGTCTATGCCGAAATAGCAAAGAGGGACCCGCCTCACCCCTCCAAGTCCGCTACAAGCTACTATATAGATATGGAGCCTATTCCTCGCATCGGCAATGACGACTACGTCAGTCCTAGTTTTACTCGAAAGTGTTATGGGGCTATGAAAGTGAATAGAGACATGACAGATGAAGATGTGGTGCAAAACGACACAGACAATGATTATGTCAGTCCTAGTTGTATTCGAAAGGAAGTTGAGGCCGTGTATGTGAATAAATACATGACAGATGAAAAGTTATTGCAAAACGACACAGAAAATGATTATGTTAGTCCTAGTTTTAGTCGAGAGAGTTCTGCGGCTGTGTATGTGAATACAGCCAAAAAGGCGCTTAAAAACAAACCCCATGATCCTCAATATATCAATACCCTTCCTACAACAAAAGAAGATGCAAATAAAACCACCCCTACATATATGGAAATGAAACCCATACCGCCTATACGGTCTATGCGTCATGGTATTTTCCCTACGATTAAGAAAGAGTTACAAACTGTGTAAATCTAAAGTTGTGTAGGCTTTATATATGAACATTGCAAAATCAGAAATAATAGAAAGATCCCGCTTAATTATCAATATCGAGTCCTTTCTCAGAAAAAAAAAGGAAACGTCAAAGGAGTGTGTGGATCAAGGTTGGTGAAGGTCTGCGAATAAATAGGAGTTTGATTATGTTGAGCAAAAGGAAGAAATATATTCTCAGATTATCTCATAAGTGAAAATATCAAGAAAATAAAGGACAAACAAACCAGAATAACAGAACAGCTGATGTCAAACATTCATTCGAAAAAGTACGAGTAGGCTTATATGGAATATGATTCATGTTATTTTCTGTAAAACACTGTTGTCATGATTGTATAGAATTCTATCACACCTCTAAATTTACTGGGTAAACGAGTGATGAACGAATATAATACACTCCATACTTTAAAGTCATATGAATTGAATAACAAGAGAATGTCGCACAGTTTGTATTTACGTTCATATTCTTAATTTATAATCAATATTCACTTGTATGGTCAAAACAAGAATTTCAAAAGATATTGAAAAAATGGCTTTGCACTAATACGGTATTAACCATCATTTGTTGTTGGTTTGATCATCACATTGTAAACAATTCCACATTTTTGTTTAATTTTAGACACATACTGCTAGGCATGTAAATGCATGTAGACATCATTTGCAAAGTCGAATCATTGACATAGGGCCATGAGCTTCCTTGTTCTGTTTATCGTCACAGTTTCACCTGAATGTATTTAACCTGTATATCCATTGTAATGCGTATAAATGAATGTACATTTATTATGTGAACGTCTGATTATATTTATACGATGATTTAAACGAAAATAGATATATAAACTGATTAAAAAATATATATAAATTGAATTACACCCAATATCATATCTTATTAGGATTTCTATGAAACGGTATTGTTAATATAATTTCAATTATCATTTGTGATATTTAGATAAATTTGAAAAGCGGTGTATGATAAATGTTGTTTTTCACAGAAATCAGTCTATGTTAGTATTCGCTATATTGTTACAAATTACAAATTATCATCACTTATACGATAAGAATAATGAATCTGATGCATATTTCATCAAAATAATTACGCAAATTCTTCAACCGGATTCTGAGATGTATAACAATATTTTAATTTCTATTTCACTGTAAGATACCTACGTAATATTTAACCTTATATCTTATTTTATATCATTTCATCTGATTTTGTATTTGAATTGATGATCTCTAGCTTTTTTCTTTATGATGCTCTTTATTTTGACATATGTCAATCATGGTAATATAAATAACATTCAAGGATTGCTCTTTTTTTTCCTTTTTGTATTAGTAGAAATAACACAACTTAAGAATATTGTTACGTTTTCCCTTTTCTAATTATGTAGGTCTATACATGCAATGATAATGTTTGCGTCTGTTCCAGTGCTAGCAACTTCCTCTTTTATCATGGGGAAGCACAAACCATTTTACATTCGTGGAATTTTGTTATTCATAACAAAAAAAAGAGCCCACCCACTGGTGGACTTTCTGAGAACGAAATGTGTTGTTAACCATTTTAAAGGGATAATAAGCATGCTTTTTTTTGAGCATCTGAAGTATTTTTTCCAGTTAACGAAATTGATCCTTTTCATAACTTAAACATTCTGACTGGGACGGACTCTTTCGTTTGTGGTTAGAAGTCGTGTCCATTGGACTACAACCGCTAAACGTAGATGAAATGATAATGTATACATTGTAATATGTCAAATCACATTAATGCACTGAATAAACCATTCACAGTTTGAAAAGGCGGTTTTAGAGTCCTATTTTGTAATACATTTTTCAGATACACGTGTGATTGCATTTTGAATTATGTTATGGTATTATGGTCTAAATTACATTTCGATTGCAATGAGTAAATTAGAAATCATCAAAAGGAATGGTTAGAAGGGTACTGAAAAACGGGATAGGTAGACAACAAGAAAATTCAAATATTTATTGGGAAAAAAAATAGGGAAGGGAAACACTGGTGTGTGAGAGTGAGATAGAAAGAAATAGAAATGAAAGAAAGAGAGATAGAGCGACAGAGAAACGAGAGATGAATAGAGAAAGAGTGAGATAGATGATGGATAAAATATGAAGGAGAGAGAGAAACATAGAGAAAGGCAGAGGCGGACACAACTTCATCTATTTCGAAATTCTTAAGATTTGAAACCTGCATACGATAATCGCATTTCTATGAACTTTGGTTTCGCATTTGTTCTTCTTTTTGTTATGTTTTTTTCCCCTTTTACCAATATTTTGTTCCTCCATATTTGTATTATTATGTATCCTTTAAGGGTAGTCATACCAGAAAGCTTTGCTTACTTTGTCAACCCTCCTGTTTGATGTTTTCGATTAGTTACAGCCAGCCTTACTTTATTCTACATAGTTATATTCTTTTGCTTCTTGTAAGTGTCGGCTTGCATGTTGATGTATATATACAGTAGACTTGCGAGTGAGAGAGAGGATTGAGGAGTCCTGATAAGGACTCTGACTCGGTAATCTGTATTAGGGTTTGTAGTCCTGAAAAGGACTGTTTGTTATCTTTCTTTAATAGCTTATAGTTTTAAGGAGAATTATAGCGCTTGGAGAGGATGAGTGGCTCGACGTCCGCACCCCGGTGACTTAAGCTCACGCTCGCCAGCTATTCCCCACTCCTGACGACGGATAGTCAACCTGTTCGAAACGTCTAGGCTATCATCCTCTCCAAGCGCTATAGTTCTCCTTAAAACTATAAGCTAAGAAAGATAACAAACAATCCTTTTCAGGACTCCTCAACCCTCTCTCTCTCTCTCTCTCTCTCTCTCTCTCTCTCTCTCTCTCTCACATGGTGCACCGGCAATCCTACTATATATATATATATATATATTCTGTTGTCATGTATACATTTTCAATCTTTGTTTGTTATATATTTGTAAAAATGCAAAAGAAAAAGAAAATCAAACATAATTTATTTTAAGCGCTACATTGATCACATTCTGTCCCTTATTGTGCAACAGTGATATTTTTCATTCCATGATGCATCGTTCTAAGAAAATGCAATGGGAAGGGGGAGGGGGAGGGAGGGGAGGGAGGGGGTGGAGGGGTGCGGACTATATATTTTTTTTTGGCCGGGGGGGGGGGGCACGTCCCTGTTTGCAAGTACATTTTGGGTGAATTTGGGGCTGATTTCAACGTTTTTTTTGACCGGGGGGGGGGGGGGGGTACGTGTCCCCTGTGCACCCTGCATCCGCCACTGGTAGTATCTTCCTCAAATGTATACATACAAAATGTGTACGCTAGTGTGAAATATAAATGGGTTGTCCTTCTTTTTTCTTTTTTTTACCCTCTACGAAATGTTAAAGTTGGGGTGCGGCGCTGCGGCCTTATCTCCGGCAAATACGTTTTATGATGAACCTACACTGTATATTGTTTGTCACCTGTGATATCAGCACATCAAGAGTTAAGATCTATCAACCAACCAACCAACCAATCAACCCATCCATTCATCAATCGGTCATCAAGTAAATAAATAAATAAATACTTATTTAACAACATTAAAAAATGTTGTTGTTTGGAACAGCCTCCTAATACAAATAGTCGTAAAGAATGATTGTTGCTACAGGAGTACTATAACCTAAAACATACAAACATTTAAAATACATCTAAACTATCTCATTCTCGAGATGTTCATAAATTAGGATTCACATATTTCTTATTACTTACAGGACTGGGGTACTTTTTATACTTTTACTTTTAAAAAGATTTGTCAATATTTTGCTTACATACATGTATGTGTTAGTGATATTATTGAATGGCACACTATATAGTTGAAGGCAAAGAACATTAGCAAGCTCAGTAAACATCTATTGTAGAGTTTATAGAAATTGATGATCTCATTGAAATGTTAACATTAAACATCCGAAACAAACCATAGCATACATGTACATTTCACACTGTTGTTCATAGCAATAAAGAGTATGTTTCTAAGTGAATTTTCTAAGGAGTTTTGATGACTACAATTGCTATTAGCTTCATATTTCACTCTGTTAGATCACATAAGCACTTTTAACTACCGGTACACGTTCTTTAAATCAATAACATACCTTACATAAATTGAGTGGTCGATGAAGACAAACTTGGTATACATGCATGTGCTAAACTAATTAAAACTGCAAAAAAAAAATCTATAAATGTTACAGAAATATTATTTTGCAAACAATTAATGTAAATGAGGTTAATAATACCTAAAGAAAAGCAATTAACTTGAACAAAGTTATGATGTTAACAGTGTGTAACATCCGAAACATCAGTGGTGTGACTTATGCAAATTATTAGTCAATGCAGAGGTTCCCAATTTCTTGGCATGTATTTACCTTATATCATTAGTTGTTATAATAAAATAAGTTCGACCTAAGAAAAAAGTATTTTACCTATTGAAATTAAAACTTGTTATTGTCAAAACCCAAATTTAGAGCTATTTTTTACTTTCAAGGGATACAAAATCTGTATCTTTCAAGATAGAAACACAAACATTTGCATGAATAATCTCTGAAACATATTCTTAAAGACCCAACATATTTAAAGGTGTAGTTAATAGCAAATAAGTTTCATATCACAGTTATTAGATATGCTACAGTTCACAATAAAATTGTAAGAACTCATAGTATTCATATATGGTGAATAAATAAGCAGATAGATTAAGCTCCAAAATATGAATAATCCTAATCCTAAAAATACACGTTTGAACTAAGCAAACATAATTTAATTTTGTAACCCTTTTGTGGACACATTTATATATGTTAACAAACAGTGCCTTAAGCTATATGTTCAAAACTCAAAGCGGCGACCGACCGATTTGTAGCCTGCTTGGTCACCGCTGAAATTTAGGTATCGCCCAACGATTTTTGGAGAGGTCAAGCAGGCTGTACAGCCCCAGTGATGGATGGCTGGTACCCTGTCGATTTCCCGTCTGTTACCGGTCGATTTTAGGACAAAAAATGGGCGGTGACCGACTGATGACCCACCAATTTCCAAGCGGTCTCCCACCGGCCACCGCTCGATTTTAAAGAAATTGCCCGGCGGCCAGTCGGTGATCGGCGGGGCACGAAAATACGCCCGGTGCCCTAGCATGTCGCCACCTGGGCACCGACCTAATCGAGCGTTTACCTTCGAGCGATTTAGGTTAAAAATCGAAGCCGCTAGGTCAAATGCCGACCGATTTTGAACTCACTGCCCAGTGGCCGGTCGGCAACTGGGCGGCGACCGTTCGGCAGCCTTTGACCTAGCGACTTCGATTGTCAATGGCGGATCCAGGGGGGGGGGGGGGAAAGAAGGAAAAAAAGAAAGAAAACAAAAGAAGGAAAAAAAAAGAGGAACAAAAAGAAGGGAAAAAAAAAGGAGGAAAAAGAGAGAGAGAGAGAGAGAGAGAGCAAAGGAAAAGAAGGGAAAGAGGAGAGAAAGGGAAAGAAAGAAGAGAGAGAAGAAAAAAAAGGGGGAATAAGTGATCAGGGGGTGGCGAAAGAACCTCGCCTCCCCCAATCAAAAAAATAAGAGAGAAGGTAGGAAATGGAAATAAGGGGGTATCAGTTGCAATTTTTCAGCCAGCAAGTTGTTAATCGGGGTGGGTTGGGGCAAAAGGCCCTTGCCTCACCCCGCTCCGCTAAAAAAAAGAGAGAGAAAGAAGAAAAAGGAAAAAAGAAGAGCTAAAAGGGACCGAAAAAAAAAGGTGAAAAGAAGCGATTTTTCCGCCAACAAAGTGTAGATCGGGGGGGGGGGGGGGCACTGGCGTATTGATCGGGCAGGGGGCTCGGGGGAAATTTAAACGTGGTATATTTCTAATTCCATAGCGGTGGTTTACACATAATGCTGAAACGACATAATTTTTCGAGATTTTTCCTCATTCTTTAGTAAATTATACTTTGTACATGTTTTAGGCGTTTACTTTTTACATGTCAGGGCCCGCGGAACGGCGGGGATCGGGAGCCTCAAGCTCCCCCCCCCCATCCCCCCCCCCCCCCCCCCCCCCCCCCACCCCACAAAAAAAATAAAATAAAAATAAAATAAAAAAATTGCCGGCCAAAAATAGAGAGGAGAGAAAAGGAAAATAACGTAGGAAGAAAAAGGAGCAGACAAAAAATATTTTTGAAATTCAGACAAGGATTAAGAGTCGAAAACGGTAAAACGAATCTTCTTCTTTCTCTAATGATTTAATGAAAGGTAAAAGCTTCCGCGCTTCGCACGGGGGGGGGGGGGGGAAACTGCATTCAGACGAGGTTTTTTTCCGAGAACGGTACAACGTATCGTCTTGTTTCTCTAATAATTAAATTAAATGTCAAAACTTCCGCGCTTCGCGCAGTAGGTGGGGTAACTGAATTTAGACAAGGATTAGGAGTCGAGAACGGTACAACGAATCGTCTTTTTTCTCTAATGATTTAATGAAATGTAAAAGATTCCGCGCTTCGCGCGCGCGGATGGAGGGGGGGGGGGACTGAAGACAGACGAGGATTAAGAGTCGAGAACGGTACAACGAACTCCCCCCCCCCCCCCAACGGAACAAAATGTCAAATGTTCAAATTTCGAGAACAAAAAACAAAAAAAGTGTCCTCTTCCCCCCCCCCCCTTCGGGTTATTCAGCGGCTGGCTGAGTCGTTGCGATTTTTTGTTGGGACCCCCCCCCCCAAAAAAAAAAAAGCCCCCCCCCCCTAAGAAATCCTGGATCCGCGACTGACGATTGTTGACCTAAATCGCTCGACGGCAAACGCTTGATTAAATCGATGCCCTGGCGGCGACCGCCCGGGCACCGATCGTATTTTTAACGGCAAGTAAAAGTGAGCAGGCGCCACCCGAATTTTAACTCGGCGCTAACACGTCAGCGGCGATTGACCGATGCCCTATAAACAAGCGGTGCCCGAGCGGCCGCCGCTCGGTGCCAAGGCGAATTGACTAAAAACTCGCCGCCTGGCCGCCGTGCAGACCACTTTTGGGGGATGTGACCATAGCTTAACTAGGCTTACGTAGTCTTTGTAATTTTCCGGGGGGGTTATTGTCTTTGGGGTGGAGAAGTGGCTTTTTTGGGGGGGGGGGGGGTAATTTTT
The DNA here is from genome assembly GCF_000002235.5 of Strongylocentrotus purpuratus. Classification (NCBI taxonomy): domain Eukaryota; kingdom Metazoa; phylum Echinodermata; class Echinoidea; order Camarodonta; family Strongylocentrotidae; genus Strongylocentrotus; species Strongylocentrotus purpuratus. Next base: position 15,418,685 of record NW_022145594.1, read on the forward strand.
TTGTGGTGATTTTTTTCCGGGCGGTGATTGTCCAGGAGGTAAATGTCGTGATATGTCCCCAAACACTTATCCATTTGTGCAAAACACTGAATTTTATATAATTCCCTGTTATTCCCTAACCTACAGATATTTACCACATTTGATACAACTAAATGGCATTATCGAAAGTTCAAAATGTAATTGTTTGTCTCGTATTGTTAACTTATGTTGCACTTTTTTAAGTGCCACTTAAAGTAATTTAATGAAACTCCCTTTTAAATTAAAACTGACATCGCAATTATTTTCTTCAGAAAGATGAATCACTTTCACTTTCGTAGCACAAGAGAGAAGTGAATAAGCGTGTCAGCAACTTTTATTTGTGTCCACTCATTCTGCCATTGCAATCCTTTACTGCTAATCATTCTTTTATTCTCCAGATTTTCCGATAGCGAGGTTACATGAGGGTCCGTGCAACGTACCTTCTAAGTTGAATTATACAAGAAAATGAGATTGATTAACAACATGGACGAACGTCTTCGAATATTTCTCTTCTTTACCTTCGTCGTTTCTAAGACATATGGGATGAGAGTGTATATTATTATTCAGAACCAAGAAATCATCCCAGTCGTTGATGAGGACATAACACTAGCCTGCATCTTCACCCCTCCATCGACAGATCACCTACTGTCTTGGAAGGACAACAACAATGTATTAGCTACCAATAGATGTCGAGAAAAAGGATGCAGAAACGAACATGTTTTGGATTTGTCCAAGTACAGTTTGAGGGCAGATTCTTTCAGCGGAAACCTAACTATTAGGGATTTAACAGTGGATGACAGCGGCAGATATCTGTGCTCAGTATTCAGTCCTACTGATAGAGTTTCCAATGAAATTGATCTGGACGTAATGATATCAGGTATGCATATTTTACCCATTTATCCTATAATTCTTGGTAAACAGCTTACATTTACCAAAATACATCATTCTTTATTGATCTATTATGCAATTACAAAACGCTCAATACATATGTATATATATATATATATATATATATATATATGTGTGTGTGTATTTAACGATTATATAAATAAATAATCGTGTTAGAAAGGGTGTCACTGCACAGATTAGGAGAATTTCCTCTATATGATCAGTCAATTTTCATTCGCGACTTGAAATATTGCCATTATACGATACAATTATGGAAATCGGTCAAGTTAAATACATCTGTGTCTGAAAGGTCGTAGTCTTTGTGTCACAGCTCGGTTGATAAATGTTATGTTTTAAAATTATGTTTTTATACATTTTCTGTAACTTCCAGCTATTCCTAGATTGATATCCATCACCGACAATCGACCTGAAAATGGATACAAGAATGGAGCATCAGTGAGCATCACTTATGGGCGAACCCACAACCTAACATGTTCAGTCCAAGACGCTAGACCGCCTGCAGAACTCGAGTGGCAAGTTCCTAAAGAAGTACAGATTCGACTGGAAGATCAAACCAACGCTGTCCATGATGACGCTTACACCTCTCGAAGAGTTATTTCTGTTACTCCCTCCAGGGACGATGATAGAAGGATTCTCCGTTGTGTGGCTTTTCATCGGGAGCTGGTTAATGGGCTTCAACTATTTATCCACCTGGATGTTCAAGGTGATTATATTACTAATGATAACTTCCCATGATTGATAGGTGTTTGTTTTCTGCCAAAGTTGATATGCATCGAAATGTGATGATTGTCTGAAATGGATAGAACATTCATCATGTCCTACAACACCTTCCACTCTTATGTATAGTGTACATTCGGGTAGACAATCATAAAAACGTCACTAGACGCATGAAGCCTTTATAAATTGTATACTTTTATAATATTGTTAGCAGTAGTTCACCTCTGTATCTTTCTTTTCAGTAGCTGACTTCGCATGAACATTTAGGTTCTTCCTTTCTATTTCCACTCAGTACCGCCAAGTGACCTCCGGATTACCGCGAATGGATCCGTAATTATCAATGCAAATGATTCAAGAAGTGCTACTGTCCTCGAAGACTCGGCAACATCATTCACCTGCAAGAGTGTAGGATCTCGCCCTACAGCTCTTATATCATGGATCACTGGATCGGACGACGACCTGGGTGGCACGACTTCTACGTCTACCCCGAATGAGGTCGACCAAGGTTTACGTGACACCGAGTCTACTCTACTGTTGATTCCAAAGAGGAGACATCACAATCAATTTCTCCGGTGTGTGGCCTCTGCTGGTATGAACCAACGTCAAATTGAAGTTAGGGTTATCGTTCATGGTGAGTATTCGTACCATGAAATATATACATTATCTTTCCGAATTCAGAATAGTTGACCGAATGCGGTCTGTGACACTTGGACATTGATACATCACTTGTGAATTTTGTTAGTAGATGCGTATAATCATACCATGATTCGTCTATTCTGACCAATGAGTGGCTCGTCATATTGGTTTATCATCTATAGCATAATGACATTAGAATACACCTTGTTTTTCCAGGACCCCCGGATCCCCCATACCTAAATGGAACAGACGGATTGCAGGATGGAGTGTCATCAAATGTGACTTGCACATCGAACGACGGCTACCCAGCACCAACTTTCCAGTGGTACCTTGGATCGAAGAACGTCACCAAAGACTCTGATACCCGGTCTCCTGGGAATAACAATCGTCGAGGGAATGCCATAAGTGTTTTCAACTTCACACCAACGGTAGAAGATCATGGGAAACTCCTCGTTTGTAAAGTCTTTCAACCAAACGCTGCTTCCATACAGTCTTGGAGTGTCAGCGAAGCCCTATATGTTCTTTGTAAGTTTGATCTATTTCACCATAACTTATTCCTCATTTAGTTATAACCACGAGGCAAGAATATTACGGTGCCTCACCGCTAAACAAGACATTAATTGAAGTTACCCGACTATTATTTCTTTTTTCCATGTTTATACTAAAGAGATAGATGTATAATGTATGATATTCATTTTAAATATAAATCACCAGGTTTAAATGCTTTCTCTTCTCAAAACAAAAAAGATTGTCCATAATCTTTTATAAACTGTCTGTTTTTTATCAAAGCACCAGGACTGATTAAGATTTATGACAAAAATACCATACACATTGAGATGGATAATTGTATATAACGATCACGGTGCTGACACATGAGCCTTAAATTACATGGAAACCGCCTAACTATAGTATACATTGGTAACATTTAAAATATGTATTTGCTTTCGCTAATCGTGAATACGATCTCAAAATTATTCATTCCTAATCCTTACTTAATTGTTCTCCGTACGTTTTGTTCTTCTACCTAAATGTAACACACGTAGATTCTCCTGTTATTGTGGACTACTCTGTTCGTCGAGCTAACATTAGTCGACAGAGCTTTGATGCAATTATTACATGCACATCAGATAGCAGACCCCTAGCCTCAATAAGCTGGTTCTCGAATGACACGGAACTCAATAACAACACCCGCTTTCAGATTTACCACAGCCTTCTACATAACGATACCTTGAGGTCGAGCGTTTTGGCTATTTCTAATATTTCGGCAAGAGATGATGGCAACTATACGTGTTCGGCTGAGACAAGGCTTGGGAATGACAGCGCAACTATAACATTCTCATATTCTGGTAAATATTTCACTATCAGACCAAGTTACATTTATGTAAAAGAATCATGCTCTATTGTCGAGATGACACATTGCCCAGTAGAGTACTTGCCATTGATAATCCTAGATGACAATTGAGACCAATATGAAACTGTTACGATTTATAATCTAGATAATGAAATGAAAACCCAGTTACAGTGACTAATCGGGCACTTTGATGTGTCGACTTTGAAACTAGGATGATGATTTAAGGGATCATCAGCAGAGGCGGCGCATCCAGGGGTACAAGGGGACAGTGCCCCCACACTTTTTTAATTACCTCAAAAGTGCACATTTTTACTTTTGAAAAGTGCCCCACCACCTTTTTCTTCGACAGATGACCGTTGAGATGTTTTTAGTTTCAGACTATATTTAACACCTTAGCTTCCCTTTTCAACCATTGAAAATATATTTTCCTATGTCTACTTACAGTCATCCCAGATCCACCTGTTCGGTTCTTCGTCGATCAAAACCAGACGACATCTTCCACTCTTTCCGTTGCCTGGCAACCGGGATTCGATGGCGGGTTTCAACAAACATTCACTCTTGAATACTGTCCAAACGACACACAGGTAGAGAAAGAGGGGTGTGGTGCTGCAATGAACTTGACAGGGACATCCTACACATTGGTGGGACTGAACCCATTCACTTGGTACTGTTTGACTCTAGTGGCAGTGAACAGCGCGGGCAGCAGTAGCCCAGTGGAAACAGGAGCTTCAACACCTCGTAAGTCTCTAAATACAAAGCTCTTTTATATAAGCATTGATAATACATTTCTCTTAAATGAACGCATCTTTTGTTAGGTACTTTGGCATTTGTGCCTATCGCAATGCAAACGCTTCTAATTATATTTAGTTTTTGCAATTTTGGGGTTCCTGACTTCCTACTTTATGAGGTACATTTACCGTTATCATTACATGTCTGTGTATTAATTCTGCTATGAACGAATCTCCATCCGGCGTTTTTTCGATTAATTCTTTCCATATAAAGTTAATAAATTTCCCCAATAGATTTGTTTTCTTCTCCAAAGTCCAGATTTTATTGAGACCACCACATTGTTTTCATCGAAAATATATTTTCCCTTTTCCCCATTAACTACATTTTTATCTTACTCGTAACTTTAAGAAACATATTTGTCTTCTAACTAATGTATACCAGTAATTGTATTATACTTGCTCAATTACAGAGAATATGTCAAAATGTGACCTCAAAAAGTAGAATTATTGTTCACTTATATTCTGTTGTACATGTTTTGATCAGTCTTAGGCCTATATTTGAAGTACTAGGTGTTAATTTATTTGGTAATGCTGCATTTAATGGTAATGATCAGCCAAAGGATAAAACAAAGAATGAAGTTAATAGCAGTGTTGCACCGTAATCATAGTGTCCTTTTCACCAATCTACTTTACTCCATACCATACTTTATACATTAAGTGTAAGCAATTACTGAACCATAAGAAACAAACATCTTTTCAATTAATGAGATAAATTTGTCAGAGTTATTTATAACTATTTCTTTCATTTCAAATGAAAACATTGCAAACTACAACCTTGTGACTTAAACAACCACTCCTGAAGCGTCATTAAATAACAGCTCTGTTTCCCTTTTTCTTCTCCATGCTTCCTTGTTGGGTCTTATACAGCTTTTCAGCCCGAGAGCTATGGTAAGGGAATATAAATGAGCACGTAACAATAACAGTTCATGTTCAACTTTGCGTATGTGCGTGGATGGGTGGGTGAACATGTATTCACATTTGCGTTTGGGTAATTTTACATGTGTGTGTGTGTGTGTGTGTGTGTTGTGAGTGTGTGTGAGGATTAATTTATGCAAGTGTGTGTAGGTCCGGATGTGATAATCCTCCTATACATGGTTTCATAAAATGGTATTTGTAACAAGGCATATAGACATGTCCAGGAAACATTAATACACAAACCATGGATATAGTTATTATATACGGACAAACAATCTTGTACAACATTGTTTCGAAAACTAAAATCCAGAACACTATATTCATGGTATTGTTTGTCCTAGAATCACCAGCTGAGAAGGAGCCGTCAATTGAAAGTAGCCTTCCTTTCATGACAATCGCACTTGCGGTAATTGCCTCTGCTGGTTTCATCCTCCTGACTTCACTAGGATTGATGTACTTCTATGGAGTGTTATGCTTTGCGAAGCACACGAAGGGTATGTTGTTTAGTAGGCCTGCTGCATTCAACTCTATCAGATCGAAAACATACACATCTCATATGTACTCCACTTTTCATATTTGATGTATCTTCTATAGGCTTCAATCTTGATATTTCTCTGTACATTTTCTTTTAATTTAATGAACTCTGTTCGTTTTTTACTCTCTCTCTCTCTCTGTCTGCTTTATTTCTCCCTCTGTCCCTATTATGTGGCATTCATTCACTCACTGATAATTGGTTGTATTATCTGACATTTCTAAATATATTTATTTTTGCTGCTTTTTTCTCTCACCTTTTCTGACTTTTCGTACGGTATTTATCTTCTTTTTTTTTAAAGTAATTTTCAATTTATTTGCTGCTTATATAATGTGCACTCCGGGTAATCATATATAACTTTAACACTTTTACTTCTTCTTACCAAATATTTAAACTTGAATGATCTCCAATTCTCTCTCCTTATCTTTCGTACATTTTGCTTGTATTCACATTAACATTAATAATGACAAATAACAGTTTTGATACTAAGGCATGAATTGATGTTTTAAGAAAATGTTTGAGAATACGAATTTCTAATTATTAAAGGTTCATAATGAAGAAGGACAAAAAGATGGCTATAATAGTCAACATAAAAGGAGAAGTTTACCGCCTGTTAGAAATATGATGTTAGATATTCTACATTTTATTTGTGATTACATGAAAGGCCAAAATAAATAAAGATCCTTTTCTTCATACTTCAATCCTTTTATTCATCTTTATTTATTTCACGTAAATTTGTGTTTTTAGCAAGTTCTAGATGTAAACATATCAATTCATTGATCTGTCATTAGTTAAAATTTATAATCTTTTGACATGACTACAGTCAAGTACTCTTATCACAGTCTAACCTTTAGAAGGAAATACATATGCCATAATCTCTACATTCGTGGAAATGATTTGTTTACATTTAATTTCATTATGTGCACTCCAACCAGACAATGGGAACAAAACTCAACCTGAATGCCAAGTGGTAAGTCTATCATTTTGCATTAATTATCAATATAATATTCAAACAAAACTTAATTTTGTAATAAAGATAGATCCAAATAGCATTGCTAAATCGATCATTGAAAAGATGATTGGTACTACAAAATCGGAGAATCGCGTTGAAAAGAGCCATACTAAAGCTTTCCGACTTGCACTCGTCAGAGTAAAACGCAAGAATGAAACAGAAAGCCGAACATGCCAACTCTGCCATCGGTCAGTACTTCCTGAACAACCAAAATTGCGCTGAACAATCCTGTTCATCTTGGTTCAAAGTTCTCTGCCGAGCGAGAAACTTTATTCATATGCGCATGCTTGAAGCAACACACATTCAGTTGACCGACCCTTTTCTTTGCAGACAGAAAGAGTTTGTTCGGACCCTGGTATAATTTTAGCAGTTATTCCGGTATAACAGGCTGTCAATAAGCCTAACTTAGACAGCCAATCAGATATCGTTATATTCGCGCCTTGTTCCTATGAGTTTCCGTTTATATTGTTCGATTTTGACTTTCTGTTTCATTCTTGCGTTTTACTCTGACGAGTGCAGGTCGAAAAGCTTTAGTATGGCTCTTTTTTCAATGCGATTCTCTAATGAATCATTCTTTTCTTTGGCGGATCGGGTTTAAAGGTAAACCTCAGCTGTTGTTAATGGAAACAACTATCTCTAAAGAATCAGCATGCGAACAAAACTGTCATAGCTAATCTCATAAGTTTAATTGGTACAGTATGCGCCTGGAAGATGAAAGAAGTTACACAGTGATTTTTGTCTTGGTTTTTAATTCAAATTTTATTGAAATAGACGATCAGTTGCTGAGCTATTTTGAAAATGTGGGTATGCTAAATCGCACTTTAACTTACGTTAGAAAAATAAGAATGAAATGAAAAAAAAAAAAGTTTACCACTCGGTCACATTGCTCCCACACTTCATTGTACACTCATTCAAACTTTGGTTACACATCTCAGGTTCAGTCTATTACAAATGATTTTCACGTGATAATGCGAAGAAATCTTGGTTGTATTTGTGAACTGACAATATTATAAAGGTTGGGGCAAAATCTCGTTGTTCGCGCTAACGCTATGCTCCCTATACGTACCCAAGCCTTCCTGTGTTTTAGGTATTATAAATTATCTGCCTCTTTAAATTCCACTCTACTTGATGTTATACCTACTTTAGACCTTCAATAATTCCTGTCATTTAATTTCTTTAAATATTATATACTCACATATAAATAAAAGACACAGACACCGAATACAAACAAGAAATATATGAGAAACCCTTGATACATTCTCTGAGTCATGAAATGATATATATGGCATTTTGAAATTCACTTTTAAGTATTTGCTTGAAAATATATGTTTAGATGGACGAGGGAGTCTATGCCGAAATAGCAGAGAGGGACCCGCCTCACCCCTTCAAGTCCGCTACAAGCTACTATATGGACATGGAGCCTATTCCTCGCATCGACAATGACGACTACGTCAGTCCTAGCGTTACTCGGACGTGCTCTGGGGCTGTGAAAGTGAATAGAGACATGACGGATGAAAATGCGATGCAAAACGACCTAGACAATGATTATGTCAGTCCTAGTTGTATTCGAAAGGAATTTCAGGCTGTGTATGTAAATAAAGACATGACATATGAAAAGGCACTGCAAAACGACACAGAAAATGATTATGTTACTCCTAGCTTTAGTCAAGAGAGTTCTGCGGCTGTGTATGTGAATACAGTCAAAAAGGCGCCTAAAAACAAACCCCATGATCCTCAATATATCAATACCCTACCCACAGCACAAGAAGATGATGTTAAAACCACACCTAAATATATTGAAATGAAACCTATACCGCCTATACGGTCTGTGTTTCATGGTGTTTTTCCCCAAGATAAAGAATAGGGACACACTGGGTAAATCTAAAGTTGCGTAGGCTAACATATGTTTGAACAATGCAAAATCAGAGATAACAAAAAGAGCCCGCTTAATTATCAATATCAAGTCCTTTCTCAGAAAAAAAGAAACGTCACAGCAGTGTGTGGATGAAGGTTGGTGAAGGTCTGGATATATATTCATATATATAGGAGTTCGATTATGTTGTGCAAAATGAAGAAATATATTCTTAAATTATGTAATTAGTGGAATAAGTGGAAAATATCAAGAAAATAAAGGACAAACAAACCATAATTACAGAAAAGCTGATGTCAAACGCTCTTTTGAAAGAGTACGAGTAGGCTTATGTATGGAATATGACTAATTTCATTTTCTGTAAAACATTGTTGTCATGATTGTATAGAATTTTACCACACCTCTAAATCTACTGAGTAAACGAGTGGTACACGAGTATAATACACTCCATACGTTTAGTCATATGAAATGAATATCAAGATAATGTCGCACATTTTGTATTTACATTGATATTATTTATGTATAATCAATATTTACTCGTCTAGTTACAAAAGAAAATCAAAAGATAATGAAAACGTGGCTTTGCACTAAGCAGGTATTAACCATTATTTTGGTTGATGTCATCATCAAATTGTAAACACTTCCACACTTAATTTTAGACTTATATTGCTGGACATGTTTATGCATGTAGAAATCGTTTGACAAACTGACCATTGACATAAGACCATGAGCTATTACAAACTTAGCACCAGTGATTCCTTCTGTTGCTTATCGTCACAATGTTACGTGGATGTATTTAACTTGTCTATCATTTGTAGTGTATATAAATGTGTGTATAATTATCACGTGAACATCTGATCATATTTATTTGCTGTCTAAACGCAAATGAATATTAAAAAATGATTCAAAAGAAAACACTGTACATATTGAATATACCTAATATCATATCATATAAGACTTTCTATGAAACGGTTTTGTCAATATAATTTCACTTAAAATTTGTGATAGTCAGACGAATTTGAAAAGCGGTGTATTATAAATGTTGTTCATCATAGTAATCACTCTTTGTTAATATTTGCTATATCGTAACGAATGTTTTGCAAATACATGAAGGACTAATTATCCTCATTTATGTCATAAGAATTAATAAATCAAATGCATATTTTATACAAAAAAAGCATGCAATTTCTTGAAGCGAATCATAACATGTATGCAACTATTCTATTTTATATTGCATTGTAGGATACCTACGCAATTTGTTATCTTATATTAAATATTTTATCATTTCATCTGAATTTACATTGAAATTAAGCATATATTTTTTTTCTTTCTGTTTCTCCCCTCTATCTTTCTTTATGATGCTATCTATTGTAAAAAATGTAAATCATAAGTAGACCAGTTACATTTAAGGATTGTCCTATTTTGCCTTGTTGTATTATTACATATAATGTAACATAATAGTATTTTTACCTTTTTCCTATTCTAATGATGTACGTCTATAAATGCAATGATAATTTTTGTGTCTGTTTACGTCTGATTGGATAAGTATGAATACATGACAATATGTATATTCACATTAATGCACTAAATAGAATAGAGAAATTTGAAATAGCGGTTTTAAGAGTCATATATATTTATTTTTTTTTGTCATATAATTTTGTTCAGAAGCATGCGTTATTTTAAGCTGGCTTCCAAATTATGAAAGTCTGTTTACGTCTGATTGGATAATTATGAATACATGACAATATGTATATTCACATTAATGCACTAAATAAAATAAAGAAATTTGAAAAAGCGGTTTTAAGAGTCATATTTTTTTTTTTTGTCATATAATTTTGTTCAGAAGCATGCGTTATTTTAAGCTGGCTTCCAAATTATCGTATGTCCTATGGCCTAAATTGTATTCGATTACAACAATAAAATCAAAATATTAAAGTTGAAAGAGTGAGATGGGAAGAACTAGTGACTGAGAGAGATAGAAAGAGAGAAACGAGAGATAGAAAAAAGGAGAAAGATAAAGGAAAAAAAGAAAAGAGAAGAGAAGAGAAAGAGAGGAAGAGGCGGACATAATTACCTACCTCTAGTTTAAAATACTAAAGGTTTTACATTTGAATATGATAACTCCCAGTTGCTATAAATGTTGGTTTCGGATTTTAGTTAAGATATTCTTTTTTTAGGCTACATTCTTTCAATTTGTCTTTCAAATGGGCAACATTAAAATTTGTTATCGAAAATAATATCGCTCGTGATGTTATTTCTGATACTTCATCCGCAATGAGCAATTTAGCATTAATAATATTTTTTATTCCATGTTACGTAGTTGTAATAAAATGCAATGTCTATGAAAACAATATACAAAGGTAACGAAGCTTTCGTCAACAAGTTGAACAAAATCCCGATTCTGATATATTTGTTTTCTGTTCTTGTTGATATTCAAACTTGTTGCTAATTTAAAGATTTTAAGATTTACATAATGTATACAAAGTTCTGGCGTCAATTACATAGTGGTCATAAAACAAAAATGGAAAAAATATGTGCATGGATAATTACTCTTTTTCTAGGCATCTGGTATATTTCATGTAAAGCTCTGAATCAAAAGTTACTGAGCCAAACCACCAAAAGGATATGGTGTTCATAGTGACTAAAACGAACATTATTTCTAGATCAGTGATGGGTGTAAGTACTCGCTATTATCAACGGTCAACTGTTAAAAAAGGATCATGCAAATATAGGATAGAAACATTATCATAATGTAAATATATTTGTTATTCAGGTTCTGGATATGTAGATACGAAGGATATTATACTAAATATCACATTACAAAATTAAAACATCAATGAAAGTAAAATAGGGTTATATCAATGTTATATAAATGGTATAAATAACTATACTGTCACTACTTGCAACAAAGGTATGTGAATAGGGAAAAAAGATAACAAGCGCGTCATTGTAAACAATTCTTTAAAGAATGAATTGAACAAATGTATATATGTGACATCATCATACAAGGAAACCCTGGTTATCATTAATTTACCAAGTATTTACATCGCAATGATGACTTAATATTCGGTTGTTCAGGTTTTCGAGGATTACTTGTAGAGTGTTTGATCAATTGAAACAAAACAAATCATCTATATTTCACTTTTTTTTCTAATCTACAGTTGATTTAATTCATGAAATTTGTATTATCAAAAGTAAAATTATAATTCTTATTATTATTGTCATTGCCTGGTGAAGCTTCATACGTTTACCCTTTATTATTGTTTATACCAACTGAACGAAGGATATTAGGGCCCCGGTTTCGCAGTTAAATAACTATTTTATATTATGAAGTTCTAAACATTCAGGCTAAACGAATTCAGAATTACTGATAAAAAGGGTACAATATAAAATCCTAACCCAGTAACTCCGAAACATCGTTTTCGTTTAGTTTAGTTTAGATCAGTATATTTTCTTCTCTCGTATAAATCCAACATTCATGAATATAAAAAAAATACATACATCAATCCAAAAAGAAAACAAAAACAGCTTAATTTATCTTCTGAGAGCCATTAATGTAAACATTATTCTTCTGCGCGGAGGTTCGGAAATTTATCACATCATTATATTTATTCGACTGCTAAAGGAAATTAGTAGACATGCACATCGTCAGAATTGCGTAGAGGGGGTAGTTTCGTAAAGCTTGTGACGTAACAGATAATCATATCGTAGTTCTTGTTTAATAATACTATTGTTATTTTATATTTGACCATTATAATGCAAGATATAGATATAACGTAATTTCTACGATATAAATAATTAATTAGAGGGTCACTCAAACCAAACTAACATAGCCTTTTTAAACATAAATACACCTCTACTTATTTATATTCCAGCCTCTAATTTTTCAGAAAATCTCTAAATTGACCAACAAATGAGCATCCATTTTTAATAGATCTCACGCTCACTGGGTTACGCTCCTCGAAAAAAAAGGTAATACGGTCACGTGGCTTGATGGCGCATTTGGCGTCATTGTGGGCATGTCCGATTTGATAATTTCATGATTAAGAATGACGAAATTGCCAGAAACATAAAGTGCATATCATATTTCGGATGATTATTTTTTAAATTAATTGATATCATAGTTTTTCCATTTTAAAGAAATTGTAATGCTAAATCACCCTCCTTTTCACCGAAAAGGCTCCAGTAAAAAATCTGTTTTAAGGATTGCAAACAAGTTGTTTGTTAGAAAAAAATGTAAGAGCGATACGTTTACTCAAAATAGGCTGAATTGTGATGGGTTGTCATGGATATTTAATATGCTATGACATTGTTTATGTGCCCATTTAAAGAGGTGATGTGAATAAGTGCGCATTATACTTGAGCTAATGCGTGTTAAGTTGGTAACAAAACACATGTCAGTACTGTATTTTGTCCACTCTGTACATTGTGATATGATATACCACATCGTTATGTACATGTATTTTATTTGGTATTGAAATATAACTATGTATGCATATAATTTATATTGTTGTTGTTTGAACATTATTTTATTGACTACTTTACAGGTTCTTTCCTTTCTTTATTTTTTATATTTTTTTTATATGTTTACCCTGTTCATCAGTTAGGTGATGTAAAGTGAAAACTCGGCCTTTTTTCACTATCAGCAACAAAAGGGGGTTGGGGCTGTACTGATTGTGAACAAAGAACTAAGTTTTAAAGTTTCAGCTTCAACAATAATATGTAGTTCGGCTTGTATGTATGGGTGACTTGAAAGAGAATTATTGAAAAGCCCAGTTTCAACAAACGGGGGTCATGTTTTATGTCTCTGCTCACCTGTACGTCCGTCCATCTAGTCCAGAATCTGGCCAGTTCTTTCTGTTCCCTACACATTCGATTTAAGCCGTCGAAGATGACGTTATCATCAGCGAAGTCATAATTATGCTCACCAGCCTGGTCTGAGGCGGGCGTCCCAATTTGATGATCACGCCATCTTCGGTTGGTAGCAAGTAATGAGGGGATGGTGGCGTTAGTGTGTTGGCCTTGGAAATCAAATTAGATAGGCTAAACTCTGGACTACCGTCAATCCCGTTTGTTATTATTGTTAACTGTATCGCCATAAGAAAATGTGATTAGATTTTGGGGCAAGTAGGTTGAAGCTTTCATGCATTAGAGGTTAATTTCTTAAATCGCAGGTGTTAGCCTCGTTATCGCGATATCTCAAGAACCACCTTAGTTATACACAGGAAAACCTGGGGCGAGTATCACCTTTTAAAGATAATCTGGGGTAGATATTTGAAAGGTGACAGGTCAAACAGGTGAATATCTATACATTTTGAGGGTTTTATCCTGTTATCGAAATGTCCCAAATAAGATAGTATCAAAGAACTTCAGACTTAACATCGGCTTATGACCAGAACAAATATTATCTTAAGCTAGTTTAGCTGTGAACCTAACCTCTGTAACTAGGATTTATCACTTTAACGAGATATGTATTAAAAATCGCATTTACGGAATTCGAGGTCAAAGGTAAATGTCATAAGGATCAATTGTGACATCGTGATATTACAAGAATAATTCAAGCCATGAGCTTGGCGAGCTTGGCGAGGGCTCATTGGAGATACAGCATGTGTTTTTGTTCTAACATTTATATATATATATATATATTGGTGTTAATGTTGTAGGTTCAACATAAGAAACCTCTATAATACAAAAGGCGTAAGTATTTGGACGTTACCTTTAATAGGTGATGAAGAATCGTTAAATTCTAGCCCGGATATTTTGTTTCCCTTATTGTTGTCTCTGCCTCGGTTATCGTAAGTGCTCCCTCTTTCTTTTGATGAGTTTGGATACATGAATTCCTCCCTGGAAAGACGAGTTTCTTTGTAATATTCTCTAATACTGACTATGTATGACATATCACTTTCACTATCCTTTCTACTGAGGTATCGACTGACCAGATATAGAGTTACATCCTCCTCCGCCCCCTCCACACACACACACACACACACACACACACACACACACACACACACATATCACATGCGCACGCCCATCCATCAACATATTCAACAAATTGGACAACAGGCAATGTGTACGTACACATATTTAGAACCTCATTCTCTCTCCCTATATCCTACCAAGAAGTATCCCTCTCCCTTTCCGCCTCTCTTTCCCGTATCTCTCTCTCTCATCATCTTTTCCTCTCTCTCTATCCTCTCTCTCTCTCTCTCTCTCTCTCTCTCTCTCCATCTCTCTCTCTCTCGTTCTATCACCTCTGTCTTTATCTCTCTTTTTATCTCACCTTTTTTATCTTCACCTAATGCGACAATAGTATCAACATAACTCTTTGGCAAATCTTTATCCAGTAACCCTCTCTTTTAAATTGTTCATAAGTTTCCGAACCTCATATATGTTAAATAAATAATCAATTGATTGATCGCAAAGGGGGAAGCCAGTGATGAAGGTATGAGCAGGGACATGTCCCTGGTATGAGAATGGTCTGGTCAATCCTTTGTCTAAACTCAATGCCAGTTTCCCTCGTCTTTCAAGTAACGTGGACAGTCCCAATTCTTAGAACGTACGTTGGTAAAATACTGTACAGCAAGGTGTTCCAAATATAATGTGGCACGCTTGCTTTTGAATTCTTTCAATCTTCAACCAAGTGCCCCAAACAGGGGTACACTAAGATAAGATAAGATAAGATTTTATTCGTCTTTCTTTCAAATGACATACAGAGCATAACATTGGATCATAACACATTTACAATGCAAAATAACAAATTATGGCAATGATAAAAACAAAGTTAACTAAAAGAAAGACGAGGAGACCCTGGTAAAAGCAGAGCTTGTAATTATTAGGGTCCCCTCTGAGCCAGATAAAACATGATGAATAGATATTTGTGACTTCCTAAGAATACAATAGGGAAAAGGGGGTGTAACAAAACAAGAAGTGTACACACACACAACAACAACAACAAAACGAGAGACGAGACTAGACAAGACGGGAGAAAAAAGAAAATATGAGAAATAATAGAAGACTACAGCACATCGACAATAGGTACAGCACACAACGGGCACAAGACAACAGGGGGAGGGAATAAGAGGTTGACAATCTGAAAATATTCAGTTAGACACATATTAATATCAAGAAGAAAATTTACATTTATAGTAATACATAATATATCTTGGCACCATAATAACTACAAAAATGAACTACTCTATGAGTCACAGTATTTATCGAGAAGATAAACCTTAAGTGTACACTTAAATGAAGAGAGACTAACAGATTGCTTAACGCTAGAGCCTAGAGAGTTCCAAAATTGAGGTCCAGTAAAAACCAAAGTATTAAAAGTTAACTTTGTCCTTACTTGGGGTAAGTGAAACGCAGAGGCATTTCGTGTAGCATGGTTATGAACTTGACTATTTTTCTTAAAAATGCTGACTAGAGCCTGTGGAAGGATACCAGAATCGAAGTCGTACATTAAAGAACCCAGTTGAAGGTGATAAATATCTTGCACCTTTAAAATTCTATGCGTATAAAAAAGCGGATTAGTGTGCGTACGAAAGCTAACGTTACAAATAATTCTTAAGACTCTCTTTTGAATCAAGTATAACTTTTCAAGGTTAGTTTTAAGAGAGTTACCCCAAGCAAGAACACCATAATTAAGATAGGGGAGGAATAATGTCGAGTACATTAATAGAAGGATGCCTTTAGGTAAAATTGATTTCAATTTATGAATTACGCCACTGTTTCTTGACAATGTCTTATAGAGATGATTTACATGAATTTTCCAACTCATTTGGTCATCAATGTGCAAACCAAGGAATTTTGTTGATGATACCCTATCTATCAATACATTATTAAATGATACATCTCCTGGAAGCACTTTGATTGTATTACTTAAAAACATATAATTTGTCTTTTGCAGATTTAAAGACAATTTATTTGCTTGAATCCACAAAGTAACTTTACTTAGTTCGAAATTAACCGTTTCTAACAGAGTTTGTGAATTTTTGTGTGAATAGTACAAGCTGGAATCATCAGCAAATAAAATGAATGACAAAATATCAGATGAGAAATGAAAGTCATTAATATATAAAATAAACAAGAGCGGACCAAGGAGAGATCCCTGAGGAACGCCGCATGTGACATTCTGTAACCCTGAATCAAAACCGTTTAAAGAAAGAAATTGTTTCCTGTCAGCTAAGTAGCTCTTAAACCAGTCCAGAGCTGTGCCCTTGACACCATACTGCGATAATTTCCCTAGCAAAATTTCATGATCTATAGTATCAAATGCCTTGGAATAATCAAGAAATATACCGATTGTGTGCATCTTTTTGTCTATTGCTTGTGAAATCTTATCTATAAAGTGCAGCAAGGCATGAGAGGTAGTATGTTTCTCTCGGAACCCAAACTGAAAATTTGAAAATATTTTACTTTTGTTGAAAAATTCTAAAGTTCTAACATAAATCACTTTCTCAAGGATCTTTGAGAAGGAGGTTAAAAGGGAAATAGGACGGTAATTTGAAAAAGATTGGGGATCACCCTTTTTAAAAACGGGTACGACTTTTGCAATTTTCATGTTTTCGGGGACTATTCCATTTAACATTGATGAATTAAAAACATGAATAAGGGGTTGAATAATCGCTAAGATAACCTGTTTAATTATGTCATTATTGACACCATCGTAACCAGGACTTTTCCCAGCCTTAAGCGAATTCACAATAGTAAGCAACTCTTCCCTAACTAATGGGAAAAGGAATAAGCTTTTCTTGTTAGATTCTTTCAGGAAATCGTTAACAGATTTTTGACATGAAGGGACCGCCCGTGACAGATTAGGACCAATACTGCAAAAATAATCATTGAATTTTTCCACAATAATATTCTTATCTTCCACTAAACGACCATCAATTTCAATATTCTTTACATCAGAATTTTTTTTCTTTGACTTGAACACATTTCTTATCACTTTCCAAGTTCCTTTGATATCGTTTGAAGTTGCTTGAAACTGAGCAAAATAATATGTTTTCTTTGCTGCACGCAAGACTGAAGTAAGGGTGTTTTTATAATCAACATATCGTTTACGTGATGATTCTCTTCCACTAACTTTATAAGAATAATACAACTTATTCTTCTTATTGATAGACTTCAACAAGGAAGCACTGACCCATGGCATGCGTGGAATGTTCTTACGATTTCTAGCATTACATTTGGAAATCGGAACAATTTCATCATAGAGTAGCAAAAACTTATTAAAGAAATTGTTGAATGAAATATTAACATCCTTTTCAAGTAAAACTGCAATCCAGTCAGTTGCCGTTAGTGCTTCTCGAAACTTCTCAATGTTAGTAGGATTGTTTTTACGAATATATTTACATTCATGTTTATGAGCAGTATTACGAAAATTCACTCTAGTGAAGATAGGGAAATGATCTGAAAGATCTGATATTATAATACCTGAAGATGGAAAAGGTTGCAAATTACAAAATATGTTATCAATAAGGGTAGATGAACTATCAGTTACCCTTGTGGGTTTTGTAATTAATGGCATTAAAGAAAATGACAACATCATATTCAAAAAAGCATTATAATGGTCATTTTCATCACATTGAAGAAGGTTTATATTATAATCTCCCATTAAGAATATTGACTTATTGACAAATAGTGGGTTCAACAATATACTCTGCAATTCATTCACAGTAAGATCTATATTACTCTGGGGAGGTCTATATATAACTCCAAAGATAACATTCTTTTTGCCTGGAATAAAACACTCTACAAAAATAGACTCCAACTGATCAGTCATCACATTTAAGTCATGCCTTACTTGGAAATCCATACCAACTGGAATGTATAAAGCAACACCACTGCCTCTTTTATCATGTCTGTGATTAGACACCAAACTATATCCAGAAATAGAATATAAATTAACATCACTCTCACTCGAAAACCAAGTCTCCGTGACCCCAATTATTGTAGAGCTATCATTGAGGTTTCTGATAAGAGTATTAAAAGCATCAACATTTTTATGCATACTTCTAACATTTAAATGTAGGACAGTAACATCATTTTCACATTTATTACGAAACCCATCCATAAATTGATTTTCTGAACAGTAATGACAAACAATTGGAGAGGCATGATCAAAATTATCATTAACATTGGGCTCTAGCGTGCTTGCATTATTTTCAAAAATATTACAAGCAACTTCTTCTATATTAACCATCTTGGATTGGAATCACAAAATAAAATATGAAGTCTAAGTGTTGGGAGTACAAGTCAAGAAGATTGTCAGAAAACATATTAACACATATATGGGAGATTAATATACTACAAAGATTAAAAGGTAACAAAAGCAACATACCAAGGGCCGTATAAGAACAGTAGACGCATAAGAGATCTGGACATTTGAGTCCGTTCAAAATTCTTAGCATTTGCCGTCTTGTGATTGCTTGACAATTTCATTCACATGACTTGCCCATTTCATAACATTTTGAACCAATACCATATTTCTAGAACCATTTCCCAAAAAATATAAACAAACACATTATATTATATAAATCAATGCTCAGTTACTTCCCTGCACCCCATATGTCGCCTACGTTCTTCTGGCAGGGATGTTCGCTGTCTTAATCATAGATAACAACAATAAATGGGACGAGGTGGGTCCCTTGTGGAGCCCCTGCCGTAATTTTTGTCAATCAGACTAAAGCGTATACCTCACATACTGCTCGCTATCTGATATACAGCTCCATATCCAGGATTTTTTTTTAATCGACATGCCAGCCCTGAGGCTAAATTGTGCAGAGTTTACAAAGTAAAATCCGAACACCAAAATATTACATATCTTTTATATAACATAGTCATAATAAGCATATTAGTTAATGTCAATATTTTTTCCAGTAAAGTAACCACACTTTTCCCCATTCCTACCCCACCTATTTTTCGTGAATTTAAAGATAAAGGTGAGTTCTGGTCATACGATTGCGTGTACTGCAAAGTTCTGGAGTCATCAAGATCATAATAAAGTTTGCCCAGTCTTGGTAAAGTAGCAATCACTTTACACAGAGAGATGTATATGGGACTACACAAATGGTGTCGGGGCTACTAAAGTTGGTTTCCTCATCTTTCCATGCTCCTTACTCAGCCAGTATACATTTTCTACCAAAATTGTTTGGCAAATGACATTCATTTGTAATTTGAACATTCAGTGTAATCTTCGTTTGATTCTGTGAGAATTTATTTTCTTTTTGTTTTACCAGAACTCACCTTTTTTCTTTAATCTTCTAGTCTAGAAATAGTGGGGAAAATGGGTTGCAGCATGTTTTTGCTTTTTATCATCTGAAGTCTGAAAACCACAATGACTTTTGGTATCATATGGGCTATTATTAATATTAATTGCTTCATTGACATCAACACCATACGATTTTGGTTTACAATCAATATTGATTTATACCTTCATATTGGATGTAATGTTGTCATTATGTCTAAACATTTATAACACTTATACTGTCATTTAACATGTATAGTTAGTAATTTTTGTGAAACTGAACCGGTGTCAGAAGGACATTACAGGAATGCTAGCATCAATCATGGTGTTTGTTTCACTTTCAAGCAGCCTATCACCGATGAATCATCCAATGTATGGTAAATCTCTCCAAAAACACCGTGAAGCTCCCTTCAAACTGTTTGATTTCTTCCACAAGTCTTTCCCATGTCCCTGCTTTCATAATCATAAGGTGCATCACTAGATAGAATTGTAAAACTTTCGAGATTCAATGACTAAATGGTGATGATTTGTGCCGAAGTTCTTCTTTTTCTCGCCGTCATCATCTCTAGATATCGTAAGTTTTATTTCAGGTTTCTTTTCATGAATTTCTATCTTCGTTAGATTCGCGTATATCAAATATGGTCTGTCTTATTATCCGCTAATATGTCTTCACTCTCTTGGTTTTCTGATAGAAGTACACAAATACAAAATGTATTAAATCGTTACCATTGTATAGCAGTTCCGATCATTGGCAACATACATGTTTGTAAAACTAAACTATAAGAAGAATTGTACCAACTCAAATATACTTCAGAAATATCATTAATACTCAGGCATCGCTTTCCTTGTCAAAGACATATTGAAAACTATTCGGGCAAGTTAAATGTTATATTGGTAAACTGTGGTCATTGTCACTCATCGTGTGTTAGCAGACTATGTATTTGATTAGTTGCTTAGCTATAGGCACGTCCCATCAAATGGTAAAAATAAAAATAATAAGTAAATAAAATGTGAGAGAAGAGGAAAAGGGGAAAGGACATTTATAGAAGAGGCCCGGTCCACCTCCCGCACCCTCCCTAATCAGTTACTCTGTAACTTTTCATTTTATCCAAAAATCGGTGCCACCAATCGTGCCATTGCACTCTCGATGGGTGGACTATACGTCATTGTATATGATGCATGTTATTAGCAATGTACTCCATATCCTGACATTTGAATTTGTTTTATTTCACCCATACAGGAAACCATGCAATTAATGTGTCCATTCAGACATACAATTCCCTTCCAGTCATTGGCGGTGATTTCACACTGGGCTGTACCTTCATGCCACAAACTGAAAGTCGGCGGGTAACTTGGGAAAATGGTGATCGAATCATATTATTCAGTCAAGCTTGTTGGTTTTACCCTGAATGCGTGGATACAGTTCCCTACCCTTCACGGTTCAATTTGTTGGCAGACCTTTCCAGTGGAAATCTCACGATAACAAATCTGACCAAGGATGATAGCAACAATTACCAATGCACAGTAAGCAGCGAGTTTGCAGCAGATCTAGAGACCTCAGGATCAAGCAATACGCAAGTGACAACATTGCTACCAGGTATTACTGCTGATCAAAATATCATTTACATGTCAACAATTATGAGTAATTGAGGGCAAACACAATCCTTAAATCTAATTAAAAAAACATGGCATACATGTAAGCTCTCTTTTCAATACATGTAATGATCAACGAAATCTCACATAATAAATCATGCGGCTGCTGTCGGGTGTTTCGTTTTCTATACAACTAAAATTGTCTACAATAATCGGAAACAAACTGAACCAATTGATTATAACACCCCGTAATTGATTAAATCAATACAAATGTTCTTATTATTTTCTTGTTATCGATAGGTATAAGACAATAATAAATTCATTATTCATGCGAATTCATTAAAAAAAAAAAAAAAAAAAAAAAAAAAAATAGTCATCAAAGTTAAACTCGTCAATGAAAAAGTGGACAAAATGCTCAGGTGTGATTTTCATTGTTATTAATATTCGATCTTCACCAGCTCCGCCAAATCGTCTTTCCATCAGTGATGACAATTTTCAAGATCGATACCTCAACGATGCGTGGACCAATTTGACAGATGGGTTGTTACGCAATATAACATGTGTGGCATACGGTGCAAGACCTCCTGCAGTACTGGAATGGCGTATGCCGGATGATGTAGTGTTTGTTCTTCAAGATCAGTATGACGTCGTACAAGGCAACAGTTATGTATCCCGGAAGGCTGTTACAATCACGCCCTCTAAGAATGATGAAGGAAAGAATCTCCGCTGTGTGGCATCACATCCTGTACTACAAAATCGTCTTCAAATTTCAATTTACTTGAATGCTCAAGGTAGTCATGATTATTTTAGTGCATGCCCGTGCTCTTCACAGACTAACTATATAAGCTTTTAAATCATATGTTGCCGATGTCACTTCATTTTGCACGGTTTTCAATTGTTGCCACAGCCAAATTATTGCAAATGGAAAAGGGATAATGGAACTGTATATCTCGATTACAGAATTCAATTATGAAGCAGTCATCAGGAAGTTATTGAAATGCTTGGGTAGCAAAAAGAAACCAAAGTGGATAACATTTACCGAATATTAAATTCCTTAGATATTACAACTGTAAGCTCAAATTAGGGTACGTGGTAATTATAGTCTCAAGACTACTGGCCCCAGTTCATATTTTCTTTCTCGCTTGGTAAATATCATCTTTAGTCTCTAGCATTCAGTAGCATGCCGTTAAATTATTTGAGAAAATAAAATAGATGCAAATAGTTTTGTTAAATATCGTGAACTCAAAGGTATTATGTGATTAATAAAATAAATGGTTAGGCCTATTTTAAACCCTAATGGTACTTAAAAAGAATTTGCTCTCGTGAAATAATTATCTGTCTTTTCTAAAACAGTTTTGTGTTATTTTGTGTTAGCTCTACCGGCCGACTTGGTGCTTTCTTTAGACGGAGATGCCGCAGGTAATGAAGCTCGATTCTCTGCAGTTTCCACTACAAGGAGCAGTGCTTAAGTTTTCTTTAACGCTTTATCACTGATTAACCTTAAAATACTGATTTTTCCAAATGCACCTTCACGGTTCTTCATCGACCAAAACCAAACGACATCTTCAGCTATTTTCGTTGCTTGGTAACCTGGATTCAGCAAGGGGTTACGGCACAATTTTTTTGACTGAACATAATTATTGACACGGAAGAATATCATTAATGAACCAACAGAGAGACCATGCCTTCAAATCCATTACACTAAGCCATCTTTAACATACGTATACACGAGAAAGTTTGCAGGCCCGTACCCTTGTCACTTTTTATGCGTAGCAGGGTATCTTAGCTGCCAACGCAAATGCACTCCAAACACAACAAACGACAAAACGACACATCACGCCATACACGATCTTTTAGCAAATATTGTGTATATAATCATATTATCATAATTTATATACCGCAGCGCTTGACATATAATATAACCCCGTTCATCGAATGCACAATATGCACCATTTCCACTCCCTGTGGAGTTTTCCTACCATATGGTCACCGTGAGGGCATAGGCAATTACTAACACAAATGCTTTCGGCATCCTACAGGCTCCTCATTTCTATTTTTAATTTTGATTGAATTAATTGATGATGGTTTTATTGAGAATAAAAGAATAACAATGCACAACGGGGCGTTGTGACGTGCGTCTGTAATCGAGCTAACAATGTCAGTTACACACTGGTTTAGCCAAGGACACAAGTTCGAAACTGAATCATGTCTTTCGCATGGTGACGTTAATGGTCGTTTCCCAGACGACAATAATCATATCCGCTTGAAACACGTCGGTAAAAATCCAAATACACAGACACGTGGTCTAAACGGCTGAAGTTGGCAATGCTTTACAAATGTAAAATACAAAATATGAATCATTTATACCGAATGATATCAACTGTAATGAACTGTGGTCACATACTTTGCAGCGCCCTGGAGGTGCCCGGTGAAAATTGGTCGAGTGAAATGCAAAGCGCCATAAAAAGGCCGTAAAAAACCCGTAAAGGGCCAGTATGGCACCTTACGGGTTCCGTGCGGGCTCCGGACGGTGCCCGGGCGGGCCCCCTCACGATTTTTGTGGGTAAATTATCATGGAAAATCTTTACGGGCGACTTGCGTTGCTCAAGGGTGCCGTACGTGTACCCTACGGCTCCCTCACAGCCCCTCAAGAACAGCGGTAATATGCACAACACCGGGCATCTGCCGTCCGGGGGCCATTTGAAATGAATATTGGCCTTGCGGGCCCCTCACGGTGGCATCTCAAAATGTACAACGCAGCTTGTAATACTGGAGGTACGGATGTCAGAGGACACATTTAGTGCACCACACGGCATCCGCCCGGGCGCCGTGAGCATCCCGGCCGGGCACCTTCCGGGAGCCATGGGTGCACCTGCTAATCGGACGGAGCCCGTAAGCTTACCGGCCGGCACACTGCCGGCACCCTTACAGACGCTTTGCATTTCACTCGACCAATTTTCACAGGGCACCTCCCGAGCACCGCAGGATATGTGACCACACATGCCGTAGAAATGAAAATCGGAAGGTTCCCGTACGGTCTCTAAATCCACGGCAAGCCGCCGGGTAGGGAAAATCGTACGGGGTACGGTTTATATGTGATCTAGGCATGAGGGAGCCGGCTGGCAAGCTTACGGGCTCCTTCCGATGAGCATGTGCAGCCATGGCTCCCAGAAAGTGCCCTGCCGCTGTCCTTAAGGCGCCCGGCCGGTGCCGTGCGGTGCACTGAATTATGCGTCATGTGACATCTGAAATTCCTGTATTTAAAGCTGCGTTGTACATTTTGAGATGCAGCCGTGAGGGGGCCGCACGGGCAATATTCATTTCAAATGGCCCACGGACAGCAGACGCCCGGTGTGTGCATATCACCCGGGGCTCTTGAGGGGGCCGTGAGGGAGCCGTGAGGGAGCCGTAGGGTACACGTATGGCACCCTTTAGCACTGCAAGGCACCCGTAATTTTTTCATGAGAATTGACCAAAACTAATCGCGAGGGGCTCGTGCGGGCACTGTCCGGAGCCCGCACGCGCGTATCCTACGAGACCTTTGCGGACTTGTTAAGGCCTAACGGTCCGAAAAAACACCGGGAGAATTGAGGGCAGTCAACTCAGCACCACGGTGCCCGTACGTCTTAAAAAACTTTCCCGGCGCTCGAAAATGTCTTTTGTTACCCCATTACAAAGGATGACCCCTTACGATTGTATCTGTCAATATGCGACGTACAACGTAGCTTTAAATACAGGAGGCGCAGATTTCAGAAGACACATATCTCAATGTACCGCACGGCACCCAGCGCCCGGCCTTGATGACCCCAACTGGTCCACGAAAGCCATTGCTTCGTAAAATGGTATTTCAAACTCAAAATGTGTAGGGCTGTAAACCAACTATAAATACAAAATTTAAAGTTAACATATATACAATTGCCTACAATATTTGTTGCAAATCTGACAGAATAGAACTACTCTGTTATTTGTTTTTTTTATTTAGCCACTCCAGGTCTAAAGGAACCATCATTTCCAAGAAAAAAGACACCTTACATAACAATCGCACTTGGTGTGACTGCCTCTGCTGGGTTCATCCTGCTAATTTCACTTGGTTTGATGTACTTTTATGGAGTGTTATGCTGTATGAAAAGAAAAAAAGGTATGTCGTATTAAAAGCAGCTGCTTCCCTGCATTTACCTCTAACAATCCAAAACATAAAAGTATCGGATATATTTCCTATTTTATTTATCTTCACTAGGCTTCAGTCTTCAACTTTCTTGTCACATGTCATTTTATTTTGTCTGCCCTCAGCGCGGAGAGCGAAAGGATCAAGTACCAGCACATCCATGTCACCAGTGGCAACAACCAAATTACAACCACAACAGGTTGGTACAGATGTTTGTGTGGTTAAAACTTTGACCAATTTACAGAGAAATAATGTTCTAATCGCTTAAACACACCATAGCTAGGGTACAGAAAGCATACAGCTAACATTAAATAACATTTTCGTTCTTGTAAAACTTTTTTTTCTCAATACAATACGATGACACACGTAATCGGTCTAAAACTGCTCTTCGCATTATCACCATTCGATGATAAGTGCAATTATGTGAATGTGTGCAATTATGTGATTTGAATTATAATATAATATTATAGGTATCCCAAGAAGTCTACGCTGAAATTTCATCGACGGAGGAACATAAGTCCGAGTCTCAGAAGTCAACTAAAGGATTCTACATGGATATGAAACCAATTCCATGTTCCCAGTCAGCAGTCCGGGGTTGTAAGCCATCGATCAGTTCTACTAATGACTATGTCAGTCCCAGATTTACAAGGGAAGAGCTCGAGCCTGTGTATGCAAGTGCAGATGATCCGACGTGTGTCAGTGCTATAAGACTGACAAGAGACGATGATAATGATGATGATAATACGACAATCACGTACATGGACATGAATCCCAACGTACCAATGGGCTCCTCTTCACATGACTCCAAAACATCCGGACCTCCGAACAAAGGATACTTCGGTTCTAACACAAAGCCCAGGAAGAATGCTGATCACGTAGACAGGGCAGAAACTGTGTATACCAACACAGAGTACGACAGGGCACCACAGAAGAAAAATCACGACCTTCAGTATTTCTATACTGTGCCCATCACAGCAAAAGGAGGTGATGTGACAACCACATATATGGAGATAAATCCTGAAACGGTAACCGAGTTCTGTTCCCATGACTTTAAACCATCTGAATCTGATAACAAGGAATGCCTTAGTCTTTCCTTTGAGCAAATGAAGAATGCTGATCGTGAGGACACGGCACCAGGAGTAAATGTCAACACAGAGAACCCATGTCAGGATGAACTTGATGATCCTCAGTAAATCAATAAAGTTCCAATGGCAACATATGATGATGATGAAGATGGGACTGGATATGAAGCCTTTGTCATCCACCATCCAGTTCTAAAAAAACTAGAAAATATGCTGGCACATAGTCCTGTGTCATATCTAAATAAACGGACGAGTGGAAGTTACCAGGGATGACAAAAAATACACTTTGTCAACTTAGTATGTACATATTTAATTAAGAATTATTATCAAGTTGTGTTGCTTCTAATTATAAAGGTTTTCGTACAGGCGAAATATTAATGACCAATGCATTGTATCGTTTTTCGGTAACTTTACACATGTATATATTGAACAATTTCTTCAAGAAATGAATTATTGTGTGATATTTTTGTTTCAAGCTTTGTACATGTATATACTGAACAAATTATTTATTGATATCAATATCAACAATATCCATTCTGATCAGTTCATAGGATGTGTATTGATTCCTCTCTTAGTTTATTAATAACATATGCATAATAAATTAATAACAGTTTCAATCATACATGGCCCAGGAATCTTATTAATAAACATCTTTGACACTTTAATAATGAGTAGCTGAACATTTCAAATGAATAAATATAAAACATTAACAATTATTACATAGTATCTTCATTATTTGTATATATAGGACTAATTTTAAATGATTCGTATATCCAATTCTTATAAGAGATTTAGGAATTAAGAAATGCTCTTTGATTTATATACATGTATGTGTATAAAGTAATTAAACATTGTCATGTATAATACATAACAGATATTACATTATTTTACAAACAAATATTATTTGTCGATTTAGCATGGGTTACGCTATTTTATTGTCAATGCTGGTGACCTATTAGTATGCACCCTTTCGTGTAAAATCATCGCAATTCCGCTTGTAATTACTGCAATACGGTTTTATTCAATACAAATCAATAAACTGTCTTTCTATTTCTTTATTTGTGCTATTAATCGCATTATAATATCACTCTCAATGGGCCACGTACAGCACATCGAAAATAAGACATTGTAATTTTACATCTGTGAAAGTACATGTTGATTCCTAGTCCTTCTGTTTATTGTCACAGTTTTGCGCGAATTTATTGAATCTATTTATTTCAATGTAGACAACTGTCTGTATATCTATCAAATAAAAAATTGCTCGTTGGAAATGAATATGTAATTATGTTAAAACATACACTGGAAATATGGATCAATGACTAATATCGTATGTTGTAAAGGATTTCATTCAACCCGTTTGGTATTATCATTCAAATCTTAATTTGTGATATTTAGATAACTAGGCAAACGGACTTTACTTAACTAATAATGTTATATAATTTAGTCTTTGTTATCAATCGCTATATTGTTTCCAAAAATTTGTTTTGTAAATAAATGGCTTACTAATTATCATGAAGTATATGATAGATGACTCCAATTCATATTGTATGAAGAATAATTATGCAAATTATTGGACTGAATGTTCAGATATACAATGAAATGTATTTCCAGATGAAAATGACTGTAAGGATTTATTATTTCCAACGGTAAACTTTTAAAAGAAAATAGGGCTAATATGGGCTAATACGTTTTTCAATAGAAAAATGTATCCATAAAACAGGTTTTATACGTGAATACGATGTATAACAATAAAGAATGTCAGAGACATACATAACAATACATTATCTAATGACTTGTAACACGGGTATGTGAGTAGGTACAGAACGATAAAAGCGCATTCATGTGAATAAACTTGATTCTTCAATATAGAAGTGAATATATATATCATCATCCAGGGCATTTAAAACGCAAATCAAAACTAAAAAAACCTGAAAGTCAGTAATGACACTTAGTGGTGACATTGAAATGATTAAATATTATTCAGTTGTTCATGTATTGCGAGGAGTACTTGTGTAGCGCCCATAGTATTTATTCATCAATCAACACAAGCATTATCTACATTTGACCTTTATGATCGATAGTTGATTGAATTCATGAAATTTAATTAAACAAAGTAAGATTACACTTGTTAATATTATTATCATTATTAGTATTGCCTAGCGTGGAGCTTCATACGTTTACTCCTCCTTGTTATTTATACCATTTTAAAGGTAAATACCGGCAGTGGTAAAATGGCGGTTTAAGGATTCTGGGTACAAAATATCCAGCAATATTGTTTAAATATTGCCTGTAGAGGTTTAGATGGCAATTCCTCAACCTAAATTTGTAAAAAACAGAAATATATGGCCAAGAGTTCAATGTTAAAGTGCATTCGCGATATCTATCCAGGCCGGATCGATATGATAATTGCAGTTTTTTAAAGAAGAGTATTAGGGGCCTGGTTGTGTTGTTACATTAGTAGTTAATTTGATGCAGGTTAATCATTTGAGGCTAAATCATTTCGGAATGACTGATTGAAACGAGTGGAATAGTAAAATCGCATTTATTTCATAGAATATCATGTCAATATCATTATCATTATAATTTGTAATTCCAATAAATGTGGAATTGTTGATATTAAACTTATCAATTCTGTTTAATAAATGTGTTAATCTTTGTCATGAGTTTTGTCTGGGCCCGTCATATTTTTAAGCAATCTGCTTTACAATGACAGTCCGTCTTATGCATTGAATTGTTTAATGTTTGATGACATTTAGTTTTCGTGACAGTTTATCATTTTTTTTGGACAAAAACAAATATTATATATATTTGCTTATTTATGGTTCACTGTAAGAAACATGTTTGTTATATTTTATATTACTATTTCTATCGATGAACGGTGTACTTATATAAATGCAGAATAAAATAAAATCAAATCAAAAATCAAATTAATAACTAGAAATAATCAAAGTATGAATCCTTGGTTTATGTTGGTTAATTTGGGGCGGGTGAATGGGTTCTTTTCATGCCTCCGTTACGAATAGAAGTAGCCGGAGGGCATTATGTTTTCGGGTTGTCCGACCGTCTGTACGTCCCGTATTCGTGGTCGCGTTTTCTGAAGAACCAATTGATAGATTCCTACCAAACTTAGGGCATGTATGTATCTGCAGAGCAGATTAACTAATTAGATTGTTGGGGTCACAAGGTCAAAGTTCAAAGGTCACATGACTCATTATCTATGCAAAAATAGTTCATGATCACATTATCATTAGAACCGAAGGACGGATTACCATCCAACTCAATACATGTATGTATCTTGTAGAGCCAATGAACTGAGCAGAGTTTGGGGTCATAAGGTCAAAGGTCATGAGACTCATTATGTATGCAAAAATAGCTTGTAATCCCGATATTCTGAGAACCCGTTATTGGATTAAAATCAAACTTGAATTTGAAAAGTTGCTTCTGTTTTGGTTTGTAAAATCGCTCTATGGTAGAGCCATCATTTTCGAATGCGCGCAGTCAAAGTTCCATCTAGTTATGTATGATACATGATACATGAATACATGTACAGATAGCTCCGTTTAGTTTCATATCACAACACCCCCTATCGTCAGAGTCAGCAGCCTAACATGTTAGCCCATGGAATTTTACAACAAAGATCGTTAACAAATCATTTTTTTTTTGTTTAAACGAAAAGCACATTCATCCCGACGTACGTTATCACTAGATCTTTCATTGGAATCCTCATCTCCCATTGACTTTTGAAAGTTCTCCCATCTTAATTTGATCAAAATAGGTTGCAAACTCGTCATTGCCTATAATACACATGTGAAACAAGTCGAACTTTGGACTCAGTTTGCCAAGCGATTTTAAGATTATAAGTCAAGCACACGAAGGATAAGGAGCATGAATTATCATAAATCAATTCTGGTTGGTTCATTATGTCCATTTCATCCAACCCCCACCGTCATTTTTTATATTTAGTAAAAGCAAACATTTTGCCGAGGTAAGCAAAAACATGAATATTCATGAACGGTCAGACAATACGTAACGTATAGTGGGCGATGATCCGTCCGGGAGGTAGAGGTCAGTGGTTTGTGCTGGGAATGTTCCAGCAAACGAGAAAGAGACAACCGGAGCAATATGAAAACAAATGCAAAAATCAATCATTAAAAAAGGATTCGATTGATCTATTTAGAGCCATTAATATAAAGGCTCAGTATTTCGTAGAGGTCAAGGAAATATATTTACATCATTACGTTTCGCTGTCTGGTGAAGGGGAATCATTATACATGCACATTACTAGAGGTCTAGAGGGGGTAGTTTCATTAAGCTTATCACAAAACAAATAATCACATCGTAATTGGTATGTTTTAAGTAATATTATTGTTATCAATTTCACCTTAAACACGCAACATATACTTTATACCTACGCATTTACGACTGTCAAGTGACTGTTTCTTTATCAATACTAACTATGCACACTTGCTTATAGGACAGGTATTACTACACACTCTGCAAAACACACTCCATTTTCCTCTTCCCTTTCTTGCTGTGGATATCAAAATGCGTGTGCTCATACTATTTTAAAATATAGACCCGGATCTAGGATCAAAGCTTCGTCAACACTTGGGGAAACCAAGGAAATAATTGTCGGGTTCAACTGAATTAATACGAGACGGTCCTTGAAATTCGAATTGTATTTACATCAATGAGTAGAAACGAATGAACCGGGTGCAGCTGTCGACATGTACACATTCGTTTATGTAAAATGTATAGCTCCGCCAACGAGACTCTTTAGAGGTGACGACGTAACTCCGAATCATAAAACTCAACCATAAACACGTAACAACGACGACTGGAGAGTCTTATTACGTAACATGTGTAACAGAGGATGCAATCACTTCTTGATACTTGAGAGGACATAACCTGACGATGTGTCTGCGTTTGCCATACATCAAGTTGATGTCGTAAAAGGGACAGTTATATCTCTCGAAAAGTTGTCTCTCGAAAAGGATGATGGGAAGATCGTCCGATGTCTGGTATCGCTTTAGGAACTGAACGACATCACATTTTGTCTTCAGTTTGCTTAAATGTTAAGGGTAAGAAATGCTTTCATGCACAATTTTTTTTTTCTTCTTCTGACCCTATTTCTGTTGAGCTACCTTTAAAGGCACGAATTTTATTATTCCATCTATTAAAATATTAACGCAGTTGACACTATTAATTTGTTTATACTTGCACATTGATCAAACGTATAAAATAAAAACATATCAACAGGATGAGTAGGGACACAGATTCATTGCTTTGGTTTCTTCTTGTTATAATAATATGTTTCACAGCGATCAAATATACATCGCACAGCATGTCCGTCAAGCCCTACCAGTCGACATATTTATCTTTCTCCGTTGCCTGGCAACCAATGTTCCTTCTGGGCGGATTCTAGAAAACGTTCCTTCGACTCGAAAAACAGCAAGATCCCTTTTTCGCCTTTAAGGGTATGTGTACTTTGCTAGCTGATACAATTTTACAAAGTGTTATCCCATATACATTTGTAATAATTTCATATGTATCAGAAACAGTTACACCGCGCAAAAAAGACAATTGACAAAAGAACATCCAAAATATCTCGCCCCTTTCATGCGAAACAACACATATTTCTTTAAAAATTCACTACCCTCACTGATATTGATAAGTTCTTGAAGCAAACATTTTTTGTTGGTATATTTCGTAATTGATTTATCAATCATACCATTTTCGTACTTTTCCTATACAGTTTAAATTTATTTCAAAACAAGTTCGATTTTAATCTGCCTTACTCCAAAGATACAACTTGAGCTATCCTCACTACAAGGGCGGTGCTTCATGACGCCTTTAAATCGATCCAATCGATTTTCATTTAAATCAGAGCGATCAATGTTAAGGGCATAAAAGCGATTTCTGATTTTAGTCCCTGTTTCATCCAAAATAAAAACATCGAATTTAAGTTAGAGTGTGGTCAATATTTATGATATAATCAATGTTATCCTTTGACATTCGATTGTTGATACGCTTTGTTCATCATTCATCGGCCTTACAGGAGTAAGTGTCGCCAAATTTTGATTCGATGTATGTATCGTAAAAATATAGATTTCTGTTCAAAATTATTGGCGAATATTTGGCCATGACAAATTGTTATGATTATATATTTTAGTTAAATCATCAGATACACCGTTGATACCAGCCATGATCAAAATGTGTGGCATTCCGGGGGGGGGGGGGAGCAGTGGCTCAAAACACAAAACTGATTATAACAAAAATAACAAAAAGCATTGAGGATATTTGAATATTTACCATGAGACATGGAGATTAAAAGAATGATATTTAGATTTGACAATAAAACGTAGTCTAGATCCAGGTCTAGAACTTGTCCTGTACAAAGGATACAGTAGAGGCCTGGTCTAGATCTATCAATACCTACTCCCTAGTTCCATAATACATGCTAACTATACATGTAACATGTAGATCTATTTCAAGATCTTAGTCTTACTTGGGTCTAAAAATTTAGAGTCCGAGTTTCTGACATGAAATGTTTACATTAAAACAATTATTCTGTTGATTGTTATTATCAATAAATACAAGACGATGTCAATCACTCGAAGGCTAGTTTATACAGCCTATCTTTTATTCATACCGTACTGCTTACCAGCATAATTCAAAGTAGATCTAGAAATAATCGAAACCTAATTTCCAGATCGACAACTATATAATTACATGACACATCCGTAACAAAACAACATGACTATTCCTAAGGCCGTGGTGTTTCTATATGGTTATCAACTGCAGGAATAACTTAGATAAACAAATTCGTACCTGTCTTAACCGAATAATAAACGTCGGTAGACATTTACAGTTGGAAATACATAAATGTAAATGAATGGGATTGAAATTCATGAACCGGTGCAATTCTATCATCTTTAGCCCGTTGGAAAGTGATATCTATTTCAAACAGTACTTTGTTAACGGGATGGTTAAGTTTTGTTGCAGAGGGCGATACAGAAATTTGTTTTGTTGTGAGACAATACAAAACTGGGTGTCAAATGTGAAAGAAGATACAATTTAAATGACAAAATTATCTTTGTTTGATCGAAATTGGTTCAAAGACAGCTAAAATATCCAAATATATATAACCATTTCTAATTTGTGTGTATCACCACAAATATTAGATAATTTGAACCAGCCGTTGAAAAAAACAAAATAGCGCCTTATACGATGGTACTTGTCATATAACCATGTTAATACCATGGTTCTTTGATGGTAGTACCATGGTTAGAGACGAGTACCACGGGTACCATGTGGGTACCATGGTTTTACCATGGTTACCATGGTACTTTTTTATAAGGGGAAGTCTGAAGTCTGAACTCTCTAGAAAGCCTGAAGTCTGAACTCTCTAGGAAGTCTGAAGTCTGAACTCCGAGATTTTAGATTCCCTGGCTTTTTATAGGGAGCTAAATTTCTACTGTTTTGTAGCAGGCCAACCTTCCAGCAAGGACACAACCCGACCTCGAGCTGAAGAGCAGAGTCTGTCCTCGAACTGAGGACAAAGTCTGGCCTCCGCTCGGGGTCAGTCGGGGGCCGCACGCGACTGAGTATCTGTCATTGCATGCCATTACGTAAGACGAGGACAGATTCTCTAGACGAGCGCGGCCCTGGGCTTACGCACTCGAAATGCAAGAATTACTCGAGGACGAAAAACAACGTCGTAAATCTACTGAATGACTAGTTTGACTTGCACAGCAAGCAATAATATACAGCGAAATAATAATGAGCTATGCACATGGTACAGACATATTTAAATTCGTTACACTTATGTAAAGAGAATGTATTATATGTACAGAAAACACAAAACAACCGATCTGTTTAAGTGCAATTAAAATATAAATCATAATCTCAAAAAAAGTTTAAGTATAACAGCTCAAAATAAAAAAAAAGTAAAAGAAAATATTTGTATGTTGCTGGTAATAATGCTGTATAGTATATGCGTACATTCCTTATATTTTTCGATAATGAAATCTTACCTTGTATGCAAATGACGTACTGGCTGTTTGGCTGTATTACACTTTATGTGGAAGCCTGTGTATGTAAAGTTAACGCGCCTGTGTTTGTGTTTGGGTGGGTGTGCGTGGGGGTCCGAATATCGCAATCAGCATTTCAAAAGGAATCAGTTTCCAATACTGCAAGACATATATTTTGTTTTTGTGTGGTTGTTTGCTTGTAATGAAATTATTTCTATAATCCACATTGCGGCCTAGGGCTAAATTCCGTCGAATTTACAAAGTAAAAATCATAAAAGCATAATATCTTACATTTCTATTGTACCTCGTCGTCATCATTGTTTTGTTAGTGTAGTCACTCTTTTTAGTCTAGAATTGATAGCACATAAATACAGTGGTTCCTGTTTTCGTTAAAGTTACGAATTAAATGACAGTTTTGATATCATACGCGCTAATTATTAATTTCTAAATTACTATCGAAAGCCTATGGAAAACTGTTACCATGAATATAGTTTCGATACCTTCAAATTGGAAGTAATTAGGTCACAATGATAAAAGAGAGATAGCGTCCATTTCGTTCTTAACATTTATCACAATTGTATTATCATTTCAAATTAATGATTTGGTGAAGTTTGTGAAACTGTACCGGTGTTAGAAGGACATACACAAATTGCTAGCATCTATCATGATATATGTTTCACTTCCAACGCAAGAGCAGCAGATTATCAACGAATCCCCCAATATATGCTAAATCACTTTAAAAACAATCGTGTAGCTACCTTCAAACTCTTCGCTAATTTTCACCAAGTAGTCTATCCCATGTTACTGCTTTCATAATCGTATGGTTCATTATTGAACAGAGTTTTAAAATAGTGTTTCTTTGATTGGCAAGATACGATGATAGAATGATGATGGTAATTTGTGCAGAAGTTCTTCTTTTTCTCGCCGTTATCATCTCCAAATCTGGTAAGTTTTGTCTTATGAGTTTTAATCCGCTTCATTGCAAAGAATTGTAAATTGCTTTCCTAAAAAAAAAGTTAAACATTATTCGGGCAAGTTAACTTATCTACTGGTTGCAATGTGTTGTTTTAATTTATCGTTAATGTGTGTAGTATGTATTTGATAATTTACGTAGCTATAGGGGACGGCACATGATTGCACACCCCAATTCAAAGTTGAGAAACAATTACAAGCAAGAAATGGCAAAATGAGAAGGGGAATAACAAGAAACGAGAACACCTGGATCATCTTCAACACCCTCTTCCTAATCGGTGAATTTACATTTTGCTGTATGATTACAACCGATGTCCCCCTCCCCCATCATACCAGTGCCCCGTCAATAGGTAGACTTGCGCTACCCCACTGTATTTAGAAACTATACCAGGGACATTTCCCTTTGAATATGTTTTATTTCAACAATGCAGGTTACCATGCATTTGAAGTGTCTATTCAGACATTCAATTCACTTCCAGTCATCGGTGAAGACTTCACAATGGTCTGTACCTTCACGCCGAAAAGCCGATTTCGGCGGCTAATTTGGACCAGGGGTAACGATATAGTTGTCGCCTCTCACGTTTGTTTGCCGTATAGGGCTTGTACGTGGTTTACCGGTGCTTACCCAACGAAGTTCAGCTTGTTGGCAGACACTGGCAGCGGAAATTTAACATTACAGACGCTTGGCAGAATTGATAGCGACAATTACCAGTGCACAGTTAGCAGTACATACGGGGAAGAGAATCCAGGATCAAGTAGCATGCAAGTCACACCAGTGTCACCAGGTATATTAATATTTAGATTTAATTTACACACCATACCTCCGGGATAACATATTATGGTCTGTTCCTGATTATAGAGTGTACTTTTGATTACAATTTTAATCAAACCTACATTTTCCTCTCTTGTATTATGTAAATATCACTATAGAAAGCTACAAAACAAATGGAAGTCTCACATTCTCCACATATTATTAATCGAAAAAGTGATTGATACGGGTTTTCATATCATTACTTTACGAAGTGTCCTGATCTTAGCGTCACAATTATAGTTTGTAAAATATTGAAGGTTTGCTAGTAGCTATCGTACTAGTACAGGACTACGATTATGTACATTGACGATTGTCTCAATAACTATATTCGGCAACAAATTTAACAGCTTAATATCTTAAACCTTGAGTAAAAACAAAACTTTTAAATGAACTATGTTTGTGATGCTCCAATGTCTAACTTTGAAGTAGTAATCTCTGAAAAGCTGTTTTAGAGTAATTAATGATTCCATCTCAAGAAAGTAGACTTTCAGAATGGAGACGTACAATTCAAAGCCACCTTCATTCATCTTGAATATTCCCCCTTCTGTCGTCAGCTCCGCCTTTTATGATCAATATCTTTGATGAGAGGTCGAGCCGTTATTACCACAACAACGTAAATACAACGGTAACTGCTGGTGAGCATTATAACATAACATGTGCAGCATACGGGGCCAGGCCACCTGCAGTACTCGAATGGCATATACCAGATGATGTAACCGGGGTTTCTCAAGATCAGTCTGACGTCGTAATTGGTGACATATTTATCTCTCGGAAGGGTGCTACCATCACGCCCTCTACGAATGATCAAGGAAAGAATCTCCAGTGCGTAGCATCACATCCAGAACTACAAAATCATCTTCAATGCTCAGTTAACATGAATGTTCAAGGTAAGTAAACTTGTGTACAGAGCATAATATCTTCGTTGTTAAGTGATTATGATGTCATTAAATCTGTTGTGTGTAAAGAGTGGTTTAAACTCGTTTCATACAATAGTATAATTAGCCAAAGTATCTTTCCAAACTGACATTACTAAGTATGATAATAACAAAATCGTGTTTTACTCAGAGCTTGGATTAATGGATGCAGTACCTTTTGGAACCGAGGTCTTAATATTACGAATGTTTATTCAGGAGATTCATATTTTTATTTTTAAGTTCATTCTTTCAATCCTTGAGTAGAAACCTATCTTATATATATTTCTTTAAACTTATTTGTATTACATGGTTTTGTATATGATTTTTATTTCTCACTCTCCTTTTATAAAGTTCTACCCTCTAGCATGTTGCTTTTTGCATCTGGAGAAAGGGAAGAACACGGACAAGGATCAGTAATTATTAATGTTCAAGAAGATTCATTGACTTCAATCACTTGTCAAAGCATTGGATCACTACCAGCAGCTAAACTTTCATGGAGACTTGACGCCAATACAAGTCTTCCCAGTAACATAAGTTTTTCAAAGTATCGCAGTGCAGTAGATGGTAGTTTGTTTGACTCCGAAAGTACCATCAAGATACATCCAGAAAGGAAACACCACGGAATGCAC
Organism: Strongylocentrotus purpuratus; assembly: GCF_000002235.5. Taxonomy (NCBI): domain Eukaryota; kingdom Metazoa; phylum Echinodermata; class Echinoidea; order Camarodonta; family Strongylocentrotidae; genus Strongylocentrotus; species Strongylocentrotus purpuratus. Next base: position 15,456,883 of record NW_022145594.1, read on the forward strand.
CTTCAGTGCTTTGCATCTCTGGACATATTTATTCGTCTACGCAAATTTAAATTGATAGTTTATGGTGAGTTTATGTTTTTCAATATGCGAGTATTTAATATTGATTGAACTTAAACGGAAATTGTGTTACTGACAATTCCGTCTACCACTTATAATTGAAACTATGTTAATGTTTTATTTATCAATATCTACCAAATCATAACGAAACTGACAACATAGTTCACAATATGGCGTCTCCAAGATTATCATTGTGCCTCTCTTTCGCGTTATATTAAGCTTCAACATTTTATCAAAGGTCAATTTGACTCATTAAGGTTTTACAAATGACTATTTATTTCTTCTTTGCAAAGGCCCACCAGATGGTGTTGAAATTATTACCCACGAGGCTCTACACATCGGTATAGAAGCCATCGTAAGATGCAGTGCTGTTAATGGATACCCTGCTCCGTTAATTCATTGGTACATTGGATCTAGAAATGTGACAAATGATTCGTCTCTAAAGTCTTCAGTGAATGAAGCTTATCGGTATGATGCTGTAAGCACTCTTACCCTCATACCAAAGAGAATTGATCATGGGAAACCTCTTCTCTGCCAGGCGGTTCAACCTACGCAACCCCCAATGCGGTCAGTGAATGATAGCATGGTTGTAAACATATCATGTGAGTATTTAATTTTTTTCTTACATTTTTGGTAAATAGAGAATCTCCCAAAACTGCGTAGGATATTGGTCTGTTTACATGTTACCAACTTTCTCCAAAAGTTTTGCAGGCTATTGTTTTTTGTTTTGTTTTCTTCTTATAATCCTAAAGATTTTTTCGCATTTTTTTCATTCACATTCATGAACGTGCATTCAAATTCACATATAGGTCGCTCGCAGGTGAATTCGAGCATTCAGATTACAAATCCGAGCAATCTGTTTCATTTATCGACACTCTTATTCATGTTCGGTGAAATCAAATTCGCGAATGTGCGTACAAGTTCCAAATTAACGCGACGCTCACGATGAGCTTGTTTGGGACATTCAACATGTTTCGGTGATTAATTCAGTGACTTGAATCATCAATGATAAATATAAATATTTATCTTTGTTTACATGCAAATGAATTGTTTTTATCATTCAATGAAAAGCATTGTTTAACAATTATAAGGAACGGCCCTACTTTCTTTTTTTTTGTCTTTATCACTGATTAACCTTAAATGCAGATATTTCTGATTCACCTTCTCGACTGATCGTCGACCAAAGCAAACGACATCTTCATCTCTCTTCGTTGCCTGGCATCCCATATTCAACATCAAGTTACAAAACAATTTACATTATTGAAGTTCAGAGTAAAATACTACAAAATTAAATTGGTTAAATCCTATACCGCCAAAAGTGCCGATTAATTATTTTTCCGAAATCCCATTCTATAAAACACTGGAAGCGCATTTATGCTCTTCAGGGAGATAAATTTATTTCACTTTCCAAGCGCAAGAGAGAAATACATAAGCATATCAAATACTAGTCTTTGTGTCCACTCATTCAGACATGAGAACTGTTACTGCACATCGTTCAGTATTTAATTTAACAAATATTTTGTTAGGTTGCAGGGTGATTCAGGCAACGCCCCTACTTATATCCAAATAAATGACACTTAATATAAACATGGACGAACATCTTGGAATATTTCTCTTCCTCGACAAAAAAAGAACGGGATAGTTTTGGACATTTCATAATGAATGAGAATATGCAAGATGATTGTAAGTGATCGCAAATTATCACCAGTCGTTAAAGTTTTATTATAGTCTGGTCAATCCTTTGACCACATCCAATGCGAGTTTCTGCCGTCTTTCATCAAGGGTGGGCAGTCCGTTGAATAATGCTTTTTGAGCTTGTATTCATTTATGTATTTACAGTCATATTTACATACATACATACAGATATGTATATAAAGGCCTCCTTCAGTCTGTAAAGCCCATGGGTGTGAATCCTAACTGTCTGTCCTGCTGGAACAGCACTGTCTGTGGCTGAACAGACCAATGCGTGAGTGGCAGTCTTTGTCACTCAAGTCGCACTTGTGGATTGTCTCTGTCCTGTGTGAATAGCAAAGTTCTTTTCTGCGAGTCCGCTTTTCTTCATCTGCACTCTTCAGTTGGTCTTCCCCTGCCTGTAGCCGCACTGTCGGGGTACTTCTCCAGCTCGAGCGGTCGGTGGTGAGTTCCTCCCAATCTTCTGTGTTAACCTTCAGAGCCTTCATGTCCCTCTTGACAACATATCTGAAGCGCAGTTGAGGGCGACCAGTGTCTCTCTTGTCAGTTGACCATAGTGGATGTTCTTGGGGATTCGGCCATCCTCCATACGATGGCCATGGCCTTGTCAACGGAGTCTGCGTTGTCTGAGGAGGGTAAACATGCTTGGAAGGCCGGCACGAGATCTTTGTCCTCATGTCCTTCCATGAGATGCCGAGTATGCGGCGGATACATCTCAAATGAAAGGCATTCAGTCTCTTCTCTTGCTTTGCGTAGGTCGTCTATGTCTCACTCCCGTACAGCAGTGTGCTGAGGACGCAGGCATTGTACACTGCCACTATACACTGTCTTGACAGAGAGTTTGGTATTATCCCCACACCCGTATGGTGAGGCGAGCGAGTGTTGTTGCTGCCTTTCCTAATCTCTTCTTGAGCTCTGCGTCCAGGGAGAGGTTGCTGCAAACGGTGGACTCAAGGTACGTAAACTGGTTCACAGCTTCCATCTCGTAGTCATCAATGGTATTGGATGGCGGTGCTTCTACACCCTGTCCCAGAACATTCGTCTTCTTCAAACTGATAGTCAGCCCAAAGTCCTTGAAGGCATTGGAGAAACTGTCCATTAGGGTCTAGAGCTCCTGTTCCGTATTGGTTTTGACAGCAGCGTCATCCGCAAATAGCATGTCTCTGATCAAAACCTCCCTTACTTTTGTTTTGGATTTGAGACGGGCAAGTTCAAACAGGCTTCCGTCTGATCTAGTGTGTAGGTAGTTTCCTCTGTTGCTGAGCCGTAGGCATGCTTCAGGAATAAGGCAAAGAAGATCCCAAAGAGAGTCGGAACAAGGACGCAGCCTTGTTTGACGCCGCTGCGTTTGTCAAATGGCTCTAACGTGTTGCCTTTATATTGCAATGTCCCCTTCATGTCTGTATGGAAGGACGTTTTTCTCCGTTGAACTTTTTTTTCTTTCTTTTTTCCTTTCCCCTTTTCCCTTTTTTTTCTGTTGCATTTTTTAATTTTTATATTTGTAGGTGTGTTTGTGTATGTGTGTAGTGATCATGTCTGAGAAACATGTGAATATCTGTCTCCTGAGAATAATGAAAATGGATACAATTAACGGTCTTCCCAGTCGTTTTATAACCCAGATAAATTTAATGATTACAGTAAAACAAAATTAAAGAACTATTCATGTGTCTTTTCTAGCTTGCATTGTAATTGCAGGAGTATGAATACGAATTGTTTTAATTTAACTATATTACTTAATACTTTGGATGTGCAATTTTCGTTTTTAGGTATAACAGAAACGTGGCTGAAAGAGAGTGATTTTTATAACATTGATCTTTATTCATTTTAGGTAATGGGAGAGAAGCTAAAAGAGGTGGAGGAGTTGCAATATATATTAGAAATGGTATAGATTTTAAAAGTAGAGCTGATTTAGATTTAAATACTGGTCATTTTTAGTCTATTTTTGTGGAAATTTCTAATTTTACCAAGAATATTATAGTTTAGGGGTAATTTATCGTCCACCTAACCAAACAGTGCAATCTTTTATCGAATCATTTGATGAAATTTGAATATTGTAAAAAAAGAAAATAAATTATCGTATTTAATGGGTGATTTTAATTTAAATTTATTAAAAGTTACATCTTGCAAGAGAGTCAAGGGATTTCTTGATGTTTGTATGTTTAACAACATTTACCCTCTTATTCATACTCCAACACGTGTAACCAATCATTATGCTTCCTTGTTAGATAATATTTTTTACTAATGATTTAGAAGAAATATTTGCAGGTGTTATCCTTGTTACAAGTTACAAATTAAAAAGGAACATGCTTCTGTTAAACGTGATTTTAATAAAGAAAATTCACAGCTTTTTGTAAATGAAATTATGAATGTATGTTAGTCTGTTGAAAATCATGATGCTAATGAAGCCTTTAATGATTTTTTGCAAAAGTTTTCAAACATTTATGAGTCATGCTTTCCAAATAAAAAGTCAGTTAAAAATAAATTCAAAAATACACCATGGTTTAATAAACCACTACGCAAGCTCTGTAATAAAAAAATTCTTACAGACGATATGTTAAAAAAACAACTCCTGAAAGACATGAAAAATACAAGAATTTCAGAAATAAGGTAACTGACGAAATTAAAGAAACAAACAGATTTAAAGGTAAATTTTAAAATGCTGCAGGTGATATGAAAAACACATGGAAAATGATCAATGGAGTACTGGGTAGGGGTGTAAAGAAGAGGGCGCTACCAAGTTCAATTCAGTGCAATGATAAATGGGACAGCAGCAATGTTTAATGCTTTTAATAAATACTTTGTAAATAAAGGCCATACACTGTATTCTTCTTTTGTAAATTCTGGGGCAATATGTAGTACAAACTAATTCATCTGCATTTTTTACTCCGTGTGCACCAAAAGAAGTTATTAAAGGGGAAGTCCACCCTGAAATTAAGTTAGTTTTAATAGGAGTAGAAAAATGAGAGAAACAAGTTCGTGAAAGTTTGAGCAAATTCCGATTAAAAATAAGGAAGTTAGGATTTTTTGAGTTGTGATTAATCAAACACAAATTGGCAACTCTATGACGTATCATGCGAGCTCAACTTCCATTTGCTCAGTACTAAACAAATCTAAAATTTTCATTTTCCCTCAAGAAAAATTTCAACCATACATGCATCCTAAATATAATAATTGCAAATATGTTTCTATACTCCCCCTGCAAGGAACAAATATATATTCCGTCATCAATAACGAAGAAAACATGATTTTATGGAATATTATGCACAAAGCAAATGAAGGAGAGCTCGTATAATAAGTCACAGAGTTGCCAATTTGTATTTGATTAATAACAACTTCAATAATTCATAACTTTCTTATTTTCATTTAGAATTTGCTCAAACTTTCACTCACCTGATTTTCTTATTATTCTGCCTCTATCGAAACAAACTTATTTTGGGGGTGGACTTTCCCTTTAATATTGTTTCTAAACTTAAAAATGGCAAGAGTCCTGGTTTTGATGGAGTGATATCCCATTGGTTAAAAATGTTATTCATATTTTATGTTACCCTTTATGTGATATTATCAATTCTACTTTAAATACTGGTGTTGTCCCAGACAAACTTGAAATTGCAAAGGTTATTCCTATTTATACAAATGGATCAAATGATAATTTATCAAATATAGGCCCATATCTATTCTTCCTATTTTTTCAAAAATGTATAGAAATGTGTATAAAGTCGTGTATATAAATTCTTGGAAAAGTGCAATATCATTACTCCCAAACAATTTGGTGTTCGAGCGGGACACTCTACTTCTTCTGCCATCACTGAGTTTATTCATACAGTTACAAGTGCCTTGGATAATAAAGAAATAATGATTGGCCTGTTTTTAGATCTTATCAAGGCTTTTGATTATCTTGATCACTCAATTTTATTTAAAAAATGGAATGTTATGGTTTTAGAGGTATTGTACTGAAATGGTTCAAAAGTTATTTAAGTAATCGTAAACAATATGTTGTTCTAGAAAATGTGAATCACAGACAATGTCGATAAGATGTGGAGTGCCCCAGGGCTCAATTATTGGGCCATTATTACTTCTTTTATTATGTAAATGAAATGTGCAATGTTTCAAAAGTGCTAGAACTGATATTATTTGCAGATGACACTAGTGTGTTTATGTCCCATTAAGATATTTTATCTCTTCAAAATATGTTTAATACAGAATTTGCTAAACTGGCTGATTGGTTATATATAAATAAACTTGTAATCAATATTAAAAAAACACGCTTCATGATTTTTACCCAAATAAAGGTTAAAGTTAAGGAATCTGTTATTGAACACGTTACACATTTAACTTTTTTAGGAGTCACAATTGGTGATAAATTAAATTGGAAGGAACACACTAGTGTCGTCTGCAATAGATTGGCTAAACATGTTGGTGTATTTTAAAAATTGAAATTTTTACTAAAGAAATATTGATGATTTTGTATAATACATTAATATTACCCCGCTTAAAGTATTGTATTCTTGTATGGGCATGCTCTAGTATGCAAAAAACAAATAGGCTTTTAATTTCACAAAAGAAAATTATAAGAATTATATCACACAGTCAATACCTTGCTCATACTATATTTCTTTTTTACAACCTAAATTTTCTAAAAGTAAACGATATTTATGTTTATCAATGTGCAATTTGTATGTATTTATGTTTTTAAAAACTTTTACCAAAAACTATTTTACAATATTGTCAACATAATAAGAATATTCATGGCCACCAGACCAGGATTTCAAATAATTTTCATATTCCAGGAGTAAGGACACTAGTTTCCCATTTTTTTTTCAGGGGTCCACAAATTTGGAATGACATGCCCATAGATATTCGACTGAGTCCATCACTAAATAGCTACTTGTTAAAACAATACTCAATAGAGCAATAACCTATATATTCATTAGACAGAACAGTGTGTGTTGGTGTGTATGGGAGAGAGTGTATATGTGATTGCAAATTATTTGATTTTTTTTCTTCCTTTTTATAACAAATACAAAATTCAAATAATGTACTTACTTTTTTACACAATTACTGGAGACAGACTTTTACATAAGGCCCGGCCTTCCTGTCTAGTCTCCAAATACTTTCATTAATGTACATCTTTAAAATGTTTTTCCCTTGTGCATCATGTCTTCTCCACTTGTGTTATCCTCATGTTATATATTGATACATGTATTATATTAACTGTTATATGTTTGTTTTCCTTTGTATATTTTTAATGAAAATATTGAATAAAGTTAACTTGAACTTGAACTTGACTCAATGAGGCGCGGAGTGAAAATTCGGTGGCGCTTGCTCACTTTCCACTCGCCGTCCAAAATAAGCTGGGTGCCCGGGTGGTCACCTTCCGGGCACCGACCTAATAGAGCGTTCGCCGTTGAGCGATTTAGGTCAAAAATCGAAGCCGCTATGTCAAATTCTGCCAAACGATCGCCGGGCGGTCGCCGCCCGGGCACCTACCGGATTTTGGTGCCCCGCCGATCACCGGCCGGACGCCGGGCAATTTCTTTAAAATCAACCGGCGCCGATTGGAGACCGCTAGGGAATCAGTGAGTCATCAGGAGAAGCTCACGATTTTGCCAAGTTTTGAAGTAAAATCGACCGGCGACCAACGCGAAATCGACATGGCACCGCCAAGGCATCGCCAGGGTTCTACAGCCTGCTCGCCTTCTCCCAAAAATCGTTGGCCGATGCCTAAATTTCAGCGGTGACCGAGCAGGCTACGAATCAGTCGGGCGTCGCTCTGAATTGTGACCAAAGCTTACGTGTATTAATTTGATTTTAACTTATTTAAGGAACTTTACATAACTATCTTAATCTAAGGAGACACGAAGGAACGAACGTGTATTACAGGAGACATTAGTCTGATAAAGTACACTAGACACATAAACGGGGAGACGAGTAGACAAAGGGAGAGGAAGAAATGGATAAGAGAGCCTGACAGAAAAACAAAGAGTCTAGAAAGATATCTTACATCTAAATTCGTTTGAAGATTCAGTAAATGTACATAAATACGAATCGATTTGAAATATCATATGCACCAAATATGAATCGCTATAATTACATTCAAAGCCTATGGAAAACTTGTTTAATCAATGTTATTCTGATTTTCCAATTGGAAGTTTTGTCACTATGTCTGAAGAGAAAGAGCGCCTTTCTTGTTTAAATGTAAACAGCTCGCATACTCTCATTTCAAATTAATGGTTTTGTGAAACTGAATAAGTGTCAAATAAACACTTTGTTTTTGTTACACTTGTTGACACTTATACAGCTCACATACTCTCATTTCAAATTAATTGTTTTGTGAAAGTGAATTAGTGTCACATGAACACAATTTTTTTTGTTTCACTTCGAACGCTATAAATCACTAACGATTCTTTAATATGGTCTATCAGTTAAAAAGGATTAGCTGTTTGTGTACTGACAGCTTGCTTTCGTAGTCATCGATAATGTGTGTTGAAAGGTCATCAATTTGAATTCCAAATGGCAAGATTCGATTGCTAAATAATGATGGCGATTTGTGCAGATGTTCTTCTTTTTCTTGCCGTTATCATCTCCAAATCAGGTAACTTTTATTTCATATTCACTTCATAAAATTAGTTCGTATATAGCCTAGGCGGAAAATCAGGGAGATTTAACAATTTAAACCATTTCTTTTACTATCGAAAAGTCTGTGCATTCACTTTTTCGAAACGCAGCCACATAATCCCCTATTATCTATTTACTTTCTTGATTTGATGATGGAAGTAAATACATAGCAAGAAAATTATCAAATCATAACGCTTGTAAAACATTTCCGATAATTGGCAACACACATTGAGTAACAAAATACTTTTACCAACCAATATCTTTGTCATTCATCTTGTTAACACTGATTGCTTTGTACGCCAAGTACGTATTGAAAAAATAATCGGGTAATCAAATAATATGTTGCTTACACTGGGCCACAGTCTTTTATTATCAATTGTTTAAGCTGAGGGTATATTTGATATGTGATGTAGCCATATGGGTGGGAAACAATTAAAAGGAAGACATAGTGAGAAAAGAGAGAAGATGTGAAAGGGAGAAAGGGAAAAGGACGAGAAAAGAAGACAACCGGAGCATCCCCGCACTCTCCTCCTAATCAGTAAATTTCCATTTCATTTTCTGTATACGTCCGATGCCCCACCCCACCATCCCTATCGTTCCCCTGCCCAATCATTGGGTTGACTTGCGCTACCCTACTATTTATGATTCATGATATAGCAATATACCAGGCATATTACCCTTGGAATTTGTTTAATTTCACCCCTACAGGATACCATGCATTTGAAGTGTCTATTCAGACATACAACTCTCTTCCAGTCATCGGGGAAGACTTCACACTGGCATGTACCTTCATGCCGGCAACAAGACATCGGCGGATAATTTGGTCAAAGGGTAACATCGTGGTTGCCTCTCACTCGTGTGTGCTCTACCCGGCTTGTACATGGATGACTGTTCCTGACCAATCCAAGTTCAGCTTAATGACATACACTAGCAGCGGAAATTTAACATTAAAAAACATTGACAGAATTGATAGTGACAATTACCAGTGCACAGTAAGCAGTATATTTGGGGAAAAGAACACAGGATCAACTAGCTTCCAAGTAACACCATTGTCACCAAGTATGCTATTCGTTATTGAATTTACACAGCAAAATTCAGCGATAATATGACGATAATTCAGGTTCTATTAGTGTATTTTTGATCAAAATCTATATCAAACCCCCAATTTTATGTTTCAGATCATATGAATATATTTATATCATGCACTATGCCAAGCCACTAGTAAAATTAACGATTCCTCGCCGAAAGAAATAACACTATTTTCTTCAAGGCTACGCTTCTCAGAAAATAGTGCTTTTCCTGCCACCTTGATACATAATTTCAACTAGAGCCTCTCAGTGCATGGTGTATTTGTTTATTATGGGAAGCATTTAAACAACTGGAAGTCTCATGTGTTCACATATTATTTAAAGGGCAAGTGATTAGCTTCATACATGCTTGTTATATCATTTTTTACGAGGTTTCCTGATGATACCATCAACATTACACAATTGTCTTATATTCGGCAAAAACTTAAATTGCTTAATAGCTTAAAGAAGGAGTCAAAACATCGTTTTAAAAGGAAGTGAGTGAACGATACGTGACTCCAATGCCTAATTTGGAAGTAGAAGTGTGAAAGGGTGACTGAGAGTAATTAGTGACTCCATGAAAAGAAAGTACTTCATTATCCGATTGTAGAATTACAACTTGAAGCTATCTTTATTCACCATGACTATTTCCTCTTATGTCGCTAGTTCGGCCAGATCTGCTTAGGATATCTGATGAGAGTTTTAGCCGTTATTACCACAACAACACCAATATAACGGTAACGGCTGGTGAGCCGTATGCCATCACATGTGCAGCCGGGGCAATACCTCCTGCAGTACTGGAATGGCGTATCCCAGATGATTTAGCGGTTGCTCTCCAAGATCAGGCTAATGTCGTACAAGGCAACAGCTATGTCTCTCTAAAGACTGCCACGATCACGCCCTCTAGGAATGATCAAGGAAAGTATCTCCGCTGCTTAGCATCACATCAAAAACTATAAAATTACCTTCAACGCTCAGTTTACCTGAATGTCCATGGTAAGTAAACGTATTAGGTAGTGAGTATGTCTTCTCCGTACTTATGTGTTGCGGATGTATTCAGAGCTGAGTCCATGTCTGTTTCTAGTTATTCTCTTTGTACTGCTCCACTCAGATAACAAAAATTGAACAGCATCTGAGGCATATATCTCAAATATTTGTAATAAATGTGTTTTTTTCATCCAGGAGATTCATGTTTACAAGACAGTATATTCTTTTCATCCATATGTACACAACTTTAATAGAAAGATAAGATATATCGTTCCTGTAACCATTATCTAGCATTGATTACATTATTTTGTTCATGATTTTTTTTCTTACTCTCTTTCACTAAGTTCCACCCTCTAGCATGTTACTTTTTCTATCTGAAGATAACAAGGAACATGACTCTGGATCAACATTTATTCACGTTCAAGAAGGTTCATCGACTTATATCACGTGTAAAAGTATTGGATCATTTCCAGCAGTTGAACTATCATGGACCCTTCTAGGTGACACCAATAGTATTAACTCAAGCCTTTCGAAGTTTCCCAATGATCTAGACGGACGTTTGTTTGACACCGAAAGTACCATCGTAATATATCCAGAAAGAAAACACCATAGAACGTTCATCCAATGCTACGTATCTCTGGAAAAAGTCTTCATTGATCTACTGATGGCTACGTTGATCGTTTACGGTGAGTTTTTATTATTTAATATATCGGGAATCCATCTTCCTATAAATAACACTGATGGAAAATGAGTGTAACTTATGGCCTAATCCAATGCAAGTAACATTCATCACTAATAATTCAAAATAGCGTACCGTTTTATTCATCATAATCAACCCGATCATATCGAAATCATCATCGTAGTTATAAATATGTTGACGTCACCTTGGATTTGGATTGGAAAAAAGTCATGTCCATCAATATGACAATGAGATATCTCCTTCCTGTATAACTAAATGTTAAGTCTAATAGATTCATATTTTTGATAACGAAAGACAAGTTGACTCTTGAAGACTTTTCCCATAACCATATATTTTATTTTTCTGTAAAGGCCCACCAGAAAGTGTCAACATAACTACCCCCAATGACATATACGACGGTAAAGAAACCAATGTCAGCTGTAAAGCTGTTCATGGATACCCTGCTCCGCTCATCCGTTGATACATCGGATCTAGAAATGTCACACATGATTCGTCTCTTAAGACTTCAGTGACTGTAGATGATCGGTACGATGCTGAAAGCACCCTTACCATCTTACCAAAGAGGTTTGATCATGGACAACTTCTTCTCTGCCAGGCAATTCAACATACAACACCCTCTATGCATGCAGTTCAACATACGGGACCCTCAATGCGGTTAGTGAATGATAGCGTGGTTCTAAATATATCATGTGAGTATTCATTTTCAGTAAACGTTTGGGAGGGACATTATATTAGATATTGGCCTGCTCATGCGTTCATAAATTATTCTCAAGAGTCTGTGATTGCTTTATTTTCCTTTAAATTCTACAAACAATTAATTAGTATAATATATGTATAATTCTGAATAATAAATAATAATAATAATATTTAATTTTTATATAGCGCTTAATACAAATGTCTCAAAGCGCTTTACAAATATACTATTACCCCGGTCATTGGATCCAGTGCTTGCCCGCACACACAGTGTGCACAATCTCCACTCCCTGGGGACCATTCCAGCCGGGCGTTACTTGACGCTCACAAGCTGTTTGACCAACAATGACGGCCGCATCCTACCGGGTACCCATTTGCCACCTGGGTGGAGAGTAGCAAGTGCAGGTTAATATCTTGCAAAAGGATATTAGTGTCGTGTCGGGATTCGAACCCTCGACCTTCGCATCTCCAGTCAAGCGCCTGAAACCACTCGACCACGACACTCCCAAATATGCTCTCCATGTACACTTGGTTGTCGTTTTTCCATCTTTTAACAAGATGCGTATGGATAAGGATCAGTTACACCAAAAGACTTAATGTCTATTTTCCTCTTGTATTCTGCATGCACCAACAAGTTTGATTCATTCCCACCCAAATAGTATTGATTAAATTTCCTAGTCCCATCCTTTTCTTTATCTCTCCTTCATGTTTGTATCACCTTTTTTCAAAACTGTATTTTAATATTTTTCTTAAATCTAGATGACCCGGTTGTGTTTATCTCTTTTCGACGGCTTACATCAAATACATCAAGTACTGGGTTCGTGTTGACATGTACATCAGACGCCAATCCTCCTGCTTATATCTTCCAATGGCTCTGTAACGGCACACAGCTTCCAAACGAGACATGTAACATTACATTCTCCGAAACTATAATCGAAGGTGAAACGCTGACTACAAGTGAAGTGGTGATTCGAAATCCTCTTTCCGAAGATACTTGCGATTCATGAACAGATGGGTCTATGTGCGTGCGTGGGTGAACCTTTTTACACCTCTGTGTTTGGGTGAATTCACCTGTGTGTTTGGGTGTATTCACGTTGTGTTTAGATTCATGTGTTACATACGTGGTGATAGATGAATTTCCATGTGTGGGGTGTATTACTGTTTTAGAGTGAATAAGCATGCAGATATAGCTGAATCACTTGTGGGTTTCTGGAAATAGTAAATTTCCATCTTTCCAAACACAGCAACAAATCCTACATGGCTTTGTAAAACACTATTTAAAACACAGGGGATAAAGGGATGTAAACGAAACATCTGTACATAAACAATGGATATAACTAGAATTCACCATTAAGCCCTTCTCCTTCATCAATGTACAGAAAACCAATATCCACGACATTCTAGTAATGGTATTGTTTGTCCTGAAATTACCAGTTGAGAAGCAGCCGTCAACTGAAAGTAACATATTTTTTTTTTTTTTTTTTTTTTTTGGGGGGGGGGGGGGGAATCCGATAATCTTGACACTCTTTTATATTTTGGTCATCTTTTTTTCCTACTTAGCCTCACCCGGTCAAAATGATCCACTATTTTCGAGAAGAAAGACGCTTTTCATGATAATCGCTCTTGGAGTGATTGCTTCTGCTGGCTTCATTTTGCTTATTTCACTAGGATTGATGTACTTCTATGGAACGTTATGCTGCATGAAGCGAAGGAAGGGTATGTTGTAAAGCATTCACCTCTAACAAATTAAAAACATGAATATTATAGGTGATGTATTCCACAAATCGTTATTAAAGTATGTTCTCTAGGCTGTAATCTTCAGTGATATTGTCATGTTTTTCATGTTTATTTTAACTTGGGCTTTAATATTTGTATATCAATTTTGTTTGTTTTGTTTATTCTTTATTCCTGTTTTACTTCTCTTTCTCTCTCTCTCTCTCTCGTGAACTGAACTGAACTGCTACTAAAACAGATTATAATGTAGGATATTATTTGAGTTAAATTTCCATTTAGTTAAAAAAATACATTGAGGTAAATACATATTTTTATCTGAAAAGTTCAACCATTTTATTGTTCATATTGTATTTGAGGTAAATCTGGAATACAAGCTTGCAGATTGATCGATCTGCTACATTGCAGTAGTTGATGTAAATACTATTTATATTATATAAAATATATAAAAAGTATAATATTTATATCACACTCTAACGTTTAAAAGGAAGTAACATTGCCACTATGTGTATTTTTGTTTTTCCCTTATCCAAATTACATGACGTCCGTTGCATTTCAAGCAGACAATGGAGACAACACTCAACCAGAAGGCAGAATGGTAAGTTTTTCTTTTATCATTGATGATCAATATACCTTTCTTTTTTGTATCAGTAATTAAGATAAATAAAAATATCATTACTTCTTTGTTAATTTCTTTCTCTAGGGAAATACACACATGTCGGGTATAGTTTTAAATTAAGATGTATATATTGTAACAATTTCCCTACAATATGAGTGTCATTGGCAGGTAAAGTAAACTATGTAAGTGGTATAACAGCACACCCCACAGTATCCATGCCATCTTAAGAAAATGTGTACTGTTACGAGTGGTATCCTCTACCCGCTGTCCCCAGGTCCTTTGTTCCACAACAACAGATTACACAACACAAAGTGATTAGATTTCAAAGGCTGATCTTCATTTCGAGCTTCGTTCTTCAACTCCGACACTAGACTAACTCAGGACGGTACGTACAATGTATCTAGAATCGGTCGATACACCCATCACACTCCCCCTCATAAATTAGCACTTATACAAGTAGGAGTAGTGCTATAAAAACATTTCTTTTTCAATGTTGTTTCAGCAACTGGTGTAAGAATACAAAAACCTAAAAGTATTTATAAGTATGAGGTCTTTGTAGATTTAGAAGTCTGATAAACAAGTCAGCTTGTAAAACTATACAGTACCAGCATGCAAATGGTATCAGAGTGTTGTCTAGTGGTTTCTGTTCATACAATAAAATTGAGTATGAACAGCTATAAGTAAAAACATTAACCATTCTTCTAGCATCCTGCTCTTTCATTTTTATCACTGACTTTTGCATATATCAGAAGTCATGTGTACTAAACATAAAACAAATACAATTCAAATCGCAGAGAAGTTCACCTTAAATGACTTATCAATATCAATTTGTCTTCATGCTTCTTTGCAATTTTGAATCTAAACATATTTATTTGCATAAAAATAATAATAAGCAAACTTCAGCAACATTAAACCTGTCTGAAAGATAATATAATATAGCCTTCACGTCAGTTGTAGAAACATGTTACTATTAATCTGAAGTTTTGCATTGTAGTGTAAAACCATATCATCTGTCTTGGTTGAGTATTGAATATTTTGAATACTTTTTGATTACTTTATATCCATAAACAAAGATATGGTAAAACACCAAAATCCTTTTTGTTCCAAAATTCTTTCTTTCAATATGTATCCTGCCTTGGATAAAACATATAAATCGATTTACTGTTTCTGTTTTCATATACATATATATATATATGCACAGACAAAATGATAACTCACTTGTCTTTCTAGTTCCTTGTGTTTGTACCAACAGGGTTTTAACACAATAATATTATCATGCATGTTCAAATTCGTCAACGAATACGATAAGCATATCACATACATATATACACTGGTTTACAGACATCTGGAAAGCAAACATAAGAAAAATACATTTTTCTTTGAGTCCAATAAACAGTTTCAATGAGTCCATTCAGTCTATGTTCACAATGCTTTGTGATTGTTAAAGAAACCATCAAAGTTAAAAGTTCTGGTTTCCTTTCTCACATAGAATTCCAGTGAATTCACCGATGTTAAACTGTTCAAGAATGATGCTTCACTGTAAGTGTTCAACTGTTCAAGAAATATGGTTCACACAAGGGTTGTTTACTTTTCCATGTGAATATATCAATTAGTTGTTCACTTCTGTCCAAATATCAAACACGAGATAAAGCGTCCGCAATAGCATTGTCCTATCCTGGCACATGTAGAATGTCCAATTTGTATTCTTGGAGCAGCAACCTCCATCTCGTCAGTCTTTGGTTCTTGTTTTTCATCCTGTTGAGGAATGTCAGGGGATTATGATCAGTTAATACCCTCACTGGATGTTGAGATCCACTGACATACACGTCGAAATGTACAAGTGCAAGTACCAAAGTCAATGTTTCTTTGAACTGCACCAGCACCCACATCGCTCGCGTCCACCATCATTCTGAACGGCTGGTTGAAATCCGGAGCCATCAGTACCGGATTGGTAGATAAGAGGGCTTTTGCCTGGTTGAAAGAACTCTTGCAGTCGATTTCCTTTTCAAGATTTTTCAGTTTTGTTGGGTTTGCATGATATGTTGCCTGTTTGATTGGGGTCGTATCTCCCACATCAACATCATGCTTAACAACATCAGTTCGAGAGGGAACATCAGCAAATAACTGTGGATATGCACTCAACAGCTCTTTCACGTCGCTCCTCTCCTTCACAGATAAGTGTGTTAGTTTGTTATCGATGTGTGCTAGAACCTCTGAATTTTTCAATTTCACACATGGGTTCTCTCTCTCAATCTTGCACACTTCTTTCTCAACTTCACACTTTGAGTCACATTCAACAGCACTCAACACTGTTTGTGCTTTACTCTCGTCATCTCGTCGGATATATGGCTTAAGCATATTCACATGACATACACGTCTCTTTTTCTGCCTATCTGGAGTATTGACAACGTAGTCGACATCACCAACTTTCTTAGCAATAGTGTACAGCCCAGAAAATCTAGCCTGCAGAGAATGACCAACTATCGGCAGTAAGACCAAGACTTCATCTCCTACCTCGAAATTCCTCTCTTTGGATTTCCTGTCATACCATGACTTCATCTTCTCCTGAGAATCTGACAAATTCTGTCTGGCAACCTCCCACGCCTTATGCATTCTCTCACGGAAAGTACTCACATACTCCAACACATTCGTTTGTGAATCATCACACAACAGTCTCTCTTTCAGCAACTTCAATGGTCCACGTACTGAGTGACCGTATACCAACTCAAAAGAACTGAACCCAAGCGACTCTTGTACAGCATCCCGCACAGCAAACAACAACAAGGGAACTCCCTCATCCCATTGTTTCTCTGACTCCATACAATAAGTTTTCAACATATTCTTCAAATTCAGTTGTCATCTATCCAGTGCTCCCTGGGACTCTGGCTGGTATGCACTCGAAACTACATGCTTTACGCCCAGTTCCTTCAACACCTGAATGAACACCCTAGACATGAAATTTGACCCTTGATCAGATTGTACAGTTTTTGGTAGCCCTACAGTAGTGAAAATGTCACTAACGCCTTTGTTACATTATTAGCTGTAATGCGCCTTAGTGGTATCGCTTCGGTACACCTCGTCGCAGCGCACATGTATTCATTACCTGCCTTTGTCTTTGGCAGAGGACCTACACGATCTACTATGATCCTAGAAAATGGTTCATCGAACGCCGGTAATGGCTTCAATGGTGCTACCGGTATTTTCTGATTTGGTTTACCTACAACTTGACATGCATGGCAACTTCTGCAAAAATTTGCAACATCTTTTTGCACACCTGGCCAAAAGAAATGAGAAAGAATTTTCTCCTGGGTTTTATGAACCCCTATGACCTGCAAGTGGGACTTCATTAGCAAGGCTAATTATGTCCTGCCTGTATGTAGAAGGGACTACAATTTGGTGGACTTCTTTCCACACCTCATCTGCAGGGACATCTGCTGGCCTCCACTTTCTCATTAGTACACCTGCTTTCTTGTAATAACAAACAGGCCCAGTCAATGCCTCCTCCTCAGAAACAGCTCTCTCATTCAAAGAAACCAACTGAGGATCTGTCTGTTGCTCCTTTAGCAACTTGCTCTTTTTCAAAGATAGTGGTTCAGATTTTTCACTATTTCCTACGCTATGAACCTTTCTTGCACTCTCATTCACATTGGAATCAGACTCATCCTCAACCAAACGACAAAAGAAAGAATCTCCTAAGTCAACATCTACGTCATTAGACTTCTCTGACTCAACTTTCTTTGCCATTGAACGAGCTACAGCACACGCTGGGAACACTACTGGAAATTTTGCAACCGACTCATCTGTTTCAGAACTTTCCCAAGGACTCGAACTTAATACTGGACATGCTACGACTCTGTCACCAGCGAGATCATTACCTAATATGATAGATACCTCTTCCACAGGAAGTGATGTTCTAACTGCCATCTTCACCATATCAGAAACAAGGTCTGACTTCAAGTCTACCACATGAAGGGGTGCCTCCACAAAGCTGTCTCCAATGCCTTTGAGCAAAACACTAGCACCAACAGAAGAATTACCACAAAAGGGCAACGCACTTTCCAAAATCAAGGACTGAGAAGCACCTGTATCCCGCAACACTTTCACTTTTCTTGCTACATCACTCTCTGGTACAGAAACATATCCTACAAACACAAACGGTTCATACTCTTTCTGAATTTTTTCCTTGTTCGCTGGTACAATTCTACTTTGTGAGTTTGACACGGTTTGCACAAATGCATTAGGATGTGCACTAGATTCCTGTTTTTCTTAGCCTGAATTGAAGGACACTTTGACTTTATGTGCCCATACTGTTTGCAAGCATAGCACATTCTGTCCTTGCTGGGACTGCGGTTTCATCCGTTTCTTGTGATGAACTAGTTTTCTGGCTTTTGCTCCAGTTACCATTTTTCTTAGGTTCGACGCTCACTTTGTTTGAGATTTTGTGCGTGAGCACGTAATCATCCGCAATTATTGCTGCTTCATCCAGCGAATCAACGCGCTGCTCCTCGAGATGTATACGAACATCCAGTCGCACGCTGCGCTTGAATTCCTCAAGTAGAATAATTTCACGCAATTTATCATAATCATGATCTACATGGAGAGATGAGCTCCATCTGTCAAACAATTGCTCTTTTTGTTTTGAAAACTCAATATGAGTTTGCGATTCTTCCTTTCGCGCTTTGCGAAATCGCTGCCTGTACGCTTCGGGTACAAGTTCGTAAGCTTTTATCACGCTCGATTTTACTTCATCGTAATCCGACACGTCGGCCATCGACATTGCTAAGTAGGCATCCCTAGCCTTACCGCTAAAGTTACTTAAATCAGGGGAGCCCACATTTTCCTAGGCCACCCCATGCTTTGAGCTTATTTTTCAAAGTGTGGAAAGTACTTTTCCACCCCTTCCTTTTCGAATGGAGGGACCATTCTGACATGCTTCGCAACGTCAAAATGCCTATCAGCATTTCTGCTTTCTTTTCTGTTTACGGCAACAAGTTTCTCCCTCTCCAACTCTACTCTCGCCCTCTCTAATTCTAGCTCCTTTATCCTCACTTCATCAGAAACTGAAGACCTAGCCTGAGAATTTAATTCAGGAGACCGAGACCTAGACCCTGGAGGAGTCACACTGATACCGTCCGCCGCCTCTGAAGACAAAACCTCTTCAGAAACCAGAAACTCGACAATCTTATTCAAGATGTCCGACTTCAGCATGTAACGTTTGATATCCACAACCTCATAGTGAGTTGCTATCTCTAACAATTCAGCTTTAGTCAGTGAGCTTAATCGCTCCGCAGACGGATCCCTAACAAACTCTCCCAATGAGAACTCACTAGCCATCTTGCAAAAAACCTAGCCTCCTAAATATCCTAGAAAGAGCTAGAGCCTGGCTGTTATAATCCCCAGCCAACCTTACAACACCTAGATTCTACAATATCCGAGAAATCTAGACAACCTGACTGTTATAACAATCAGTCAAACCCTGCAAATCCATGCAGAAACATGAGAAGACAATAATGTTTTTCTCATCACACACACCACGAATGCTCGAACCTGAAACGGCTACCCCAGCGGTGCCCGACGATATCATCTTAACGAACCGACATCGACAACACACACACAGTACACACCGAACAGTCCGGTCATAAGTAATGTGTATGAAATCCGTCGCACGCAATGTAATGCAACATGCTAGTTTGCCAGCGCTAATATGATCACAAAAATCACCTGAAAATCATAGTTTCCACTTTATATACCTAGCCGAGCCCCCATTTGTTACGAGTGGTATCCTCTTCCCGTTGTCCCCAGGTCCTTTGTTCCACAACAACAGCTTACACAACACAAAGTGGTTAGATTTCAAAGGCTGATCTTCATTTAGAGCTTCGTTCTTCAACTCCAACACTAGACTAACTCGTCCTCAGGACGGTACGTACAATGTATCTAGAATCGGTCGATACACCCATCACAGTACATGTGTAAACATTTCATGGGGAAATAATGTGATCTTGGATAGTACTTCAAATCTCTCTGTTTGTGTTCAGTCACATCAATATTTGTTTGCAGCTCTTCACATAGCTTCCATTGTATCCCCAAAATGAAAAGAAAACAGTCAATGAACATATTTATATCAAAATCTGTCCCTTCGCTTGAAGTGCTACTACATTATATCAAACGTCTGTATTACTCTTTGCCATTTACATTTATTTTCAATTTCCATTCTTGAAGGGATCCGGCAACTCTGTCTCACATTCAGAAAATATGTCATTGATTTTATACCTAATGTTGCACTCATAAATATAAACCTCTAGGGCATACATAAATTTCATGATATTTACCAGCCGATTGCCTGTCTGATTATCAAGATAGCTATGATTGGAAATCGGAATCAAATTTTGCGTTTTCCTAACTTATAACATGACAGTATATTGGGGAAAATGACTATGATCAAAACTGGTCACTACAAGATTTTTTTACTTTTTTGAGGAACTTCATGATAATTTTAAAGCGATTTTTTTTTAATAGGGCTTCAATATTAAACCATATCACAACACTGGTAGCACATAGTTCCATGGATCTCATATTTAACATTGTTAAACGATGCCTTTAATCATTTGTAATTCAAGTCAATGCAAGAAATTGTCAAACCATCATAAACCTCAAACTCAAAATCAACAGTTGACAGACTGAGACCAGTCCCCTAAGAAACAATACTATGAAATGTCTGTATTCATCCAATTATTTTACTCCATACAGGTTGATGATGATGGATTGGTCTATATGTCTGTCTCCCATGACCGCGCCCATCCCCCTAATGCCCCGCCCATACAGACAAAGAAACCCACTGTCTACGCCTCTCTTAATCCAGACGTGACGCAACGTCGCAAGGGAGAAATGGAATATGCCGACACAAAGGCGACAACACCTGACGGACAACCTATTTACGGGAACTATTTGGTCAAGAAGAGAAACCAAGAGCAGGCCAGAATGGCACCGCCCATACAGACCGACGATGCATCCTACAATGCCGAAGGCATGGATTGTGGCAAGGGAAAAATGATAGGTGCTATGGGACCTACGACACCAGATGGAAATCCCATGTACGCAAACTATTTGGTCAATAAGCGCAAAGGCGAAGAAAGAGCTAAACAGATTGCAAGTTCTCATGATGCGTTTGAGATTTAATCAAGGATATGAGCCCACTTTTATCATCTAAAGAACATATCAGGTTGCATTAATTTAAATATATAAGCTATTTAAATTATTGCATTTCATTGGTAGTCAGTTAATCTGTTTTAGAAATGTAACATTACTTAATATAACAATGTATGAATAGGGGCCCTGTATATTTGACTTCATCCAAGAAAAAGCGAATAATTTGTGAAACGACAAAGACAAAATAATATACTCCATACTTCGAAAGCAAAATACATTTTATATCTTTTACAATTTATTGATTTACATATCATGTTATTCATATTTATTACCTGACTCTATATAAGGCTCGAAAGAAATATGCAAAGACGTAACAAATTTGAGCATATATATATTTACTTTTTCTTAGTTCGAGCATTCGTGGTGTGTGTGATGATATATTTATCTTAACTACGTTGTATAACATTGATTATCGAAAACAAATTTATTACCAGTCAAATATTTCATCTGAAGGCAACTACCAAATAAATTTTGCAAAGAAAAACAAATGATAACTAGACTTTAATTCGTCACTTTGACGAATTAGGTGATACGTATGCTAATGGTTTACATAATAAAGAATGCATTACACGATATCATATTATTTCATGAAATGCTTCATCCATTAAGATCTATCCATATGTCAAGTTTAAATTGTGTCCCCTTGATCATTATGGATCTAGGGAAGATAGATTGAAAAAATATAACCATTGACCCTGCGCAGTAACCAGTTACACCTTTGACTCTAATTTACATCATGAAGATAACATTTTGACGATTTTATCTTATTCAAAGAAATGAAAATGTAATTGATAAATGATTATCATCATTATGATAATGATGATCATGATGATCATGATGAAGATCATAATCATGAGCGGGATCCTGACATCTTATTGACAAAATGAGGAGTGATTTAGATAGCACATAGTCTTAGCTACAGCATACTCAAAAATCAACAAAATCCAAGCAGAAATAATGGCGATATTGCTCGCAAAAGACAGGAATGTAGAATCCAGATTTGAGAAAAAATTATCTCCCACAGGGATTACACGCAAAAAGTAATGGATTAAGTGAAAATAGGGAAACAATAAAGTAAATAGGGTTGTTTATTACATTATTTGCGATTCTACGTGTTCGAATAGTTAAAGGAGATGGTACAGTGAAAGGTCAACACGAAAAAAAAAGTTCAGATTTTTTTTTTTGGGAGACACCCGGACTCGAACCCGGGATCTCAAGGTCGGAAGTCAAGTGCGTTACCGATATACCAAAACATTTCCCATAGCGATTACACGTAAACGAAAATGGAATTCTAAAATCCCACTTTGCAAGTAAAATATGAGCATGATCCCGGCATATGATCGAAAAATGAAGTACACATTGAAGATAGCTCATTGTCTCAGCTACAACATACTCGAAGCTCACCGAAAAAAAAGTCAAAACAACGGAGATGTTGCTCGCGAAAGACGGAAATGTAGAATGCAGTTTTGAGAAATAGTCATGTCCCATAGACAATACATGCAAAATGTGAAAAATTGACATGCCTCCTTTAATTGCAAAAATACGCCATGATACCTTTGTCAAACAGGAAAATTGTGTACACTATATTGGTAGGAAATTATCTCAGCTACAACATATCAAAATTTTGAAGAAAAACAATCGATATTTTCAGAGATACAATCAATTTTCCAAAAATATGCAAACGTCATAATATGCAAATTTAAATTTTGAGTTTGGAGGCCATTATGATGACATCATGAGTTAATTGAGGATCAAATGAGACATGAAATCATATCTCCAACTCATGATCTATCAACATATGAAAACATATTGGGAGTTCATATCTATTCTGAAGAGTTACAATGATTTTTGTATAGCTATGTTTTTGCCCATATATTGTAGATAAAGATAACGCAGATCCGCGCGCGCTGTCAACTTTGACGGACGCTCATTGCGTTATTAAAAGGTGAACAAATTATCAAAATGCTTGGAAAAATGTGCCAAATACGCTGAAATAGAAAATTTGGCAATTCTATGTTACAAAATGCTAGTGCGCACAAAAAACGCGCGCGCATGCGCGTGTGCATGATTTTTTGTCAAATGCTCCATATGGCCTGAAACGTATGCAAAAAAAAATTGAGATGATTTAGAGCATTTTTAATTTTTGCGCGCGTAAACGCGCGGACGAACGCGCCCGCGCGCATTTGCGCACGTTTATTGACCTGAAATTGACCGGACGAATATTGATCTTATTCATGATAAATATGAATGAAAAATTACTTTCCGTTATGAAGATATGATCATAAGTTGATTTTCACAAAATGGCGCCTAGATGACGTCATAATGACTTTGAGTCTTTGAAAAGTCACGCAGTTCTAAGTTAGACTAATACCCCATTCACAGTGGTTTTGAAATTTGTAGCGGCGTTGTAGCGGAGCGGCGACACCGCCATAACACCGCTACAAATGCATTCACAGTAGAAAAGTTATCCCGCTGCAGCAGCGGGATAAATATCATGTACCCATTCACGCTGCAGCGGGTGATTTGTATTACCTCCGTAACAAACACGTGTATGCATGGCTCATGACCCGCGAGTGACCCCGATATGACCGGAAATACTTCAGCGCGGGGTTTTCGATTGCTTGAAATTGCGCGCGATCATATTACTTTTTAAAAAACTAGCATTTTTATTGCTTCCAGTCAGAATATTTTAATTTTTTGAAGTGTGAAATATTTTTATTTGGATAATTATAATATCTACATAATAATAAAATCAATTTGAATCCACTGGTTACTTTATTTCTATTTCACTTTATGTTCCCCATTGCTGGAGAAAAGAGGTCAGTGATAGGTAAGTAAACAAATCACACGTGTTTGTCGCGGTGTTATAGCGGAGAACCTTCACACTGAGTAAACACCGCGACAGCAGCGGGACTGTCCCGCTGCTGTAGCTAGGCGAACCTAGCGATAGTTTGTCGCGGCGTTATCGCGAGGCGGTGTTATCCCGCGATAGTTTATAACGGGTCCGAGCCTTCACACTGAAGACAACACCGCGACAGCAGCGGGACAGTCCCGCTGCTGTCGCGGTGTTTGAGGCCACTGTGAATGGGGTATAAGATCTATCATCATGGCAAGTTTCATGATAATGGCTTTATTCAGTCTTGAGATATCCTGCGAACAAATTCGAGGAAGAATAATAACTAGAATTTAAATCGTCACGAGGACGATTAAGGTGGTCTGTCTTCAAGTCTTATGATAGATTATAATATTTACTATATTGAGAAAGGGAGAAGTTATATAGACATGTAAACAATGATGATCATGATGATGATGATCTTGATAGTAATGGTGATGACGATGATGATGATGATGATGATGTTGATGATTATCATCAACAGACCATGATGACATCAGACTGAAAAAAATGAGAGAACATTTCGTCCTTGTTTTCACGAAGTGACAGTTGTGAGGAAAATCGTAACGCAAAGTGAATGCAATTCTTTTTCACTACCGTCACTTCGTGAAAACAGCAACGATATTTTAGATATTATATAGTCTCAGCTACAACATACTAAAAAATCAACAAAAATCAAGCCGAAATAACGGCGATGTTGCTCGCAAAAGACAAGATTTTGTAGAATCCAGATTTGAGAAAAAGTCATCTCCCATAAGGATTACACGCAAAAAATATTGGATCAAGTGATAATAGGGTAATAATAAAGTAAATATAGTTGTTTATTACATTATTAGCGATTCTACGTGTTTTAATGAGCAAAGGAGATGGTATAGTGAAAGGTCAAAAAGAAAAAAAAGTGAAGAAAACAAATTGTTGGAGACGCCCGGACTCGAACCAGGGACCTCGAGGTCGGAAGTCAAGTGCGTTACGGATATACCAAAACATTTCCCATAGAGATTACACGTAAACGGGAAATGGAATTCTCAAATCCCACTTTGGAAGTGAAATATGAGCATGATCCCGGCATCTGAATGAAAAATAAAGGGCACACTTGTGATAGCTTATTGTCTCAGCTACAACATACTCAAAGCTCAGCATAAATAAAGATAAAACGACGGAGATATTGCTCGCGAAGACGAGAATGTAGAATCCAGTTTTGAGAAAAAGTCATGTCCCATAGAGAATACACGCAAAATGTGAACAATTGACATGCCACCTTTAATCGCAAAAATACGCCATGATACCTTTGTAAAAATGAAATATTGTGTTGACTGCATTTGTAGAGAATTGTCTAAGCTAGATCATATCAAAATTTGAAAGAATATTGATCATTGTTTACAGAGATACAGTCAATTTTCCAGAAATATGCTGACGTCATAATATGCAAATTGAAATTTTGAGTTTGGAGGCCATTATGATGACGTCATGAGTTAATTGAGGGTCAAATGAGACATGAAATCATACCTCCAACTCATAATCTATTTAAATATGAAAGAAATTGGGGGTTATCTATCAATTCTGAAGAGTTAAAATGAATTTTGTATAGGCATGTTTTTGCCCATGTATTGTGGATACAGATAGCGCAGGTCGGCGCGTGCGTTCAACTTTGACAGCCGCTAATTGCAGTATTACTGGTCGGAAAAAGGTAAACAAGGTATCAAAATGCTTGGAAAAATGTAATAAATATGATTACAGAAAAAATTTGGCGATTCTATCTTGCAAAACGCCAGAACGCGCGGATACGCGCGGTAACGCGCGCATAATTACGCACGCGCAAATTTTTAAAATGCTTAAAATGGCCTGAAACGTATGCAAAATTAATTTAGAACGAATGTGACCATTTAAAAAATTTTATGCGCGCGTACGTGTGCGTCGAGGTGCGCGCGCGGAATATTTTGACATTTTTCGTTGACCTTCAACCTGAAGTTGATGTATACTAAATATGGTTGATTTTTGATGACTTGTTATCGAGATATGATAATGACCTGATTTTTACAAAATGGCGCCTGGATGACGTCACGATGACCCCATGAACTTGAAAAAGTTAATTAGACTAGAAATTATAGAGCTTGATGACTGACAGAAATTCAAAGGAAATTGACCATGTCGAT
Organism: Strongylocentrotus purpuratus; assembly: GCF_000002235.5. Taxonomy (NCBI): domain Eukaryota; kingdom Metazoa; phylum Echinodermata; class Echinoidea; order Camarodonta; family Strongylocentrotidae; genus Strongylocentrotus; species Strongylocentrotus purpuratus. The sequence goes on from NW_022145594.1 coordinate 15,483,296, forward strand.
TTTGAGTAAACGTGTGGACAAAAAAGTGTACGGAAGAAATAAAAAAGAATAAAGAAAGAAAGAAAATTCTAGCGAAATCAATAGGTGATCTGTCGTTGACAGACCACCTAATAAAGAATAAAGAAAGAATAAAGAAAGAAAGAAAATTCTAACGAAATCAATAGGTGATCTGTCGTTGACAGACCATCTAATAAAGAATAAAGAAAGAATAAAGAAAGAAAGAAAATTCTAACGAAATCAATAGGTGATCTATCGTTGACAGACCACCTAATAAATAAATAAATAAATAATAATAATAAAAATCTTGACGAAATCAAAAGGTGATACGTCTACGTACGTATCACCTAATGAGATTGTTTAAATCTTTAATTCTGTTGAAAAAAACAGACAATTGCTTAATCCATGAAACCTTAACAGTATTACTGTAACCTCTTCAAAAAACTACTGTGTATAGTAGACAGCAGTTGTTGAACCTTTTCAGCATGTTTTAGTGTATACATACTATTCTCTCAATGTGATGAGGTTAAGGGTAAATTTTGATTAAGAGGAATTTGTCTAACTGTCCTGCTGCACGATAATAACCGTACATTATCTTATTTCTTCTTTATTTTCCTTCACCACATCAAAATCATTTGGTTATTAATTATAACTACTCATTATCACAAGAAGATAGTGTCATTAAACTGCACACTTTTTGGCAACATAGGATTTATTATGAAATTGCAAATATGCAGGCATTTTGAATGGATGGAGAGAGTCTATAATGCAATGTATATCGATTATAAAACTTTGATGGACATGGCTTGCATTTCATTACATCTACTTGCTCCCCAAATAGATTTAGTCTCCCACTGCAAGCCTGTAAATCCTACCTTCTGCATGATCACATTCTAGGCAACACTGTACAAAGATGACGAACATTATATTTTTATGAGTAACAATTTAAAAGCTATATTTTGCTGTTAAGTAATACATGTACATGTTTATAATATAGAGTGCGTTCTTCGAATAATGCAACATAATGGTGCTGTGTTCAACAATCGTACATTTTAAAACATTGAATGATACATGCAAACTTGTAATTCAACAATCGCTTCTTAAAATTCATGTGTATACGCATTATATTTTAGAGATATGAGTGTGTGGGTTATTGTGAATGAATATTGTAAAGGCGTGTTCACTGATCACACAACTTAACTCTTATACAGTAGGTTTGCGGGTGCACCATGTGTGAGAGAGAGAGAGAGAGATGTTGATGAGTCCTGAAAACGACTCTGACTCAGTAATCTTTCTTGGGGTGTGGTAGTCCTGAAAAGGACTGTTTGTTATCTTTCTTAGCATATAGTTCTAAGGAGAACGATAGCGCTTGGAGAGGATGGGTGGCTCGACGTTTCGAACAGGTCGACTATCCGTCGTCAAAAGAGTGGAGAATGGCTGGCGTGCGTGAGCTTGAGTCACCGGGGTGCGGACGTCAGGGGAAAATAGGTGACCGTGTTGGCTTGTTGAGTCATCAAGGAGTGGGCATGTTTGGTCGGCTGGTACGTCTGACTGTCCGTCTGGGCTGGAGTCTCTGGGTTGCGGACTTAGGAGAGTTTCGAGTCGATGAGTGGGGTGTGCTGTCGGCGAGACGCTGTGTGTGTCTCGGACGTAGGCGGCGTTGTAGTCTGTTGTCGTCTGCTGTGTATTGTAGCTGTGAGGTTGGCGGCTGCTTTGAGGGTTTGGCGGGTGGCGGTGATTGATGTACGGGTGTCTGTCGGGGTGGTGAGGGCGGTGCTTGAGGCGGTGGTGGTGGAGGAGTGACCGGGTACTTGTTGATGATGTGTTTCCAGATTTGAATGCCGGATTCCAGTATGGAATATATTACACTGCCTGCAGCTTCCAAAGCATGCGGCGATTGCAAATGTTAAGAGTGCAACTGGCTGTGGTGGTAGATGTCATTGCGAGAAGGCTGCATGGGTGGAGATGCACCGGGCTCTGTAACTGTAAATGTGAAAAGTAGATTTCATAGAGGTTTGTCATCTTTTAATAGTAGGAGATCCATGTCAATGATTTGTTTGAAGAATAGCTGCCATGTAGGTTATCTAACACACATACAATTACATATATACAGATTTGCATAAATTAGCATAAACATAATGAAAAATTTCAAAGAGTAGCATATTACGGGGAATTATATCTAAACTGACTAAACTCACATCGGCATAACAAACCTTACGAAGTTCTTTATCATTTTCTTCAATTATCTTCTCAAAAGCAATATATTTACACACATTCATAAATTAGCATGTTAATAAGCATTAGAGTGTGTATCGTGTTTTTTTTTACAGACGTGTATCAACCAGATATGATTATTTACACCTGTGGACCGACCTTTAAACCTTACCATCCGAAAGACGTGACTCAGTTTCGAACCTGCGTCGTCAGCTGAATCTGTTTGTAACTTCCATTGTAAGCTGGATTACAGGCGCACGCCAAAACACCTAGAGCAAGGAATTGTGAGTTTACTTTCTATGATATATCATGGAAAATGTGGTTTATGATTTAAAAGAGAATATTGATATAAGTAAATGTTGTATATAAATATGAATAAACTAGCATGATTAGCATAACAGGGAATGAAAGTTAACTTTATGTATTGATTTACACAGCGTTGCGTTTAAATTCACCAAGTCACCTGGATAATTATGAAGAAATCAAGATGCTGGTATATATATTTCATGAGATACAGTTGATTTATCTGTTTTACGTAACATTTGCATAAATTAGCATTTTTAAATAGGGGGCCATTTACCAATTTCGTGGCTCCCTATCAAAATTTAAAGCTTTTGATACAAATGACTCATATGCAAAAGATTGCGCTTTTGTAAATTGTGTCCCCAACATGTTGCTGATTAAGGGACCTGACTAATATCACAGACACTGATAACACGTACTCTCAGATTTAACATTGTTAAACCAGGAAGATGTCTTTCCTCGCTTTTGAAATGCCTTTTTACGTGGATAATGTTGTGATCCGTGCATTGTTTTTCCTCCTTCTACTTTCTGTCTTACCAAAATCTACAAATTAAACAGAAATGGCCCCCACACCGCCACCCTGGTACAAATACCCTCTCTTGCACCTTGACGGCGCTCTCCTGACAGTCGTGGGGATAGGAGGGGAGGAGGGGGGGGGGGGTAGTGGGCACTTTTTGTTCCCCTTCTATTTTGACTCCAAACATTTGAAAATTGCGCCAACTGATAGTGAGCACTTTTGTTTTTACCTAACACCCCCCTCCCCTTGAGCAAACAAAAGGTAATTTTTTTATTTATTTTTTTATTCTATCATCGACGTATGCTGACGACAGAGGTCAATGTTACCAAACAATCGAACAGGTAAAAATGAACAAACATGTATTAAAGGAAAAAAAAGTAGGTGACGGACGTCAATTTGGAATTTACACCGTTGTCCAAATACGGACCTGTGTTAAACATTATTCATATAACACGTTCAGGTTTGCGGTGTGTATTCATGACGTAGGGGTGAATGTTGATCGCGTAGCCTTTTTATTATATCGTAATTGTCTTGACATCTGTGCTACGTAAGGCTAAAAGAGATAATTTTTCTTCCCGGTTTTCTTCTCACAAAAAATATATAAAAAAGTAATACATTTTGGTAAAATAAATTGCAATGGTAATGTCGCAAAAGTCTCCCGAGGCGCTGCTGAAAGGGATAGTTGAATTGTTGTTTTTAATCGCAAATGCCTTCAAAGTGCATGGTTATTGCTCTTATTCTTATCTATGACATCTTTAAATTGCTTTAAACGCAAGTTTCGAAATGTTATTTTAAATTCTTACATCTAATATAATTTGTTTGCCCTCCCCACAGTCCTTTTTTCTTATATGCTAATCATAATTGTTAATTGATGATGCATATTCAGGTTTTGTATTGTTTATAAACAATTACTTTGTGCTATGCTTACTAAATTGATAGGGTGACTACGCATTTTGACAGGGAGACTCTTGGTATGGATGCTAATGCATTATTTTGTATACAAAGTCCTTATTTCATTGTGTTTTAAATTCTCTCCTCTAAATTACGTCTTTTTCTATCGCTAATGTTTTTCATCTACATAACTTATTTTGTTCAGGAATCTATATCATACAGGAATGCTTATTAATAGGTTCCTCACATTCTACTTAATAAATGATATGAATTGAGAATCGTTGAGATGTGCTCATTTACACTACAATTATATAGTATATTTTTTTAAATTTTATATGTATGTCTATATTCTCTGTAAAATGTGGAAAAAATAAACTTGAATAAAATAACTTAAATATAGAAAGCAGAATATTAATATAGAAATATTCAATTAATAAAAATTACTAAGGGAATACAACAAATTTCTGCTGAAACCCAAGACACTGTACAATTTCCTTCAGAGGTAATTGATTTTTTTTCCCTCGCTATTTCATTGTATTGTTCACTAGAAAAATCGCTACTCTTGATCAAAAGCTAAGTTTGACAGTATTTTACAAGCGGAAGCAAATGGACTAAACCCTGAGTTGACAGCATATGCCACCCCCCCCCCCGTAAATCGGAAGCGCTTTGTTGCTGCGAGGAGGCCTTGCAGATCAAAACCAAAATACTTGAACGTTTCGAAGGTTGTTCGAGCTGTCTCTTTTCCTACTCCTACTGAGTGGGTTATTTGTTTAGCCTATTCAGACTAAACTGGATATATACGAAACTCTTTTAAAGAATGAAGGCTTGTATAACGGAAGGGTCGTACACACTCGTATCACAATATCCATAGGTTATTAGCTCATAATAAATCAACTTCATTCAGCTTATGGTCGTTATAATTTCCTTACGTTCGCATACTATCAGTAGATGCTCTGAAAATCAGAGGGTTTATTTTTGGGTCCATTCGGAAATTCGTTTATCGCTGGTAACAGTTTACAGAGATCAATTTACACAAATAAATAATCATAATCATGGACAAATGCAGTAATGGTAAACTAAATTCATAACAGCTCTAGCTTGGTAAGTTACATAACAAAAGATGTTTAGATGTATGGGTTCATTTGTAGCACAGAAGTGATATCTACCACAGGGTAGGTGTAGGGAGTTGGAGACCGTAGGGAATTGGAGACCACCTAGCTTGAACCCATCACGGTCTGTCCGTGTTGGCTCCAATATTGATATAGCGCCATATGTGGCCTTTAACAACACTACTGCATATATACAATTAATTCGGAGACTACAATACGTTCTTTCTCCGAGAAAATTGGCAAAATTGACAAAGACAAGCAATTTTGATCGTTAAATTTTGCTCTGATATAAAAACACAACTTTCACTGAATGTAGTCACTGTGGTGTATGCAGATATTTAGGGTCGGCTCTTAAAAAGTAGTTGTAAAAGGAAGTTTATAAAGTGTTCCAACCATCACAGAAAACTTATGGCAATTGTGTGTTGTGAATAGGTGTTGCAATACACATTATGAATGGTGTCTGATCAAAAATGTGTGTAGGCAATGGGGGGGGGGGGCACCAGGTCCAAGATGGGGGCCTACTTTCCCCAGTTGTTCATTTCATGTTGAAGGGCACTATCGTGAAACATTATTTGGTTGTACGGGTCACCATTCTAATTTGAATACATTTCATTTTAAGAAATTATTTCTTTGCTGTAGGTTTGATCAATGTTAAGTTCACATTGCCAGAACATTATTCTGAAAGTATTTAAATATAATGTAAAGCACCTTTATTACTGTAAACAAAAACTACAGAAATATTTTGGGCCACATTGTTTTAAAATCAATTCAAAATTACAGTAATTTCATTGGCTGCATGTGTCTCTGTCAACAAGTGTTTGAACTAACTACAACTATCCCATTTTCATTCAAATTGTATTTGAAATGTCTTGATTTGTAACTGTCCCTAAAGAGAAGAAGCTACTGAAGAGAAAACAAATCTTCATGTATGTGTAACATTTTTCATGTTTATGTAAATTATGAAAATGCGCTTAAGGGTCTCCGATTCCCCACACCTACCCTATGAGTGATTCATCTCTGTAACAAGGATAACATTTTTTTTTTTAAATCTAATTATTAGTCACTTTTGGACATGACAATATCTTAAAACGAGTAAAATATTTATTTCCAACTTTTCATTTTTTTACATACAGAGCCCCATTAAGAGTTTGTTTGCACTAGTATAATGTAAGATGATGAAGAGTCCAGCTGCATCCAATATCACAATCTCAAGTTTGTAACGAGGGAAACGAAGGTGGGGTCGGGATACCCCACCTGATTTACATTGGCGAATGTGTTATAGTTGTGAGGTATTAGTGGCTCTCTCACAATTTTTATGAAAGAAACGAAAGTTGGATCGAGATGCCCCACCTGATTGACATTGATTCCTGTGTTATATTAGTAAGGTATAGTTTTAACGAGAGCTTTTCGTAATGTGAATGTGGTTAATCGCCCTCAGGGGCACACTCTTTCCAAACAAAAAATGTATAACCAATTGTATCCAGTCGAATGGATTAAGCAGAGGCGGTGGAACAGGGGAAGAGGCAGGGGGACACAGTGCCCCCACTATTTGCAAGTACCCATAACGTGCCCTTTCTTATAGGAAAAGAGCCTCCTTTTGCATCATTAAAGAGTCCATTTTTATTCATAATATGTGCCGGTTCCACATTCCTATAAGTGCTTTACCACCTTTGATAAATGGCCCCTTTATCTAAAAAAAAAAATAGCCCATGTTCAAATCTGAGAGGTTCCCTTTTACTTTAACAAATGCCCTTCTTATTCTGATAAGTGCCCCTTTTCCGTTCTAATAATTGCTTCTACTAGCATCTGATAGATGCCCCTTTCATCTTGTATTTTGCTCTTTTCAAATCTGAGAGGTGCCCCTTATATTTTGACAAGTGTCTCTTTTCCTTAGCATGCCCACTTGTCATTCTTATAAGTGCTACCCTTTTCATTTCCGGCGAGTGCCATTATCTATAGCTTAGAGGTGCTCTCTTTAACTTTGAAATAAGGGCCCATTTTCTTCTCTGAAAAGTGTACAGAATACTATTTTAAGCACTAAAATGTATCGATGTTTTTGTTGACATTGGGATTTCAATGATTACTATTAAAGATAACGTTGAGTTCTGGTCATGTGATTGCATTGTGAAAGAAACGGTGTGGAATCTATCATAAAAGGTTGATCATCTAGTATATAAGTATTTGTGTGCATTGCAAGGTTCTGGAATCATGAAAATGATAAGAAATTTGGCCAAATCTTGGCAAAGTTACAAGCACTGTACACATAATGATGTATATGGGACTACACGAGCACACGGCGAAAAAAACATACCCTGATTTTTACGATGTTTCATGTCATATTTAGAATATGAAGCCATTTGAAGAGCCATGCTTTTCAGGGAACATGTTTAATATGATGTTCTTCCACCCTTGCATAATAACAATGATAACGCTCACAAATTATTTTTTACCTCTTCCCAGAACTCAACCTTCTCTTTAAAAGAAGCATCCTTAATCTATGACATATATATTTTATACTTTTAGAATAACGAAATATTCGGAACATTCCTTTCGCATAATGGTGAGTACCATTTAAGTTATTCATAGATTAGAATTGTACAAGGTGCTGATGAGGATATTTTTCTAAACTGTACTTGTTCGGTTATGGTTTTTAATAATAATTACAATCGTTTTAATGAGATGAATCAATTTGATTTTGATATTCAATTATTTTTTTGATTATATTTACCGAATAAAAAAAAGGGTAATAACATAATGTGAAAATAAAAATAATTATTTTGGGAAGGAACACCCTGCACAGGTGTGCCATTACCGCACGTCTATTCTACCGAGGTGTCATAGAAATAAAACAAATGAGAGGAAATAACATAGCACAAAATTAAACATTAACAAATAACTACAACATTCTAAATATCATTTACGAATAAATGCACGCCCCACCCAAAAGCAGACCCCATCCACCCTAACGTTAAGTATTCAGTTGTATTTTATTCATAGAAACATCATGAACGGTCAAATGTTGGGGCTTTATTGGTGTAGTTTAACTTTTCCACTTATAGACGACGGGGGTGAATCCAGTGGGCTTAATGATGATGACGACGGTCATCATAATTATTAGGATGATGATGATAATGATTATGATGATGATAATAATTTATAATTAATGATGATAATGATGATGACAATATCACTATTGGGGTAGGCATGATGTTTGTTGTTATTTATGGTTACTCTTTTCATCATAATTTATTTAAACTTCCTGTTGCATTGAACAAAATATATATTTTTTTTTTTACCTGAATAAAGTGTACCTGTTCTATATTAATAGAGTTCTCGCACTGCCTATTTCTTATTACCGAAAGAATTTCAAGTCTCTTGATACTTAAAATTGGTTTCATACCCTCTTCATATCAATTCATATCAATCTAGTAAGTTACATTATCTATTGACTATGATATGCTCTAAATATCACACGCAATACTATATCTTTATATGCTTCGACTAATCAATTGAATGGTTTGATTATAGCGGTGACCGATGGGCAGTGGAAACGAGTAAAATCACCAATTGTTTTATATCCATGATATCTGAATTTCATCTGTTATTCATGAATTGCGGAGTGATACACTTGGAAGTGAGTTGATAGTAGATTCCAGCTTTTTCAACCCCTCTCCACCTCATCAAATCGTAGGACAGACAACATGATGACTGTAATAGATTAGATTGGACTTAAACTGAAATTTAAAAAATATCCTTTTCCGACACGAACTTCTGATTAACGGCTGATGTTGATGCTGTGCACTGCGTTCAAGAGTTTATTTGAGCACAGCTTTTTATAGAAAGCAAGTATCTTCTAATCATGGCTGGAAACAACTGTGTTTTTAACTAATGTAAAGGGAGAATTCCTATCTCATCTTATTATCATGACTATTGGATAACACTGTGAGCAGAACTGCAAATCATGACATAAGTTGCCTTGGCATCAGAACATGATCTTTCGGTTATTCTTGTGCTATTCAACATGTGCCATAGTTGTATGGAAACACCTTGATATTAGCTCTTTTTAACTCATTTTGTTAACATTCGCTACAAGTTTAACAGATACAAGTTCATAAGAAACTCTTTTTTTGCTTTGTTCTGAGTAAAAAGCCTCAAAGATGGACTGAACATTTATGCTTAGCCAAACATTCTTATATATATCAATAGAACGGACTCAATCAATATGAAGCAATGCAGAGCTATCTTCTTCTTATTAAATATTCTACTTTACACTGAGCTGATTGAACAACATTATGCAGAAGACTGTGCTGGTAAATATTTTCATCATTTTGCTTTGCCGCACAAAAATGTGAATTTATAAGTAAATATGAAATATCACTACTCTTGGATCAGCTATCATTGTATACGGTGCTTACATTAACATGATTAAAATGGTCTGGAGTCAATATTCCACATGATATAACATTTTATAATGATAATACATGTAGACAGACTGTAGCAGTAGTAGTAGTAGTAGTAGTGGTAGTAGTAGTGGTAGTAGTAGTAGTAGTAGTAGTAGTAGTAGTAGTAGTAGTAGTAACAGTATTAGTAGTAGTAGTAGTAGTAGTAGTAGTAGTAGTAGTAACAGTATTAGTAGTAATAGTAGTAGTAGTTGTTTTTCTTGTAGTAGTAGTAGTAGTAGTAGTAGTAGTAGAAGTAGTATTATTATTAGTAGAAGTAGTAGTAGTAGTAGTAGTAGTAACATTAGTAGTAGTAGTAGTAGTAGTTGTTGTTGTTTTTCTTGTAGTAGTAGTAGTAGTAGTAGTAGAAGTGGTAGTATTAGTAGTAGTATTGGTAGTAATTATACAGCAATAATAACAAAAAAATAACCATAATATTAATTATAATTAAAATGAGATTAATAATAATGATAATCTTAAAAATAATGTTAATAATAATGATGATAATGATGCTAATGATATACAGGACAATTACCCTCTGGACTTTTAACCCTCGAAAAATAACCCTGAGGAAAAATACCCCTGCGAGACTGAACAATGTACAGTTTTTTTGTCCTCTTTACATAAATGTGTATTTGTAAGCGCCATGGCACTTATTATTTTAGCGCTCCTAAATATTTGATACTGTATATATGATTATTATTACCCCCACCCCGGGACAATAACTCCCGGAAAATTACTCCTAGCTCATTATAGGGGAAGTCTGCCCTGATAATTAAATGGTTTAATTAATTTATTTATTCATTTTTCTTTCTTTATTTATTTATTATTATTATTATTTTTTTTTTTTTTATATTATTATTATTATTATTATTATTATTATTATTATGTTTTTTTTTTTTTGTTTTTTTTTTTGGGGGGGGGGGGGGGGTGGGGGTAATTGTCCTTGGGGACTGGGGGTAGATTTCCACGAGTGTAATTTTCCGGGGGCATTGTCCTCCGTGAAAGGGGGAGGGCTTCTTGTCCAAGGTGATCATTTTCAGGGAGACTTTTGTCCTCATGGGGAGTTGTATTTCTAATGGTCTTATATTTAAATGGTGTTACCGTCAACGGGGGGGGGGGGGGGGGGTTCTTTGTGTGAAATTTCCGGGGGGGGGGGGGAATTTTCCGCTGGTAATTAGCTAGGGGCTGGATGTTCAGGGTGTAATTGTCATAGAACCTGTTAATATGGATAGGCCCTAACACTAATAATGATAAGAACATATTGATTAGTGTTATAATAACAACGCCAGCAAAGTTCAATGCAATGCTTACGACATATATTACCGAAAATCGAAATGTGTTATCGCTTCCAGGAAAGACGGGAAAATTAAATGTCATCGCTGGCAAAAACCGGACTATCCATGCGGACCCCAATTTCAACTACTGCTGGACGATATTTGCCCCGAGTGATGGATACAGAGTGAGACTGAGTTTCTCGACTTTCGTTCTTAACAAAGGTTATGACTATGTGGAAGTCGGAGATCTTTGGGATGAATCAATAAGATCGGATAGTTTGCTCGCCAGATTTAGGTATGATTATTTTCGTTATTATCGAAGGTTCAGTTTGTTCTATTCCATGACCCCATCTTGTTCTTTACGTCTTGATGGTGTCATCAAAATAGCCTTTTAAAATATTGATTTCGTTTTCTGTTCTCGATCAAAAGTTTGCATACAATCAGATACATGTAATAAAAGATGTTTATGTCTTATCCGAATCATGAAAACAGTTTTGTTCAATTCTTTTTCATTTTACAGTCAACGACGAACGCTAAAATGCCGAAAATTTGCATACAATACAAAACTGGTCATATAATCTAGGTCCTTTAGTCTTGAAGTCTTTCATTTATATTTTGCTCACAACACACAAAGCAGTCCGTTACATTCACCAGTTTAAAGATAAAGTTGAGGTCTGGTCATGTGATTGCATTGCGAAAGAAACGGTGTGGAATCGATCATACAAGGTTGATCTTCTAGCATAAAAGTATCGGTGTGTACTGCAAGGTTCTGTAATCATCAGAATTATAAGAAATGTGGCCCAGTCTTGGTAAAGTTACAAGCACTGTTTACAGAATATGTATATGGAACCTCAAGAACATATGGCATAAAAACCCGTCCCGATTTTTCTGCTGTTACATGCCATATTCAGAATATGAAGGCTTTTGAAGAGCCATGCTTTTTAGGAAACATTGTTTATCTGATGTTCTTCCACACTTACTTAATAATATTAATAACGCTCACGATTTATCTTTCACGTCTTCCCAGGACTCAAACCTACACTTATTGCTATCTGATTATTTATATAAAATTACGAGAATTTTCAACTCTGACATGACGTTCCTAGACCATTTTCTTCACGCCTATATATATATATATATATATATATATATATATATACATATACACTATTAAGACGAACAATATCCATAGAGATGCAAAATATGTATGAATGCAGTGTATACACTGAGTATAGTATAATCCTGACGTAAGGTTGGCGTTCTCTCATCACCTGTCATATTCGATACCACACCACCTTTTGTTCCTATACTTTTACTGGCCATTCTCTCCTCTGACAGTGGGAAGATTCTTCCCAAAGATGTCATTTCTTTAAGCAGGGGCATGTGGATTAAATTCATCCTCAAAGATGGCCTTGATGTGTATCATAGCAGGAAATTGGAATTCAGTATGATGGCCGAAATACGAAAAGGTATGGTGCCATCCTAATAATTAAAAAGGCCTATTTATTATGCCATCTACACTTCAAATTTAGCAGAAGTTTTATTTTTTTACAGAGCAACATCACACTAATTAGAATGAAATACAATTATGTGACTGCTCCTCTAAGAAGTACGTAATTTCGTTTTAGCATTGCTCTTTCTGCACAGTTGACCATTGTCTTTGACATATGTTTTATGTATCATCCATATCATTAATTGTAAAAATATGTTGCCGAATAAATGCATTACAATTTATGTCACTATAAACATCGGAGAGCTTTCAAAATCTAAATATATGAAATGGAAAATTTGCCAACATGTGGAAAATTGTTGGTTAGTTTGAATATAAATTTGCAGAAACAATTAAGACGTATTTGTGAAATTCACTATCACCCTTTTATTTCGATAACGTAATCTGAAACCAATGACCAGATAAGAATTATCCTTGTCTCTTATTCGATGTTTAAATATCACGACAGTTGACATCAAGCTTTCATGCCCCACTCCATTAGCTGACAACCTAAGACATCCATTAGGAAATCGAAACTACAGCGACAACGGTTACCGCCTGTGGTGGATAAAGACGACCCCACCATGTACGATAACGGCGAAGCCATATAGTTTTTGGTTGGAGGATTTATACGACTACGTCTACTTGGGGAACAGTATAACAGGACCGTTCCAAAGAGACACATGGTTCAACATAACCGGTAGGATGGCACCGTGGTATCTGTCTAAGTACGGTTATAGATCCGAAGGAACTGATCTCGTGGTCGTTTTTACCTCTAATTTTCAACGACCCAAACCAGGATTCTTGTTCAAAGTGTTCGCTGACTCAACTGATGGGGCAAATGAGACACGTGAGTTGAAGCATGTTTAACATCAGTACCATAAGCATAAGGATCATCGTGTTAAACATGAATATTAAGGTTGGAGAAATGGGTAGGATGGGGGTTTAGTCAATTAAAGAAAAACATTTTAATAAGTATGACATGACTAAATGTCAAAAAACCTAAACATTTACATTTGGGCTAGGTTGAAGAAAAAAAAAAAAACTACGAAGTGAAGAAGTGTAACAACACTTATTGGAATATTCTGTTCATTGCTTTACGATTCGGAAACACTTCCCGGCCTGTTCGCACTTCTAGGAGAGGGAGAAATTTCCCCGTCCGAATTTTGGAGATCAACATTCGGAAGCAGAACTTCCTGGTTCTAGGACAACTAACCCCGAGATCAACAATCCCCCGAGAACAACTACCTCCAAGGCCAACTCCGCCCCCCCCCCCCCCCGCGGGGCCCTGACATGTAGGCATCTCAAGAAGCATCGTCTTGCCTGGCTGTAAATTTAGGAATTTGTCATTTTCCAACAAACGTATACAAAAGTATAATTTACTTAAAATCTCGGAAAAATCGTGGAAAATATGTCATTTCAGCATTATTTGTAAACCACCGTCATGGAACTAGAAATAAACCACGTTTGAATTGTATTTCCCCAAAGTCCCCCCCCCCCCTCCTCCCCTATCAGTACGCCAGTGCCCACCCCCCCCCCCCCCCCCCCATATACACCTTGATGGCGTGAAAATTGCAACTGATATCCCTTACCTTTCTTCATTCTCGTTTTTCCCCTTTCTCTTCTCTTTCCCTTTCCCTTCCCTTCCTTCTCTCTCTTTTAGGTTTGCGTGGGGGGGGGGGGGGCAAGGTCATTTTGGCCCCCACCACGCTCCACACATTGTTGGCGGGATTAACCGCATCTGATCTCCCCTTCTTTTCTTCCTTTTCATTTATTCTTCCTCTTTTTTGTTCCATTTTAGCTTTCCTCTTTTCCTTTTCCTTCCTTCTCTGTTTTTGTAAGCGGGAACGGGGGAGGGGGAAGGAAAGGGCCTTATCCCCCCTCCCTCAGAATTTTCTTTCTTTATTGTTATTTCGTTATTTTGTGTTCACTTTTTTGTGCAGACGATTTCTCAAAACTGAACCACACAATTTCTTTCAAATTTGACACAGACATCTGTCATCGTCATGAGACGTGACAGAAAACTGTCAAGTTCATCAAATTATCGTGACGTCATCCTGGCGCCAGTTTGTGATATTTAAAAAAAAACACAAATGATCATAACTTCATAACAGAAAGTTATTTCTCTTTCATATTTATCACGATTAAGGTCAATATCCGTCCGGTCAATTACAGGTCAATAAACGCGCGCGTACGCGTACGTCTGCGCGTCAGCGCTCGCGCAAAATTTAAAAATCCTCAAAATCTTCTCAAATTAATTTTGCATACGTTTCAGACCATTTGAAGAATTTTGCGTCAGTGCGCGCGCCAATTTAAAAATGCTCAAAATCATCTCAAATTCATTTTGCGATTAAAGGAGGCATGTCAATTTTTCACATTTTGCGTGTATTCTCTATAGGGATGACTTTTTTCAAAACTGGATTCTACATTCCCGTCTTTCGAGAGCAATATCATCATGATCATCATTGTTTACATGTCTATATAACTTCTCCCTTTCTCTATATAGTTTCTGATTGGTTTTGTTGATTGTTTGAGTATGTTGTAGGTGAGACTTTAATGCTCTCTAAATGTCCCCTCATTTGTTCAATCAGATGTCAGGATCATGTTCATGCTCATGATCATCATCATCATTAATATCATCATGATCATCATATAACATTATCATTATAATCATCATCATCACCTTTACTATGATGATCATCATCATGTTCATCATGATCATCATTGTTTACATGTCTATATAACTTCTCCCATTCTGAAATCTATCATAAGTAGTGAAGACAGACCGCCTAAATCGTCCCCATGACGAATTAAATTTCTAGTTAGGTGGTCTGTCGTAGACAGATCACCTATTGATTTCGTCAGAATTTTCTTTCTTCTTTATTAGGTGGTCTGTCAATGACAGATCACCTATTGTTTTCGTCAGAATTTTCTTTCGTCTTTATTATTTAGGTGGTCTGTCGTAGACAGATCACCTATTGATTTCGTCAGAAGTGTTTTTCTTCTTTATTAGGTGGTCTGTCGGAAACAGATCACCTATTGATTTCGTCGGAATTTTCTTTCTTATTTATTTATTTATTGATTCTTTATTTTTATTTCTCCCCTTTTTTTGTTCCTATTTTAACTCACGATCAGTTGTCTTAATTTCTTTCAATTTTGGCACAGTCATTGGTCATTGTCATGAGACGTGACAGGAACAATTTCAAGGTCATCAAATCTTCATGACGTCATCCAGGCGCCATTTTTTGAAATCACATTATCCATCATATGTTCATGACACGTCATCAATGGTCATTCATATTCATATCACATATCCTTCAGGTCAAAGTTCATGTCATCAAAGGTCAAATAAAGGTCAAGACACGCGCGTACGCGCGCGTCAAAATTTTAAAATGCTCAACATCACTTAACTATTAAACAAGAGTACGAATCAGGTAATTTTTAAGCATTTCGCAAAAAAATGAGCACACGCGAATGCGCGCGCGTTTTCGCGCATCCTGGCATTTTGCAACATAAAATCGCCGAATTTTCTCCGCCATCATATTTGGCACATTTTCCCAAGCATTTTGATACTTTGTTTACCTTTTTGTGAACATTAAAAATGGAATGAGCGTCCATTTAAGATACATGTACTTGCGTGTGAGCTCTTGTAATACATAGCATATATGGGCAAACACATGCCTATACCAAATCCATTGTAGCTGTTTAAGATGCCGGTTGACCCCTTATTTTCTTTTCATATTTGGATAGAGTATGAATCGTAGATACACTGTCGCTCATAAAGGTGGAATATTTTAGTTTTACCCCAATTTATGGAATTATTTTAAAAATTATTTAAAAATAATAGATATAGATAATAGTATACATTCTCAGATTTTATTGAATTGTAACTTGCCAATGTGTGTTTTGCGGAACTGCTAAAGCATGTGTATGCTACTATGCTTATTAACTAGGGGACCTACGCCCTCAAGTCATAAATGACAGTAATGAGGATTAATGCCCCACAAAAGGGCACTAATATATCACATCGACACGGTTTTGATCCTGGGGCCTCACAGTTACGAGACCATTGTTTTGTCACTGAACCTTGACTGTACGCAGTGGGGGCTAGGGTAGGGGGCAGTTTCCATAAATAAAATAAAAAACAGAAAATGCAATCAATTTTCAATAATTTATTGCATTTTACCCCGGTCCCCAACATAAACAAATCCTCTGGACGGCCATGCATTATGGCTCAAGGCATGGGCACACAGAATTTTTTCGTATGTTAGGCACCGGGGTTAATTGCAATAAATTATTGAAAATTTATTGCATTTTCTGTTTTTTTTTTTAACTTATGGAAACTGCCCCCTACCCTAGCCCCCGCTGCGTACAGTTACGGTTCAGTGACAAAGCAATGACCTCGTAACTGTGAGCACCCAGGATCAAAACCATGTCGATGTGCTATATTAGTGCCCTTTTGTGGGGCATTAATCCTCATTACTGTCATTTATGACTTAAGGGCATAGGTCCCCTAGTTGATAAGCATAGTAGCATACACATGCTTTAGCAGTCACGCAAAACACACATTGGCAAATTATTATTGAATACAATCTGAGAATGTATACTATTATCTAGATCTTTTATTTTTAAATTATTTTAAAAATAATTCCATAAATTGGAATTAAAAAAAAATATTCCACCTTTATGAGCGACAGTGTATGATGTCATGTCTCATTTGACCCTAAATAAACTCATGACATCATCATAATGGCCTCCGAACTCAAAATTTCAATTTCCAATCATCAATATCATTAACATTATCGTTATTATCATCATCTAATATCATTACCATCATCATCACCATTACTATCATGACCATTATCATGTTCATCATGATCATCATTGTTTACAAGTCTATATAATTTCTGCCATTCTCAAATCTATCATTAGAAGTGAAGACAGACCACCTAATTCGTCCCCATGACGATTCTAGTTTTTATTTATTTTACCCCCCCTTTTTCAGAGGATAACTCAAGATCAGTTCAATCAATTTCGTTCAATTCTGACACAGTTATAGGCCATTGTCATGAGACGTGACAGGAACATTTTCAAGGTCATCAAATCTTCATGACATCATCCAGGCGCCATTGTGTGGGTTCTTTTGTGGTACTTTTTACTCATGATCATATCTTCATAACGGAAAGGCATTTCTCATTCATATTTATCATGATTAAAATCAATATCCGTCCGGTCAATTTCAGGTCAAAAAACGCGCGCGCATGCGTACGTCTGCGCGTCAGCGCTCGCGCAAAATTTAAAAATCCTCAAAATCTTCTCAAATTAATTTTGCATACGTTTCAGACCATTTGAAGAATTTTGCAAAAAAACCCGCGCACGCGTATGCGTGCGCGTTTTCGCGCGTCCTTGCATTAGGCAACATGAAATCGCAATTTTTTTTTTCTGTCATCATATTTGGCACATTTTTTAAATACCTTGTTAAACTTTTTCTGACGTTTAATAACGGTATGAGCGTCCGTTTAAGATAATGTCCTTGCGTGCGAGCTCTTGTAATACATAGCATACATGGGCAAAAACATGCCTATACGAAATCCATTGTAGCTCTTTAGCATGCAAGGTTACGCCAATTTTTGTTTCATATCTTGATAAAGTATAAATCGGAGATATGATTCATGTCTCATTTGACCCTCAATTAACTCATGACGTCATCATAATGGCCTCCGAACTCAAAATTTCAATTTGCATATTATGACGTCAGAATATTTTTAGAAAATTGATTGTATCTGATTGATGTTCTAGCTGAGACAATTGTCTACAAATATAGTTGCACAATTTTTCATTTTGACAAAGGTATCATGGCGTATTTTTGCTATTGAAGGAGGCATGTCAATTTTTCACATTTTTCGTCTGTTCTCTATGGGACATGACTTTTTCTTAAAACTGGATTCTACATTCTCGTCTTATGCGAGCAAAATCTCCGTCGTTTTCACCTTTCCTTTCGCTGAGCTACGAGTATGTTGTAGCTGAGACAAAAAGCTATCACAAGCAGGCGCGTACACAGGATTTTTTACAAGGGGGGGGGGGGTTAACATTTTTGAATCGGGCCGAAAATTTTGCAACGACTTAGACAGCCGCTGAATAAGCAGCGGGGGGGGGGGGGTGTGTGAGGACACTTTTTTTTTTTTTTTTTTTTTTGTACCGAAAAATCGCAACGACTCAGCCGGCCGCTGAATAAGCAGGGGGTGGGGGTGGGGGGTGGGGGTGGGGGTGGGGGGTGGGTGGGACTATCAGATTGAGTGGACGAGAACGGCGTGAACGTGCACTGACTATGCGTGTCCATGGCAAGCCGTTTTAAAATGTATTTCTATTTCTTGATATCAAGAAATGATTTTCTGTTGTAAAGCAACGGAAACTCTTGATATCAGAAAATGATTTTCTGTTGTAAAGCAATGGGAATTCTTGATTTCAAGGAATAGGAATTAATGTTTAAAAAAGCTTGCCATAGACACGCATACACTCTTATTTCTACGGCGTCAAAAATAACTCTGAAAGTGTCAAATTTGACTCGGATTTGGCGCCAGCTGGGAGTCAACTCCATCCGAGTCAACACGACTCCGATTTCCGAGTCAAATATCTTACTCGGATTCCGAGTCACGTTCCGAGTCATTTCTTGGCGTCAATTGAACTCGGAAAGTGTCAAATTTGAATAGGAAATGGCGTCAGTTCGGAGCCATCTATTCTGTGAAATAACACGGATTTCCGAATCAGGATATTTAATTTTGGTTCTGATATGGTGTCCTTTCCCATATTTAAAAGTAACCCATGTTGATGTTGTAGTGACTCTGATTTTGTGTTATTTGCCATCAAGGCACATAATTCGAATCACCCATAAACTCACTAATCAGTCATTCTCAAAAACAAAAACAAAAAATATCCGTAGCACAGTGTGTACAGTGAGCACATATCTTTGAAATAACGCAGACATTTCATGTCCCGTTTGAAATATTTCATCTATTGCAATTAGATCTGTTTCTGAAAATGTGACAAACTATAGTAATGTTATCAACTTTCAATTTTCGACATTTCTTAAGTGGTACATTTTCTGAGAATGACTAATACACTCTAAAAGCGACGGAACCAGGATTGCAAGAGGAGGCAATGGACAATGCAATTGGTTTGGAGCACATTAAGTATCAATATTTCTTATTAATTGCCCCCTTCCCCACCCCCTGGTTGCGTCACCTTTCTCCAGATTCATAAAACATATTTTGAACTTTAAAAACGAAATGAATATTGCACGGATACATCCTGCATATTTCAATGAAGTATAACAACTTGAATTTATTTACAAAATTAGTGTAAGTGTGTCTGCAATGCATTCACGATGTGCATGCACAAGTACAAATTTAACATGGATTACATTGGAGTAGGAACATTTACATCTATATTTACATGCAATACCACATATTATTGATTGCATATAGGCAATAAATAAATTGAAAATTTCAAAATATATAGGAGACCCCATACATGTCATACTTTGTATATAATTTGGATTACATTGGAGTAGGAACATTAACATCTATATTTTCATGCAATACCACATATTATTGATTGCATATAGGCAATAAATAAATTGAAAATTTCAAAATATATAGGAGCCCCCATACATGTCATACTTTGTATATAATTTGGATTACATTGGAGTAGGAACATTTACATCTATATTTACATGCAATACCACATATTATTGATTGCATATAGGCAATAAATAAATTGAAAATTTCAAAATATATAGGAGCCCCCATACATGTCATACTTTGTATGTAATTTGGATTACATTGGAGTAGGAACATTTACATCTATATTTACATGCAATACCACATATTATTGATTGCATATTGGCAATAAATAAATTGAACATTTCAAAATATATAGGAGACCCCATACATGTCATACTTTGTATGTAATTTGGATTACATTGGAGTAGGAACATTTACATCTATACATGTGATGTAAATATTGATTGCATATCGGCAATAAATAAATGGAAAATTTCAAAATGTTTCGGAGACCCCATACATATCATACTTTGTATGTAATTTGGATTACATTGGAGTAGGATCAAATTTAGGATCTCATATTTCAGCCAAGAGAATGTCAAACTCCCTATATAACCACCCTAAATAAATAAAAATAATTGTTACTCCGATATGTATTGATATGGTTGATAATACGCTGAGCATTAACATGAAAATTAGTAAAATTGCATTTTCATTATGGACAATTGTGAGGCGATGACATCGACATTAACTTGCCTATTTTATTGTTCATTGGTTAAAGGTAATATAAAGTTTTGGTATGGGGTCATGAATTTGGTTAAAAAATGAACATATTGGAAGCATATCCGATCCTACAATATTCAGTGATCGTTGTCCCTGTTGAAATTGAATCTAAATTTATGAAATTGTAAATAATAAACTCTTCATGTTGTATACATGTAGCTCCCTCTCAAGGTAAAGATTATAATTAAGCCATAAAACAATGTTTCTTGACTAAAATCGACCAAATGGCTATTTACGTTTGAAAATCATATATCACAACTACATATTCTGAGATTTTCATGGTCGCAGCTACAATTGTATGGCCGTAAGCGCTATTTGAAATATTATCATAATTTACCGGGAGCACCAGTAAATTTTGATATTCAATTTTACTTGAAAGCAAAAGTGTTTTAAGGGTTAAATTTTCTAGTGCTTATAATACACCCAAATGGGCATCCAAAGATATCAAAATTGTAAAGAATCACTATCCAGCCAATTTTCTAAATTTCCCAAGACTTTGTATTAGTGCAGGGCTCTGATCAAGGGCACAAAAGTGTTACATATGAGGTGAATTTTAAAAGTCAATTATAGACTGTGGCAACATTATTTTTGTAATCTGCAAACATTATGCAACATATAGCTAAAAAATCAGACCTTAACAAATTGCCGTTAAGTGGCAATCAGTAGCTAAATATCACATCATCAAAAATGTTACGTACATAACTCGGTGTCCACTTCATGCTGATATTTCCCTTATAATTTTACTTTTTCTGACAAAGTACATTAGATGTTAAAACATACTGTAAACAAAACTTAAAACCATTGTCATATCAACTTTTTTTCAATTTAGTTATTAGAATATGGCCAAAACAAATGTGGACACCAAGTTATGTACAGTACATCTTATTCTCTACATGCTTTCTCTTTGCCTCATTGTCAGATAAGGTTTTGCATTAGTCTGATAAGGACTTCAATTGAAGGAATGATGTGTTTCCTGAATGAAACATAATTGGTAATGTGTAAATAGTTTGTAAACTACTATTACAGGACTGAAATGTAAGATTTCTGTACTTAATCGTACATAACTGTGGACACCAAAAGTAAGTAGTTTTACATTCAAATAATAACTTCTTGTTCCTTAAATTCAATAAATGTTTGTTTAAATGAAAATGCAGAAGGATGCATTTCATGCTGTATGGAATAAATAAATTTATTTATGATAATTATTTCAAATTTTTGATTGGTAGTAACGTGCATAACTCGGTGTCTTTTCATAATGGTGTCTTAGTTATGTACATGACATGAAAAAGTTCAAACTGCAATATTTTGTAATATTCTTCTCACCAAATCAGATGTGTGTATGTCTTATACATGTACATTTTTTACTACCTTACCATGACAAATAACTAAATATAGGTGGTCTTATTGGAAAAACAAAACATGGAATACGTACATAACTGTCACGTACATAACTCGATGTCCACATTCATTGTTGATTAAATAACACATACAAGTTAAAATGCGGAATCCAATGTTATCAGTGCTCTTCATTCACCTATATACACCATTACATTGTCATTTTGAAAGTATACAATATGTTTTTGTATATATTCTGGTGCACTGGTATGTACATAACTGCAGGACACCAAACATTTTCCATTTACAGACATCTAAATATTTTTAAAACCATGACCCAGAATGAGAAGATCTGATTGGAAATCAAAGATAAAGTGAAACTAAACATTATAACATTGCATGCTTGTAAATAAATCAATTATTTATACACCATTCTTCAGTTAGTAAGGTTTGAAATTTGCAGGACACCAAAGTTATGTACATATCACAAACATTGTATCACATGTAAATAGAATAAGAAAGTAAAATACTAGGAATTAACTCAACAGAAATTTTAATTATTACATAGATTCTACATCAAGATGAAAAAAAATCATAAGTTTTGCATCCCATTAGTAAAAATCTGGTAACCAATTAGTGCATGTTTTGAATGTAACATTAAAAGTGCTGAAAATAGGCCTTTTTTCATCATAAAATTGCTCTAAAATCTTTAATTTGAACTCAATGAAGCTGAAACCTTGTTTTGAGCTTTCCCAAATGATACTTTGTAATATAAAAATGCTAATTTGTTTCTGGGTCTCATGGTTTTGGATAATTGAACAATTTCCCAGTGTTCAATCTAAGTGTACCCTTGATCTGAGCCTTGCACATTACCTAAGAAAGGTTTGAGGAAAAAATGTGAATTTTCAAAATGTCAGAACTACTATTTTGTATCCGATTTTCTTCATTTTTGCACTGTTCTTAGGGGAAATTTCCTACACTTTCTTTTGAAATTATGCAATCCTGAACTGAATAACGCAGTAGGCTAAAATGAATAGGATCCATGAAATTAATACAGATACAATTTTGCTGTAATTAGTCTTCCAGGTAATTATTCATACATCTCAGTAATAAAGTAATAATAATATGCATACCCTTGCATCATTCGGCAGTGTAAAACAATGCATCCCCCAAGGCTCTATCTTTAAGCCCCTCTGCACTAGTTTGGCCAGGAGGGATTAGACCTCCCAGCATGGTCACTGACAGGTGGTTATCTCATCAACTCAGCTCTCAATTAACATAAGAAAAAGAGGATCATGGGGACCAACATGCACCGCTTAGGAATTGTTTTCTATATAGAGGGAGCAAGTAGCTACAAGTAGTGCAGTGGGGCTTGCCAAGATGATTAAACTGATATAATCCACCCATCCTCTTGAGAGTTTGACATGATGTTGAATTGTACCTTTATTAAGGTGTGATATTTTAAGAAAATAAATGGCTTTCAGATGTAAATATCAAGTAAATAGGAGAGGAATATACATATCTTGCAAAATTCATGCATTTACAAACGTAATTTCTACATCCTTTAAAACTGTTTTTACTGATTTGTGTTCCACTCTTGAAAAAAAATGCATTTTGCGTCATCCCCAAAACTTGGCGGGGATAATGACGTTGTACCTAGCGGCCGTAATTTTGAAGTTCACGAGTGCCGTGTAGTTTTGTGCAAAAAATTGGTACTTTATTTTTGTTATTTTAGACTACTTTCACCAAGTTTTGTAAAATTGACTTTACACATATAATCACCCGACTGTCCTGAATTTCAGGCTTTTAATATGTGTACAAAGCAATAGGGTAATTATGTGGGTGCTAAAGTATGACGCCACAGATTTCCGTTCACAAAAACAATGTAATTCCATGGCATTAAGTACATGCTCGTCGAGTCAGTTTGATGTCGTTTCCTTCACAAAATATGAGGATCTGTCTGCCTAAAATACTGGCACTAACCCCTCGCATATAATCAGTTCACATCGCGTCAAAAACAGTGAAATAAGTACTCCAATGACATGACCCAGAAGTACGCAATTTCATGGGCATGCGCAAAATGTAACTGAACTTCCTTTATTTTATTGAAATACTTTCATAGTCCTTTAAAGGAACTGTAGCCCTTTTGCATTAACTCTTTGTTTGCTTTGTTCGCCGATTTGCACGGACGTAGGCGTGCCAACTTCGCATTTTTGCACAGATGTATACGAGTCAATTAGACATTCATAATACCGCTCGCAGTGTGTAGCCACGCGTTGCGTTTACTATTGTTTACATTGTATACATCGCACACTTTCCGGTAAACTGTTTTTCTTCATAGTGTTACATTCGAAATTACCGTGTATTTAGCGGTTTTCTTTGGATTTTTTTTACTGATGTTACGATGGCACCTGCTGGAAAACGTCAACGTGTGTTTAGTGTAGAGGAGGCTCGAGATCTTGTTACTATGGAAGCATGGAGCATGGACTCTGATTCCGACGAATCGAGCAGTGACGAAGACTCTAGTGATAAAAGTGTTCCCTGAGAGTAGACTGATAGAATAAGAATGAATAAAAATTAATGAAAGAGCTAGAGATGACAGCAAGAAAGAGAGTAGACTGATAGAATAAGAATGAATAAAAAAAATGAAAGAAGGAGATAGAGATGACAGCAAGAAAGAGAGTAGACAGTGATAGAATAAGAATGAATAAAAATAATGAAAGAAAGAGATAGAGATGACAGCAAGAAAGAGAGTAGACTGATAGAATAAGAATGAATAAAAATTAATGAAAGAGCTAGAGATGACAGCAAGAAAGAGAGTAGACAGTGATAGAATAAGAATGAATAAAACTAATGAAAGAAAGATGTATCCTGTCTTGCCGTCATCTTTATATCTTTCTTTTATTATCTTTATTCATTCTTATGCTATCAGTGTTTACTCTCTTTCTTTCCGTCATCTCTATCTTATTATTATTATCATTTTCCTATCTATATGTACCCTATGTCTTGCCGTCATCTGTATATCTTTTTCTTATTATCTTTATTCATTATTATGCTATGAGTGTAATACTCTCTTTCTTGCCGTCATCTCTATCTCATTATTATTATCATTTTCCTATCTATATGTACCCTATGTCTTGCCGTCATCTCTATATCTTTCTCTTATTATCTTTATTCATTCTTATGCTATCAGTGTTTACTCTCTTTCTTTCCGTCATCTCTATCTTATTATTATTATCATTTTCCTATCTATAATTATGTACCCTATGTCTTGCCGTCATCTCTATATCTTTCTCTTATTATCTTTATTCATTCTTATGCTATCAGTGTTTACTCTCTTTCTTTCCGTCATCTCTATCTTATTATTATTATCATTTTCCTATCTATATGTACCCTATGTCTTGCCGTCATCTGTATATCTTTTTCTTATTATCTTTATTCATTCTTATGCTATGAGTGTAATACTCTCTTTCTTGCCGTCATCTCTATCTCATTATTATTATTATTTTCCTATCAATATGTATCCTATGTCTTGCCGTCATCTCTATATATTTCTCTTATTATCTTTATTCATTCTTGTGCTATCAGTGTTTACTCTCTTTCTTTCCGTCATCTCTATCTTTTTATTATTATCATTTTCCTATCTATATGTACCCTATGTCTTGCCGTCATCTCTATTTCTTTCTCTTATTATCTTTATTCATTCTTATGCTATCAGTGTTTACTCTCTTTCTTTCCGTCATCTCTATCTTATTATTATTATCATTTTCCTATCTATATGTACCCTATGTCTTGCCGTCATCTCTATATCTTTCTCTTATTATCTTTATTCATTCTTATGCTATCAGTGTTTACTCTCTTTCTTTCCGTCATCTCTATCTCATTATTATTGTTATTTTCGTATCAATATGTATCCTGTCTTGCCGTCATCTTTATCTCTTTCTCTTATAATCTTTATTCACAGTAAAGTCCTTTCATTTCATATCACTATTTCTCTCTCATAATGTCTCTCACGTCCGTTCTCCATATTTTATTCATTGCATACTCCACTCGTCAATCATTTCTGATAATAAGCTCTCTCACAATAAAGTAAATGGAAAACAATGCAATATAGTTTATATTTTAAGATTGATTCATTCTTTCTTTGTATATCTATGGCTGTGATAAACGTACTTGAAATCAATTTTATTGAGGGGTAAAGAAGGTGAGAGAACAGATGCGGTGAACATTCATAATGAGACATTTCAATAAGATGCTGATTATGTCATGTATATCACATATAATATATTATGCCTATACCATTTTTACATGCTCATACCAGTGGGCAAAATCAATAACATTCTCTTATTTCTTATTGACTTATCATGGCACAACAAAGAAAAACATCCCCACGACGTCCCTTTTCATGCCCCGCTAAACCGGACATTGACAATAACCTGGGGTAATAGGGATTTCAATGGGCAGATTAGCCCATTGTCAAGGGTGGCTGAGAGGGGTACTTTCAAGTCTCTCCCTATTGAACTTCTTTTCTTCAACAACCTAAATACTAACCTTCTGAATTGTTAGAATACTTGAGCAAGGTATGTAAAGAAAGGTAAGAAGTCCACCTTTCTAATAGATTCGATTTGAAGATGTCTTATCATTGCTAAATAAGAAATTCTAGAGGGATAAAAAACTGCCGTAAATAAGAAAAATTAAACATTATATAATTATGATTATTATAAAAATGATAATTCAAAATATAACAAATGACGGTTCATCGAAAAGCACGTTTTCCGGTCTACAACTTTGCTGCACAATATTTTTCATCATGATCATCCAGTGAAGAGTTATAGCCTCTTGATTCAGCAGAGTCAATAAAGATTCCCTCGAAATGTGTGACCCTAAAAGAATGTGGCACAGGGGGGTTTTTTAAGTGGCGCATAAAGAGTTAATGCTCAGATGTATTCATATTTGATGTAAACATAGCAAATTAATGATAATAAAGTTATATGTATGAAATCCCACGGTCATACGAATCATAGTTTTCGAGATACAAGCAAAATCCCCCCCCCTTATAACACCTGTCTGTATGTGAGAATAAACACCCTGCTGAACATTTATTATTATTTTTGCTCTAAAAGTCAAGAAAAGGGGACCAGAATTGCATATAATTTTCAGGATAGCTCTAAAATAACATTTCCTTTCCTGTCAAAGTGATATTTCACATAGTTAAAAGTATGATTTACAAAAGGGCTACAGTCCCCAGTTAATCCTAAACCTTTCAATGCTCACTATTTAATAGAAAAGCTCGCATTGTCCTGCACGCAGCTGATGGAGGCTTCCCTGTATCAATCTTGTAGACTGTCTCAACCAGGAATTGAAATACATGAGACAGCTCCCATGGAAAGTCACACCAAAGGACGTACATTGC
This sequence comes from Strongylocentrotus purpuratus, assembly GCF_000002235.5. NCBI lineage: Eukaryota > Metazoa > Echinodermata > Echinoidea > Camarodonta > Strongylocentrotidae > Strongylocentrotus > Strongylocentrotus purpuratus. The sequence continues at coordinate 15,510,625 of NW_022145594.1, forward strand.
CTTTACCACCATGTCAACTGCGTGCAAGACAGATTTACACTGTGCAGCCTGTCTTTCAAACACAACGAAGGACTGCTCACATGTCGCCCCACTACCAAACATAAGGGCAAATGGCTGATTCTGCTGTAGAATTTCTAGGTAGTGTGGAATGTTGGTGCCCACCTTTACAAAAGAAAAACAAAGCAAAGAAACATTCACATTAATTTAATAGCAGCTGCATTATATGCAATCAATTGTCTGTTTCAAATGGTATGCCTTAATTAATTATAATCCCACAAAAAATATCCTCATTACATGTACCTCTGACGAGTCTTCCTCCCTGTTGCTACCTCCAATGAGTAATAGATTAATTCAGTAAGTCAGAATTGCAATCATTCCTGCTTTAGAAATTCCAAGGTAACGGTGATGCACAATTCAAGGATGCCAGTTAGAATTGATCAGAGGGCCTGATAATCACCTAGAATGAGCTATTTTATACACAAACAAACATAAACTATGGTCTGAAAATAAATCGCCAGGGCCTGAAAACTGGCATCCCTGACAATTAGAAATACTTGGATTTATTAAATATTAAAAAAAAAAAAAAAGAATAACAAAATGAAGTTGGCAATGCAACAGTTACACCAGGCCAACGTATATAATCAATGCATATCTTTCTGCCAGAATGATTTTCAAAAAACTTTGGCAAAGGTTAAGAGTCAAAAATATATTTTCAGAATCGATGTTCTTAATAATTCTTCATAACATGATAGCCATTCACTGACAGAATTGATAGAATAGAGCATAGGATACCAAGTAGAATTGGCTCAATTGTGACAATCTATGAGTGTATACATGTATGAAAAGACCACTCCTTCTAAGCTAAAGTTTGAATTTGATATATTCAATATTCATGAAATGTATACCAAATGAAAGATTCACAGTTGGCTGAGGGCAATCTCAATCCACAAAGACAAGGCACCAAAAGCAGTACTGGATAGGAGTTAATTAATGTGTCTGGGTGAAAACCCATTTGCGCCAACATCAACCATGCTTTCCCTGATTTGGATTCACTGCACAATGAGCAAGAAAGCCTTTTGTAATATGATAATTGAGTTGTTCCAAATCAGTTTCAGCATGTAATCATATGACTTGGCGCGAATGGGTTTTGACTCTTTTCAAACAATGGCTGGTGTGCGCTCAACTTAACAGCAAAATTGAAGAAAAAAATTACCAAACAACATAGGAGTCAATGCTTTATCCATACATTCTAAAAAAACACTATGTTCAGAGATGCCAACCTCTTGACACCAAAAACCAGACTGAGTATCCTAAAAAATCAGATTTAGGAGAGAAAAATCAGATTTTCACGAAAACTTGACACTACCAATGGCCGGTTGGCCCCAGGCCAGTAAAATTTCAGAAAAATGTGATACTGGTAGTACGTACAGTCAAGTAAAATGTTTGCTCTTTCATTAAAATTTTAAAATAAAATTGTAAAGCAAAGATAAAACAATTGTACTTACAATACTGGTTTCAAATCAATGAAAGCTCACCTTGCATCATCAACGACAGCCCGTGTGGTCCTGCCTTTGCCCGTCTTTCTGGTTCCCATTGGCAAAATGAAAGGGAGTGCCAGCAGAGCAGCTGTTGTCACTTCATCATCTATTAAGCAAAATACAAATAATATCTTCATCGACAGCTACAAGACAGGTTAGAGAGAACGATAATGTATATATCTACTATGGATGGGACAGTGTTAGAGGTGAAAGAGGACTTCAAATACCTATGATCAGGGCTCAAAATAATTTTTTGTCCACGGGGGCTCTTCCAAAATAACGGGGGCTCTTTTAGTACTGACGGGGGCTTTTTTTAAACACAAATTTACATTGAATTGGAGTGATTACATGAGGAATGCTGATAGTCCAATAGCCTGCATTAAAACCGTAACAAATACGGCGAAACCGTAACGGTTGGTATCTCTGCTCTTCACACACATACTAAATTCATTGCGACAGCACACGTAGTTGTTTCGCAATAGACTTCTACATATGGCTATGTACGTTAGCGCATGTTTTTAAAGCACGTAGATCTAGATCTAGACTACAAATTAAAATTACAAGACTCGTTGGCCCGAATTCACAAAGGAGGTTTGTCGACAAACCTTGGTTTTCGTACGTCATATGACGCGTTTTTACACGTTTTTTTACAAACCTGGTTTGTAAAGAACAAAAGGAGGTTTGGCGAAACAAAAATTCGGGCCTTTAAGTTTGCACAAATCGATCCGAGACTATTATACTATAGGCCTACTCAGCTCAGTACGTTTTACTGTGTTAGGGCTAAGTTCACATCTAGCGTAGACGGCTAACATTGTCAAACAAACGACAAAGTTACTCTTACAGTAGGCCTACGGCAGACAATTAGCCCTTATAGTTATAGTAATAGTTCAACTAGATCATGGGGTTTTAAGGTGTGATACTCACCTAAGAAAGCGTCCTTGAACTCCTCCAGTCCACATTCCTCCAACAAATTGCAAACAAATTTGTCCATTGTACCGTACCGCGTCGATCAAGATGCCAGCGCTTTCAGATCAGACGTGTATAGGCTAGCGCCGCGCCTAGTATAATAGTGCGTGCAGCTAGCTAGCTCGCGCTCGCTCGCTCAGAGAAAAAGTCTAAATTCGATATTCGCGGGCGCGCACAAAATTAGGACGCCGATACGTCATGGGACACGTGACTAGTATTGACTATTTACATTGCGGATATATCAGGTACTCGGTGCGGAGTCAATCTGGCGGCACCGTGGGCCGAAGACTCAGAACGGAGGTGGCCCTATCTAACCCAGTTTCGAGTCAGAATCACCCGAAATGGAGTGAAAAAACACTGACTCGGATCTGGAGTCACATTTTTGACTCGGCAGGAATAAGAGTGTAATCGTGGACGTTCTCGTCCACTCAATCTAAAAAGTCCCTAATGTTTTATCACTATTGTCCAGCTATAGCCAGATGTTATCATCCAGGCGCGGATTAACGCTGCCTAACACGAATCACCCAAAGTCTGTGATCAGTTTATCATGTTGTATAATAGCAAACACAAATTGATCACTTTCTAAAGGTGTCAAAGCAAAGTCTTAGATTGCTGACTAGTCACTATGGTTTATCAAACGCATCTCAAAGATAAGGAAATGGTTCAAGGAATTGTCCTGATATTATACAATTTAATAAAGGGAATCAGTATAATTGGCAATGTTTCAAAAATGAAATATAAAATACACGATTAAAGAAAACACACATTTTCAGAAGAGTGATGCTTTTGTTATGTATGTGAATATAGTTCAAGATGTATAGGGGACAAGTTCATATCAACAAGGCAATTTAATCCATATTTTTCTATACAAATGATTTCCTATTCACATACCTTTTAAAATTGCAAGAGCAAAACTATTGGTACTTCCAGTGAGCATATGAAGATAAGTTTTCATGTTTAAACATCTTATTCCATCGATATATAAATTATTGAGTACAAGTCTATATAAAAAGCCATAGCTTCCCATGTTAACTATTTAACATTTAACAAATATTGATTATGCTGTCTGCGATGCCTTTCCAGTACCAACTGTGATCCAGCAAGGGTTTCAGCTAGTCCCTTAGTTATGGACTTTGAAAATATATGTTCTATTTCCTGGATATCATGCCACTGCCATGCAGGTGACAGACACATTTATTTGTCTTTCAGACCAAATGTATTTGCCAAAGAGAAAATCATTCCAAAACAAAAGAATGTTTCAATTATAGTAACTATGTTGTGGATTGAGGATTTTAAACAAATTCATGCATAATGACGAAACCCTTGTTGCCAATTGGTACTTCACAATTATCCAAACTCATTTTCTGCGCTTTAAATATATATATATATATATATATATATATATATATATTATTATTATTATTATTATTTATCATATCATTTAAAATCTCCTGTTTTACGTCTACGTACAGTCATCCCAGATCCACCTTCTGGATTCTTCGTCGACCAAATCCAGACGACATCTTCAACATTCTTCGTTGCTTGGCTACCAGGATTCGATTGCGGGTTGCAACAAACGTTCAATCTGAAATACTGTCCAAGCGACCCGCACGTAGAGAAAGAGGGGTGTGGTGTTGTCAAAAACCTGCTAGGGACATCCTACACATTGGTTGGACTTAAACAATTCACTTGGTACCGGATGACTCTATGGGCAGTGAACAGCGCGGGGAATAGTAGCGCAGTGGTAACATCAGCTTCAACACCTCGTAAGTTTCGTAATAACGAGATTTTTTAAAATATAAAATACGTTTGAATTGTAATCATCAACAAAAGCTAACACACATGTTTCTCGTTATTGAACGTATTCTTTTGGAATTTGCTGTCATTTGCCGTTTTAAATGCAAGCGATTCAATATTCAGTAGTTTCAGGTATTCTTGGGTTTCTGATGCTAAAAGCGTTATCCTATTAAAAAAAATGTTACATTCCTTGTTACTAAAAGCAGGCACGTAGCCAAAGTTTGATGTTGGGGGGGGGGGGGGGGGGGTTGCACATATATATAATCGATCGAGGTCTAAACAAGTTCAACCGATCTTGTAAATCTTTTGGGGGCACGTGCCCTCCCCCCCCCCCCCCCCCCCCCCCCCCCCCCCCCCCCCCCCCCCCCCCCCCGTGGCTACGTGCTTGACTAAAAGCCTTCTTCTTGATGTACATTTTACTTAATCAGTAGATATCTTTCTTCTTTTTCTTTAAATCAATTTTCTCTAGGGCGTTTAACAATTCGAACACAATAATCAATAGTCATGATAGTCACTTTTTTATTGGGCTTTCCTGCAGTCTAGATTAATCGATTCAGTAGAAATTGCATAACATTTCCCCGTATCTCTCTTTGTCTAAAGTTTAGTCTTTAGTAAGACCCCACTAACTCGTCTTCTAAATGAGAATTTCTTTTAAAATCAATTACAGATTACATTTTACTCAAAACTGAAGACAAAAAGAAAACAAAGAATATATATTTATTGGTAACAAATGTATGAGCTAAACTACAGAGAATGTATCAAATCTTGACCCAGAAATGTAGAGTTATTCTTTAATAGTATTATATCTTAACTGTTTATATTCAGTTGTAGGTGTTTATGTTTGCTAATGCTGCATCTAATGGTGATGGTCAGGAAAGGAATAGTGCATAAAAAATAAGCTTTCTACAGTGTTACCCTATCCAGTTCTTTTATACTATACCTGATATTTAATAATTTGAGTGTGTTAAGCAATCACTTAACATTAAAATAAAGACAACTTTTCAATTGATGAAAACTCACCCCGTCTAGTTTATTCTATAATGTATACTTTGAGTGTAAGCAATTATTATAAGATGATGACGTGTATCCTAATCAAAATGATTTGTTGAAAGCGTATACTTGACCAGGCATTTATTTTGCCTAACCCGTAATCGCGCGTAATTTGGGTAATGACAGGTGATTAGTAAAACTAGTTATAATACATCATTGTATAAAACAAATAAAACATAATCTTATAAAACAAATAATACACATCATTGTGTTCGGGCATTAGTAAAAAATAGCCACACTCGGTATCTTCAAATCAGTCCAGGCACCCCCGGCTTCAGCTTCGGGCGTGTTAGACTGTTCCAAAGGTATCTTGCGTGGGTAATTCTTACTAATGCCCTCACTACTGTGTATTATTTGTATATATACTAAACAATAAAATACAGACAACTTTTCATTTGATGAAAGACACTTTTCTGAGTTATTTATAAACATTTCATTTTAAATCGATACATTACATAACATAACCTTGAGAGATGAAAAACCACTTTTCAAACGCCATTGAATAATAGCTTTGTTTCTTTTCTTCTTCTTTATACTTCCTTGTTTTGGCCTTATACAGCATTGCAACCAGAGACCTATGGTAAGGATGAAAGCTTTATCATTAAGACAAATCCCTTTTGTGTTTTTGTTTGTTTGGTTGGTTGGCTGTGAGAGGAAACTGTTTCTTACTCATTGCTTTTGTTCGTATTTAATATATGTGGGATAGAACATCCTGATCAGCACAACCTTTTTTGTAGAAAGGGGTCCCCTGGGGATCAACAACATAAATTCTGTGTACAAATCTTCTTTCTTAGGTCCAGTGAAAGGAATATGTTTAAGTTTTCATTTGAATCAGTCAACTGAATTGCACAATTTTAGTCTCTGTCATGCAATCATTACAAACATTAAAAATAGCTAGTTCTAACATGTTTAACAAATTTTAACTGGGCAGAAATTAAAAGAGGGGTGCTTAAACGGAGCAAACAGAACAACGTTTCCCTCAATAAGCTTAACACTTATGTGTCTAGTAATTTAAATATTGTGTGTTCACAAATCAAATTAAATGATTTACAAAATACATAACACATTGAAGTCTGGTGTGAATTAAATTACCCCACTCTATGTCTCTCTCTAGTAATAGTAATACCAACATAGCTTTCTTCTGTTTTTTTTTTCTTTGTTTTTTTCGTCATATAGGCATAACATCCGGCTGGGATAAACAGAAACATATCTTAACATTGTCAAAGGCAAACCAATCTCACGAAGAAATCTGCTTCATCACACTGAGGACTTACAGCGGGCCAGACTGTGCCTCTGTGAATAGATCAGAGTGCGTTGTACCGGGCACAGAGGTCAGCGTTGGCCCGTATGATGACACAGTTGTGGTGACCTTTGGAAGGGGACTATGCAGTACACCAGCTAATCTAACAGGTTAAGCTATCATTATCCTTCCTTTTTTTAATTGTTCATAAGAAAATGAGACTATTTGTAGATTACCTCCAGAAAGATTTCAAGATCATGATGAATACGAGGTTTCGAAACATACAAGATATTTTTTAAGTGGCCAAAAAATCAGAGGTCCTCGAATTAAACAGAATACTCATCATAACATGCTTACTTAATAATTGTTTAAGGTATTATGTTAAGTATACATTGAAACATAAAGTCGATATCCCTACATGTAATCTACATAACGATAAATGAGCATGGGACAGAAAGAGTTAACGTTTGGCTGTATGTGTGTGCGTGGGTGGGTGGATGAACATGAACGTACCTTTGTGTTTGGGCATTTGTACATGTCTGTGTGCGTACGTGTGTCGTGTAGATTAGTGTGGGTGTGGATTATATTCACATGTTTGTGTGTGGGTGGATCCATGTGTGGTTTGGCTCACATTAGCTTTAAGATTCTAATATTACATGCATTAGAGTATAAATGAAGTCCCATGTCTTGAGTGTATTTATGTGTTAGGGAGGATAAACATGCATGTATACAGTGGTGTGTGTGTGTGTGTGTGTGTGTGTGTGTGAAGATACATGGGGACGTGTGTGGATTAATATGTGTGTTTGGGTTTCCTAGTATTAATATATATTCACTCTGTCAAACACAACACATCCTCCTATATGGCTTCGTATAACGCTCTTTGAAACACAAAGGATATAGAGTTGTGAACGAAACATGCATACATGAACCAAGGATATAACTAAATTTGCCATTAAACCAAAAATATCCTACAAAACTGTTTAGAAAACCAATAACGACAACATTGTGGTCATGGTATTTTCTGTCCTAGAATTACCATTTGGGAAGGAGCCATCAACTGAAAGTAGCCTTCCTTACATGATAATCGCAATTGGAGTGATTGCCTCTGCTGGCTTCATCCTGCTGATTTCACTGGGTTTGATGTACTTCTATGGAGTGTTATGTTGTGTGAAAGGAAAGAAGGGTATGTCGTAAAGCAGCTGGCCCCCTACGTTCACCTCCAAGCAAAAAATACATTCCCCATTCCTTTAAAAAAGTTGTTTTCTTAAAGCTTCCGTCTTCAACTTCTTGTTACGTTTCCTTTTTTATTTCGCCACCTCTTGATTTCGATTTTGGTTTTATGTTGTGCTTATTTTCTTCTTCTCTCTTTCGTTTGGTTTTATGTTGTGTTTCTTTTCTTCTTCTCTCTTTCGTTTTACTTATGTGTCTCTCGATCACTTCTGCTGCCCTTAGATGGCATTCATACCCACACTGAGAGTTTTTTGTCTTCATTTTTGAGGGGTCTAAATGCATAATGTCTGTTAAGCTTTTTCTTTCGTTTTTAGTAATTTACCTTCCGGAGTTTCTTTATCTTCTTTTTTATCGTTATTTACGGTATTCACTATTATTCGTATCATTTTTTTCAATTGCCCGCTGCTCATAAAGTGCGCACTTATGTTTATCATAAATAACCCTAACACTTTCACATTCTCTTACCAACTATGTTAACCCAAATAATCTCCCCTTCTCTCTCCCGATCAGGAAAATAATACAGTCATAACGATCAACATAGCATGAATGAGAAGTTAACTGCTTATCAGAGGAATATGAATTTAATAGGATACTTGAAATTGTATTTATATTCACATGATAAGAAGACAAAAATTATAATTCCCCGCAGGCTTCTATCATTTTTTTTTACAATGTATTTAATGTAAACAGATCGATTCTTTGATCTGTTATCATGGATATTGTTTTCAATATAAAATAAGTCAAATTTTCTAATGACAGTCAAGTTTTAAAATGAATATCTATGCTAAAATGCGTGCTTGCATTAACATGATTTTTTTTTTACATTTAATTTTATTCTGTGCACTCAAAGCAGACCATGGAAAAGACAATCAGCCAGAAGATCAAATGGTACGTCTATAATTTTACATTTCTAATATTGATATGATATTAAAGAATTTTATTAAGGGAAATCTAAATAGCATTACTTAATCATTCGTAGTTTTATTGCGAAATACATGCATATCGGTTTAGGTAGCAATGCTTATTATCGGTTAAATAGCATTACTCAATAAATCGTAGTTTCATTGCGAAATACATACATATCAGTTTATGTTTAGCTGCGGCATGTCGAAACAACTTATCTTTGCAAATTCATCATTCTTAACATAAATCATACATTTTCATGACCCAGTTTATATATAATTAAACCCCATGAATTTTATTATCAAGTTAAACGTAAATTCTTTCTTTGTATTCAATTGAAATGTAGGCAAAATTAAAAATCAGTTACTGAGCTGCTTTGAACAACTCTGAATTTTAGAATGCACGGGAACTTTAAATACGCTTTGAAAAAATAAAAACGAAAATAAAAAAAGTAATATATACCGCTTGGTCACTTTTCTCCTACACTTAATTGTACAGGTATTCGAATGTTGATTACCAATCTCAGGTTCGGTCGAGGAAATTTGGTTTGTATTTTGAACAGAAATCCTCATAAAGGTCGGGGCAAAATGTTGATGTTTGCTCCTGGCGCCATATTTCCTTTATACATATGCAGTTTGCAAACCATTGATACATAGGCCTACTCTGAATAATGGAATCATATATTTGACATTTTGAAATTCACTTAAGGTGTTTTTCTTGAATATATTATTGTAGGTGGACCAGGGAGAATATGCTGAAATAGCACCAGTACCTCCATCTCACGCCTCCAAATCAACTACAAGCGCCTACATGGACTTGAAGCCTGTTCCTCGCACCGACAATGACACAACTACAAGCTACTACATGGACTTGAAGCCTGTTCCTCGCACCAACAATAATACAACTACAAGCTACTACATGGACTTGAAGCCTATTTCCCGTACCAACAATGACACAACTACAAGCTACTACATGGACTTGAAGCCTATTTCCCGCACCAACAATGACACAATTTCAAGCGACTACATGGACTTGAAGCCTGTTCCTCGCACCAACAAAGACACAACTACAAGCGACTACATGGGCTTGAAGCCTATTTCCCGTACCAACAATGACACAACTACAAGCTACTACATGGACTTGAATCCTATTTCCCGCACCAACAATGACACAATTTCAAGCGACTACATGGACTTGAAGCCTGTTCCTCGCACCAACAAAGACACAACTACAACCGACTACATGGAATTGAAGCCTGTTCCTCGAACCGTCAATGACACAACTACAAGCGACTTCATGGGCTTGGAGCATGTTCCTCGCACCAAAAAAGACAAAACTACAAGGGACTACATGGACTTGAAGCCTGTTCCTCACACCAACAATGACACAACTACAACCGACTACATGGAATTGAAGCCTGTTCCTCGAACCGTCAATGACACAACTACAAGCGACTTCATAGGCTTGGAGCATGTTCCTCGCACCAACAAAGACACAACTACAAGCGACTACATGGGCTTGAAGGCTGTTCCTCGCACCGAAAATGACACAACTACAAGCGACTACATGGACATGAAGCCTATTTCTCACACCGACAATTACACAACTACAAGCGACCACATGGACTTGAAGCCTATTTCCCGCACCAACAATGACACAAATTCAAGCGACTACATGGACTTGAAGCCTGTTCCTCGCACCAACAAAGACACAACTACAATTAGCTACTACATGGACTTGAAGCCTGTTCCTCGCACCGACAATGACACAACTACAAGCGACTACATGGGCTTTGAGCCTGTTCCTCGCACCAACAAAGACACAACTACAAGCGACTACATGGACTTGAAGCCTGTTCCTCACACCAACAATGACACAACTACAACCGACTACATGGAATTGAAGCCTGTTCCTCGAACCGTCAATGACACAACTACAAGCGACTTCATGGGCTTGGAGCATGTTCCTCGCACCAACAAAGACACAACTACAAGCGACTACATGGGCTTGAAGCCTGTTCCTCGCACCGAAAATGACACAACTACAAGCGACTACATGGACATGAAGCCTATTTCTCACACCGACAATGACACAACTACAAGCTACAACATGGACTTGAAGCCTATTTCCCGCACCAACAATGACACAATTTCAAGCGACTACATGGACTTGAAGCCTGTTCCTCGCACCAACAAAGACACAACTACAAGCGACTACATGGGCTTGAAGCCTATTTCCCGTACCAACAATGACACAACTACAAGCTACTACATGGACTTGAATCCTATTTCCCGCACCAACAATGACACAATTTCAAGCGACTACATGGACTTGAAGCCTGTTCCTCGCACCAACAAAGACACAACTACAACCGACTACATGGAATTGAAGCCTGTTCCTCGAACCGTCAATGACACAACTACAAGCGACTTCATGGGCTTGGAGCATGTTCCTCGCACCAACAAAGACAAAACTACAAGGGACTACATGGACTTGAAGCCTGTTCCTCACACCAACAATGACACAACTAAAAGCGACTACATGGACATGAAGCCTATTTCCCGCACCAACAATGACACAACTACAAGCGACTACATGGGCTTTGAGCCAGTTCCTCGCACCAACAAAGACACAACTACAAGCGGCTACATGGACTTGAAGCCTGTTCCTCACACCAACAATGACACAACTACAAGCGACTACATGGAATTGAAGCCTGTTCCTCGAACCGTCAATGACACAACTACAAGCGACTTCATGGGCTTGGAGCATGTTCCTCGGACCAACAAAGACACAACTACACGCGTCTACATGGGCTTGAAGCCTGTTCCTCGCACCGAAAATGACACAACTACAAGCGACTACATGGACATAAAGCCTATTTCTCACACCGACAATGACACAACTACAAGCGACCACATGGACTTGAAGCCTGTTCCTCGCAGCAACAATGACACAACTACAAGCTACTACATGGAATTGAAGCCTGTTCCTCGCACCAACAATGACACAACTACAAGCTATTACATGGACTTCAAGCCTGTTCCTCGCACCAACAATGACACAACTACAAGGGACTACATGGACTTGAAGCATGTTCGTCGCACCAACAATGATACAGCTACAAGTGATTACATGGACTTGAAGCCTGTTCCTCGCCCAAACAATGACACAACTACAAGCGACTGCATGGACTTGAAGCCTGTTCCTCGCACCAACAATGACACAACTACAAGTTACTACATGGGCTTTGAGCCTGTTCCTCGCACCAACAAAGACACAACTACAAGCGACTACATGGACTTTAAGCCTGTTCCTCACACCAACAATGACACAACTACAACCGACTACATGGAGTTGAAGCCTGTTCCTCGAACCGTCAATGACACAACTACAAGCGACTTCATGGGCTTGGAGCATGTTCCTCGGACCAACAAAGACACAACTACAAGCGACTACATGGGCTTGAAGCCTGTTCCTCGCACCGAAAATGACACAACTACAAGCGACTACATGGACATGAAGCCTATTTCTCACACCGACAATGACACAACTACAAGCTACTACATGGACTTGAAGCCTATTTCCCGCACCAACAATGACACAATTTCAAGCGACTACATGGACTTGAAGCCTGTTCCTCGCACCAACAAAGACACAACTACAAGCGACTACATGGGCTTGAAGCCTATTTCCCGTACCAACAATGACACAACTACAAGCTACTACATGGACTTGAATCCTATTTCCCGCACCAACAATGACACAATTTCAAGCGACTACATGGACTTGAAGCCTGTTCCTCGCACCAACAAAGACACAACTACAACCGACTACATGGAATTGAAGCCTGTTCCTCGAACCGTCAATGACACAACTACAAGCGGCTTCATGGGCTTGGAGCATGTTCCTCGCACCAACAAAGACAAAACTACAAGGGACTACATGGACTTGAAGCCTGTTCCTCACACCAACAATGACACAACTACAACCGACTACATGGAATTGAAGCCTGTTCCTCGAACCGTCAATGACACAACTACAAGCGACTTCATAGGCTTGGAGCATGTTCCTCGCACTAACAAAGACACAACTACAAGCGACTACATGGGCTTGAAGCCTGTTCCTCGCACCGAAAATGACACAACTACAAGCGACTACATGGACATGAAGCCTATTTCTCACACCGACAATGACACAACTACAAGCGACCACATGGAATTGAAGCCTGTTCCTCGAACCGTCAATGACACAACTACAAGCGACTACATGGAATTGAAGCCTGTTCCTCGAACCGTCAATGACACAACTACAAGCGACTTCATGGGCATGGAGCATGTTCCTCGGACCAACAAAGACACAACTACAAGCGTCTACATGGGCTTGAAGCTTGTTCCTCGCACCGAAAATGACACAACTACAAGCGACTACATGGACATGAAGCCTATTTCTCACACCGACAATGACACAACTACAAGCGACCACATGGACTTGAAGCCTGTTCCTCGCAGCAACAATGACACAACTACAAGCTACTACATGGAATTGAAGCCTGTTCCTCGCACCAACAATGACACAACTACAAGCTATTACATGGACTTCGAGCCTGTTCCTCGCACCGACAATGACACAACTACAAGCGACTACATGGACTTGGAGCCTGTTCCACGCACCGACAATGACACAACTACAAGCGACTACTTGAACTTGAAGCCTGTTCCTCGCTCCAACAATGACACAACTACAAGGGACTGCATGGACTTGAAGCCTGTTCCTCGCACCAACAATGACACAACTACAAGCGACTACATGGACATGAAGCCTATTTCTCACACCGACAATGACACAACTACGAGCGACCACATGGACTTGAAGCCTGTTCCTCGCACCAACAATGACACAACTACAAGCGACTACTTGAACTTGAAGCCTGTTCCTCGCTGCAACAATGACATAACTACAAGGGACTGCATGGACTTGAAGCCTGTTCCTCGCACTAACAATGACACAACTACAAGCGACTACATGGACTTGAAGCCTGTTCCTTGCACCAACAATGACACAACTACAAGCGACTACATGGACTTGAAACCTGTTCCTCGCACCGACAATGACACAACTACAAGCTATTACATGGACTTGAAGCCTATTTCTCGCACCGACAACGATACAACTACAAGCGACTGCATGGACTTGAAGACTGTTCCTCGCATCAACAATGACACAACTACAAGCGACTACATGGACTTGAAGCCTGTTCCTCGCACCAACAATAACACAACTACAAGTTACTACATGGACTTGAAGCCTATTTCTCGCACCGACAATGACACAACTACAAGCGACTACATGAACTTGAAGCCTATTTTTCGCACCGACAATGACACAACTACAGGCGACTACATGAACTTGAAGCCTGTTCCTCGCACCGACAATGACACAACTACAAGCGACTACATGGACTTGAAGCCTGTTCCTCGCACCAACAATGACACAATTACAAGCGACTACATGGACTTGAAGCCTGTTCCTCGCACCGACAATGACACCACTACAATCGACTACATGGACTTCAAGCCTGTTCCTCGCCCCGACAATGACGACTACGTCAGTCCTAGTGCTACTCGAAAGTATTCCGAGGCTTTCTATGCAAATAGAGACATGACATATGAAAGTGCGCTGCAAAACGACCATGGCAATGAAGATAATGTTAGTCCTAGTTCTGCCTGAAAGTGTTATGCGGCATTAAATGTGAATACAGACGAAAAGGCGTCTAAAACGATTCCGTGGGTCCTGATTATATAAATAACTTCCCACAGTACAAGAATCTAAGGCTAAAACAACCACTACATAAATGAACATGTATCCCATACCGCCTGTGTCGTCTCCATAACATAATTCATTCACGATAAAAAAAGAGTGACGCACTGGGCACATCAAAAGTTGAATGTGCTAACACATGAGCATAGCCTAATCAGAAATGTTACAACGGCCCCACTTAATTAGCACTAAAGAGTCCTTTCTCAGAAGAAATGGAGGCTTAAACAGTCGACAACTTTAGTGGATCAAAGTTGATGAAGGTTTGTGTATACGTGGGTTTAGTTCGTTGTGGTTTTAGCTGGTTTGTTTATGAAATGTTATATATTTTAATTAACTTAATGCTATATTTTGCAGGTCGTCTGGGTGCACCAGTTAGTCGGGAAGAGGGACCATTACGGTTACAATGATTTAGTTTGCTTTCCCCTTCCCCGACAGCCAACTAATGATGCGTTCAGAGGACCTCAAGGAAGACTGTGCATTTATAATTGACATTCTCTTAATGTTTGTTTACGTATATTTACATTGTTGTATTTGTTGTGAATTGCCGAATAAATAATAACTAAATACACAATTTCACATTCGATTTAGAGCATGCAGATATAATGTGAACAGGTGGACCCCTAGAAGAACACATGATCTATTACAAACGTTGCACAAACTCATTCGTTTGTATTATAACAGTTTTACGTAAATTTAATAAACCTGTATATACATGTCCATGTCTATCTCTGTAAATATACCTATTACGTAAACATTTTGATATATCTATTTGCTGGCTTATAACGAACAATGAATATTAACTGATTCAAAAGAATACGCTGTAAATATGGAATTATGCCTACTATCGTATATTATTAGGATTTATTGCGCCGCTTTTGCTACTATAACGTGAATTAGGGTTTAAATCTGTCACATTTACATGAATTTGACAATCGAACTTTACTAAGCTTAGAGTGAAGAGAAATGTATATATTATAATAATGATGTTTAAATGAAAATTCATGTTTCAATAATTGTCGAAGGATATCTGCAAATATTTCATCTTAAAACAATTACTAAATAAATGTAGCAAATCACAACCTGCTATTCTGCAAGGTTTAGAATGCGTTGTGTATCGATTGCACGCTATATTTAAACTTGTATGGCACGACTTGATTTTCATTACAACTACTTGCTCCCGAAGTAGATTTAATATCGTACTCTGGCCTGTAAGTTTAACCGCCTGAAGGATGATCACATTGTAAGCAACACTGTAAAAACATAAAGAACGATTCGCTGGTAACTATTACATGTATGTATATATATTTTTTTTAATAATGCAACATCTCGGTCATGTGTTGAGCAATCGCAATTGTTAGAACATTGGCTTTTCGATTCATTTGTATACACATTATCTGTAACTGTTACCTGTAGCATTAAGATGTACAATCAAATAAAAAAAAAAAAATCTGCATAACAGTAGTGGTTGATAATTTGAGATTACATTCAAATATTGAGGGCTTTGTAACATATATATGTCAAGTTAATGATAACAACTCTAATGGCAGATATTATAATTCTCATATAAGCTCACATGTACATGTATGTAAATCCATATAATTAACACACCACTGTACTGTTTCACTCTGAATGAGATTAGCATTTGTAATATAGACAATAATAATTGACTTTAGACGAATACAAATAATATATATGTAGCAAACAAGTCTTGCATTGTAAATCCTGGGATATTTAAAGGTTATTTATACATTTAATTGCATTTGTATCTGAGCATATCGAATCTTTAACTAATCAAATAATTGTTGCATACTTGTATTCAACAATGTAATTAATATTGCTTTTGGAGTATTTCAACTTTACTTTATCACATGAGGATATCCGTCAAGTGGACACTAATTTTATATTGATCAGTAATTATTACAATTGGTAAAGTCTGTCTGTATTTCCGTTCGTTAAAGGTCTTTTCCAGAAATATTTTATGATTCATCGCTGTATCCATTTGATTAAATCAATCGTTTTATATTTGCACTGCAGTGAGTGCACTGCATGACATACCTGTACCAAATGTACTCCTTTTTGTATGTATTTCAATAAAATCTGCATAGATAAAACAATGAGCCTTAGAGGGTTAATATTTACTAGTGTGAGGAAGCAGGTTATCTACGTGATTAAGCTGCCGCATGGATTATTCTCTCTGCTTTCGAAGGCTTGGAGCATTTCATCTTCCTTAAATTATTCGCTGTCACAGCTAGCTTCAGATGCAGAGTCGATGGCCCACGTATAAGCAGACTCTAAAATGTTGTCTGTAATGGAGGATATGAAATTAATTAATATTTATCCAAGGATTACAGGAAAAACCTTTAAAATAAGTAGGGAAAATTTCACACAATTGAAATTAAACTAAGGAGGAGATAGAGAGTGTTTACAAATTCATACGAATGGCCCAAATTTCCTCACGTTATCCGTACATGGAAATAATGTGTTAACAAAACAAAAACGGGTTTCTTTGTGAGAGATCTTGTTTTCTAAGCGTTAAAGTGTAACTCATTATTAAAAACGATGGGTAAAATAAGCATGGATATAATAGTTGCACATCCTAACAATTACATACAGGAAACTTCATGTACGTCTAAATCGCGTATTTATAAATCTTTCTACACATACTAATCAATATCTAAATCGTCTCTTTCCATTCGGGGTGAGAGGAATAGGAAAAATATACATATCCAGTATTATTGTTTGTTTCCACAAAAGAAAAACTGTGGTCTAGAGGATTCCCAGCAAAATGAATTGATAGATAACCCAATGGAAAGGCTAAATAGCATCGAACAAGAAGGACAGAAGAGACCAGAACGGGTCTTGTATCACAATATATCTTTGTATTGTTTTCCTCACTTCTTCTTAAACATGTAATGCAAATTATAAAAAAATAGCTAAAGTTAGTATTAAGCTAGAGCGCACAGATCTTGACAATGTTTTATCTAAACGGGAAAAATCTAAATAATTTAGGCAAAGGTTCAAGTACTTTGCAAAGGAGACTTCCTGACATGTGTAGATGGCTGCATAAAAAGGGATAAATAAAAAACATTCCTTTAATCTATAAGAAATAACATTCAGAAAACAAAGCCAGGATATGGTTCAAATTGATAAGATAACCATTCAAAAAGTAATGTTCGTTTGAAATGACCGATCGTATTGTCCAAAATTCAAATATTTCCTTTTTTACATTATATTCAATCAACAATTTGCGTTATTATCTTCGTGAACGTGACATATATAAATATATATTTATATTTGTTTGGTGGGGAGGTGGTTTTATTCGTATTTCATTTGAATTATGTAATTCCTTTCCTTGAAAGCTATACCACGAATATTTTGTAAATCGTTTCATTTCCTAGTTCAAAATGTGTCTTTTGGTCAGGTTGCCATAGCGACGTTGCAGTTCCTGTCCGGACAGCAATTATTCTTGTCGCCATGGAAGATAGAACGTTAACTTGCATTAACCAACCCTCATTTCACTATCGACTAGTAATCTGGATGAAGGATAATAAAACCTCTAACAATTGCCAAACCTCTTCTTGTCAGACTAAAATGTCCACTTCTGTGTAGGTCAACTTCACTTCAGAATATACTGGTGCTAACTAACTGTCCTGTTAGCTGTCTTGATGTTCTTGTGAGTGCATGGCTCTGTGTGTTTGTGCGGTGTGCTCACGAATGTGTGTATTGGGGCTCCAAATACTGCCTTTGCGATTTCTCAAAGACCCCTTTCTCTCCAGAAAAAAAATAACTAGTTTCAGATACTAAACAACATATCTTGTTATTGTTGTTTGTCCAAGGGCTTTATTGCATCGAGTTTACAAAGTATAATACACACACACACACATATATATATATATATATATATATATATATATATATATATATATATCTTACATAACTATACATACATGATTGATAGACATATTGAGCATATAACATGATACATTGCCAAGAATGTGTTTAGTAAAGTAACAAACGTTCTACCCTATCCCTTATCCAACCCATAGTTTATTTTTCGTTAGTGTATTCATTCTTTCTAGTCCGGCAATGGTAGAAAATATGTACGATGCATCCTGTTTTTGTTTCTTATTTCTTATTATTATTATGATTTATTCGGCACTTTCAAGAAATATAATAATCAAACAATATTATCATGGTAATTACAAAAGAACGACGAAAATTATACAAATACACATTTTGTAGCCAAATTCTGAGTGCAAAAGATTTCGGCCAGGAAAAAAAAGAGCAAACTTAATCACTGTAACCGTAAAGGTCCCTCCGCCCAATCAACTGATTCAAATCTTCGTGTCAAAGAACTTCGTAGCGAGCTTCAAAAGAGAGGTCTTGACAAAAGTGGCGTAAAGGCAACACTAACCGTTCGTCTCAAAAGAGCCTTGGATCCTGAGACCGCAGCACGAAATACTGATGAAGAAAGGCTAGAAGAAGGCACTGCAGAACAACCGGGCAATCACGTTCTCCTGGAAATATTGGCCATCGTGAAAATCATTGGCGGAAGACTCAAACGTCTAGAAACGAAGGCAGAAGATCGCGACGCCACGACTAACACTACCTTTGTAGAAGAGGGCATCGTAGACGACACTGACGACACTATCCTATAAACGACGGAAATGAAGACATAGGTCTAGTGGAGATAATTACGGTGCCGACATGTAACCGCTTCGAAGTTCTTGCTGTTCAAGAAACAATAACAGAAGCTTCGCCGTCAACACCTACTAGATCTAGATCTACTTCTACTTCACCACCATACCATGAGCAGATAAAGGGATACCGCCACCGACATAGTGTGATCCGCAACAAACGAGATGTAGTTGTGGTCGGTGACTCCATGATAAAACACATCGACGGAAGACATCTCTCCCGCAGACATCTTCACCTCTTCACCTTGCGAGTTTCTCAAGCCAGGGGGAAACTGATCATCCACGCTGGCACCAAGAACATCTCTGAGGGTACTGGTGAAGTTTGCCACCAAATCACAGACCTCGGCAAGTCTGTTGCTGCCGAGGGGTTTACCGTCTCAGTCTCTACGATCATCCTTCGTAGATGCGAGAGTGAAGCGGACAAGAAGCGGGTTGATGAGATTAACTATCTGATGGAGTTGGCAGCCAGCGAGAACAAATGGGGCCTCATCGTCAACAATGATATCAGCGAGCAGCATCTCGGGCGTGATGGCGTACACCTCAACAGAGCCGGTCAGCGAATCTTGGCAGGTAACCTGAAACGACTCATCAACAGTGCTGACCAACCGACAACATGAGGCCATGGCTGGACTCAACGGTCGTCCGATCAAGAAACAGGCATTGAACCTGGAGCAATGCGACATCAAGCCATCTACCGAGAAAAACATAGTCTTCATTCTGATGAGGAAAAAAGCAGCCCCGTAAAGTCCTACGCCGAATCTGTTTCTGGGAGATCTTTGGATTTCAGTCCAGTCGATCAGAGGTCACGACTGAAACCAACCTTTAGACCATCCAAGGTGGACATGAAAGACTGGGCGAAATATCTTCGATTTGTAAGAATGGTATTGAATTAAGTGAAAGTTTGACAAAATCAAGTGATGATCCGAAAATTATAGTTGACAGTCGAAAATATAAGTTCCCTTGTGGGAACTGTGATAAGCCAGTCAAATGTATTCAACACGGCCTTCTGTGGTCTTATTGTAAAAAATGGTTTCACATTAATTGTCAAGCTATCAGTTTTTCAGAGTACCGCAGGTTATATCATGAATGCACTGATGAGAAGTGGAACTGTTTAACATGTTGTCTGCCATCTTTTTGTGACTCATTATTTACTGACGATTGTTTAGAGAAAGAAAGCCATTACGAGGATAGACTAAAAGAAAACTATTTTAAGGTAACGCGCGTTACACCTGAAAAGCAAGCGATAGCAATAATAATTCAGCCAAACCTCTGAGATGAAAACACTTCTCTTTATCAAGAATTTGAAGAAAAGTTTAAAGTTAAAGGTCTTCATTTTTTACACCTTAAAGTGAGGTCTATCCTAATCAAGATATTGGAACTTAGAATTCTTTTTAAAAGAAAAAGGCTGTCTATTATTGCTTTCACTGAAACATGGTTAAACAATTCCATAAATGATGAAGAAATTGAAATAGACGGATATAAAATCATACGCCATGATCGATCCTCTGGCTCAGGAGGTGGTGTATGTTTCTATATCAGAAATGATATTGCATTTAATATGATGGATGATATAAGCACTGGAGATACGGAATCCCTGTGGATAAATTTGATTATACCAAGATCAAAACCAATTGTTGTTGGCGTTCTGTATCGACCTCCGAGAAACAATTTGTTTATCGAGAAATTGTCCAATATTCTTGATACTTTAAAGAAGGATGACGAAATAATTATTTTAGGAGACATGAATATTTGTCTTCTTCACTGTGATGGGTGTATCGACCGATTCTAGATACATTGTACCAACCGTCCTGAGGACGAGTTAGTCTAGTTTTGGAGTTGAAGAACGAAGCTCGAATATGAAGATCAGCCTCTGAAATCTAACCACTTTGAGTTGTATAATCTGTTGTTGTGAATAAAGGACCTGGGGACAACGGGTAGAGGAAACCACTCGTAACAAATGGGGGCTTGGCCAGGTATATAAAGTGGAAAGTATTATTTTTAGGTGATTTTCGTGATCATATTCGCGCTGGCAAACTGGCATGTTGCGTTACATTGCGTGCGACGGATTTCATACATGTTACTTATGAGCGGACTGTTCGGTGTGTACTGTGTGTGTGTGTGTTGTCGATGTCGGTTCGTTAAGATGATATCGTCGGTCACCGCTGGGCTTGCCGTTTCAAGTTCGAGCATTCGTGGTGTGTGTGGTGAGAAAAACATTGTTGTGTTCTCATGTTTCTGCATGGATTTGCAGGGTTTGACTGAGGGTTATAACAGTCAGGTTGTCTAGATTTCTCGGTTATTGTAGAATATAGGTGTTGAAAGGTTGGCTGGGGATTATAACAGCCAGGCTCTAGTTCTTTCTAGGTTATTTAGGAGGCTAGGTCTTTTGCATGATGGCTAGCGAGTTCTCGTTGGGAGAGTTTGTTAAGGATCCTTCTGCGGAGCGATTAAGCTCATTGACTTAAGTTGAATTGTTAGATGTAGCAGCTCATTATGAGGTTGTTGGCATTAAACGTTACATGCTGAAGTCGGACATTTTGAACAAGATTGTCGAGTTTCTGGTTGCTGAAGAGGTTTTGTCTTCAGAGGCGGCGGACAGTATGAGTGTGACTCCTCCAAGGTCTCGGTCTCCTGAATTAAATTCCCAGGCTAGGTCTTCAGTTTCGGATGAAGTGAGGATAAATGAGTTGGAATTAGAGAGGGCGAGAGTAGAGTTGGAGAGGGAGAAACTTGTTGCCGTAAACAGAAAAGAGAGCAGAAATGCTGATAGGCATTTTGAAGTTGCGAAGCATGTCAGAATGGTCCCTCCATTCGAAGAGGAAAGGGTGGAAAAGTACTTTCCACACTTTGAAAAATTAGCTCAAAGCATGGGTGGCCTAGGGAAACGTGGGCTCACCTGATTCAGAGTAAGTTTAGCGGTAAGGCTAGGGATGCCTACTTAGCAATGTCGATGGCCGACGTGTCGGATTACGATAAAGTAAAATCGAGCGTGCTAAAAGCTTACGAACTTGTACCCGAAGCGTACAGGCAGCGATTTCGCAAAGCGCGAAAGGAAGAATCGCAAACTCATATGGAGTTTTCAAAACAAAAAGAGCAATTGTTTGACAGATGGAGCTCATCTCTCCATGTAGATCATGATAATGATAAATTGCGTGGAATTATTCTACTTGAGGAATTCAAGCGCAGCGTGCGACTGGATGTTCGTATGCATCTCGAGGAGCAGCGCGTCGATTTGCTGGATGAAGCAGCAAGAATTGCGGATGATTACGTGCTCACGCACAAAATCTCAAACAAAGTGAGCGTAGAACCTAAGAAAAATGGAAACTGGAGCAAAAACCAGAAAAGTAGTTCATCACAGGTAAAAGATGATATAAAACCGCAGTCCCAGCAAGGACAGGTAACAGAGGAAGGAATATGCTATGCTTGCAAACAGTATGGGCACATAAAGTCAAAGTGTCCTTCACTTCAGGCTAAGAAACAGGAATCTAGTGCACATCCGAATGCATTTGTGCAAACCGTGTCAAACTCACTAAGTAGAATTGTACCAGCGAACATGGAAAACATTCGGAAAGATTATGAACCGTTTGTGTCTGTAGGATATGTTTCTGTACCAGGGAGGGATGTAGCAAGAAAAGTGAAAGTGTTGCGGGATACTGGTGCTTCTCAGTCCTTGATTTTGGAAAGTGCGTTGCCCTTTTGTGATAGTTCTTCTGTTGGTGCTAGTGTTTTGCTCAAAGGCATTGGAGACGGCTTTGTGGAGGCACCCCTTCATATGGTAGACTTGAAGTCAGACCTTGTTTCTGGTATGGTGAAGATAGCAGTTAGACCATCACTTCCTGTGGAAGAGGTATCCATCATATTAGGTAATGATCTCGCTGGTGACAGAGTCGTATCATGTCCAGTAGTAAGTTCGAGTCCTTGTGAAAGTTCTGAGACAGATGAGTTGGTTGCAGAATTTCCAGTAGTGTAACTCGTTAAATGGCAAAGTAATGCTAGGAGTCCACTGGGCCGGCGCCAGTTGGTGCCAGTTCGCGCCAAAGATTATGTGATTGGCGCGTAGTGGCTCGCTGTGGCGCCGAATTAATGTCCGCTCGGCATGTGTCGCCAAGTTGAATAAACTGGGTGCCATATGGCGTGCGCCAAATGCCACCCGGTTTGCTCCAAAATGTTGCGCCAGTTTGCGCCATTACACGGCCATTTGATTCCAAAATTCACCCTGTTGGCGCCATTCGCGCCAATAGACGGCTACTTTGCGCCACTTGGTGATTAGTTTGTGCCAAAGGTCGCCAAATTGGTTTGAACTTGCCGCCGCTTGGCGCTACTTGCCGACTATATAAATACCGGCCATCGGCTACCTGGTTCAGACCCTCCTCAGCTGCTGTATGAACAACATCTCTACTAAATATTTACAATTTTGATATGTCTGAGGCTTTTGATAATGTTGGAGTGATGATGCTGCTCCATCAGAAGATGATGAGAGATGCTGAGGTGGCCACTGCCTATCAACTTATGCTGGCCAATCCTGAAGAAGAAGAGCCTCCTAAGAAGAAAAGGAAGCACAACTGGTGGTTTAGACCCATGCTCCACCCACAGTTGAGGGCCGAACGTGGACAGTACCACACTTTGATGGAAGAGCTGAGGGAGAATGACAGGCGGAAGTTCAAGAACTACACCAGGGTGTCCCCAGAGATGTTTGATGACCTGTTGGTCAGGCTTACACCCCACTTGCAGAAGAAGGACACCCACTTCAGGAAGGCCATTCCCCCTGGTCTCAAGTTGTCTCTCTTCCTGCGCCATCTCGCCACTGGGGCCACCTATGCCGAGCTGTCTTACAACTTCCGAGTGGGCAAGGAAACCATCCAGAAGTTTGTCCCTGATGTAGCCAGAGCGATAGTGGATGAGTATGCTGCAGAAGTCATCTCCCTCCCCACAACCAAGTATGGCTGGCTTGAGGTTGCAGGTGATTTTGAAGCCAGATGGAATCTTCCTCACTGTCTGGGAGCCTGGAAAGCACATCCATCTCCAGAAGCCCAACAAATCAGGCAGCCTTTACTTCAACTACAAGCAGTTCTTCTCGGTTGTCCTGATGGCTCTGGTAGATTCAAAGTACCAGTTCATGTGGATCGATGTGGGTGGCGTTGGCCATCAGTCTGATGCCCAGATCTACAACAGTGAACTGAAGGAGTGCATTGAAGCTGGCACTTTAGGCATCCCAGATCCAGATCCTCTTCCCCATGATGATGAAGAGCACCCTATGCCGTACTTCTTCGTGGGAGACGATGCCTTCGCCATGAGGACGTACATGATGAAGCCCTATGGCCGTCGTAACATGGTCCAACAGCAGAAGATCTTCAACTACAGGCTGTCCAGGGCAAGGCGTGTGGTTGAAAATGCCTTTGGCATTCTGGCTCTGTGGTTCCAGGGCTTCCTTGGCCAGATGAGACAGGAACCAGACACAGTCTGCCTGCTCGTTGAAGCTGCCGTCATGCTGAACAACCTCATCAGGAAGCGCTATCAGGCACTGGACGTCCGCATTTTGGACCAGGAGGATGCCCAGCACAACCTCATCCCTGGAGCTTGGAGAACTGCCGCCATCACTGTGAGAAAGTCCTGCGATGCCGCTCTGCTTTTATAGGCGACAGGTGGCGCCGAATGGCGGGCAACCAGGTGGCATTTGGCGCGAAGTAGTCGCCAATCGGGTGCCGTTTGGCTCGCGTAGTGGCGCAAACAAGGTGCCCCTTGGCTCCAAGTGGCGCCATGTGGCGCGAAATCTCATTGGCGCAACTTGGCGCGCGCCATTACATTCCAGTGGATTCCAATAGGCGGATTGTTTGCGCCAAAGGGCGATATGTTCGCGCCATTTGGTGTCACTTGGCGGACACTTGGCGCTGATTGCTCGATGCAAGTGGCGCGACGAAAATTTCAAACATTTTGAAATTTTCTTGCCGCCACATTCAAATTTGGCGCCGTTGCGGGCCACCACGAGCCAGTTAGGAGGCAGTTTGAGCCACTACACGCCACTAGGCACCTTATTGGCGACACTAGGCGCCACAGTAAATTGCATTGGCGCAAACTGGCACCAACTGGCGCCGGCCCAGTGGACTCCTAGCATGAGTTGAGTCGGAGCAGAAGTCTAATGACGTAGATGTTGGGCCGTATGCATAAAAAGTAGCAATAGCTTGTGCTAGCCTTTTACTTGAATCCGTATGCATAAACATAAGCAATTGCTTGCAAGCAAATGCTTTTGCTAGCAAGCACAAGCAATTGCTTGATGTCCGCAAGCAATTGCTTAAAGATCAAGCAATTGCTTAAAAACGTATGCATAAAACGAACCTTTTGCTTGTTCTTATAAGCAATTGCTTACGTTTTTTCAAGCTCCGTCATAGCAGCTTGAGCTCTTGCTTAAACGGGACGTTCGCGGTTAAGCATCATGTTTATGCTCGTTAGAGAAAAACCAAAGTTGTACAGGAGTAGAATAAATCGAGAAGAAATTGCTCCCGGGACCTATTGGAAACTATTCCGTTTCGACAAAGAGAACGTTGAGTGGTTAGGACACAGGTTCATACCTGAACATGATGAAAAACGGGGAGGATGTCATGTCAGGAAAGGCTACCCCACACGCATGGCATTTGAATACACTACTAGTATGCGAAACCCGCCTTTGTTCTCCCGTGAATGATGTTCGCACCGGCGTGACGTCGCTATTGTTGAGATCGTAAGCAATTGCTTGCTGGAGGCAAGCAAAAGGTTTGAGCACAAGCAAAATGTTATGCATACGGATTTAAGCAATTGCTTGAGCCTGATCTTTTGCTTGACAAGCAATTGCTTGTGCTTGAAGCAATTGCTTGCAAGCAATTGCTACTTTTTATGCATACGGCCCGTTGACTTAGGAGATTTATTCTGTTGTCGTTTAGTTGAGGATAATTCGGATTCCAATATGAATGAGAGTGCGAGAAAGGTTCATAGCGTAGGAAATAGTGAAAAATCTGAACCACTATCTTTGAAAAAAAGTAAGTTGCTAAAGGAGCAACGGACAGATCCTCAGTTGATTTCTTTGAATGAGAGAGCTGTTTCTGAGGAAGAGGCATTGACTGTGCCTGTTTGTTATTACAAGAAAGCAGGTGTGCTAATGAGAAAGTGGAGGCCAGCAGATGTCCCTGCGTATGTGGTGTGGAAAGAAGTCCACCAAATTGTAGTCCCTTCTACATACAGACAGGACATAATTAGCCTTGCTCATGAAGCTCCACTTGCAGGTCACTTAGGGGTTCATAAAACCCAGGAGAAAATTCTTTCTCATTTCTTTTGGCCAGGTGTGCAAAAAGATGTTGCAAATTGGTGTAGAAGTTGTCATGCATGTCAAGTTGTAGGTAAACCAAATCAGTAAAAATGCCGGCAGCACCATTGAAGCCAATACCGGCGTTCGATGAACCATTTTCTAGGATCATAGTAGATTGTGTAGGTCCTCTGCCAAAGACAAAGGCAGGTAATGGATACTTATTGACGATAATGTGCGCTGCGACGAGATATACCGAAGCGATACCACTAAGGCGCATTTAAAGCTAATAATGTAACAAAGGCGTTAGTGAAATTGTTCACTACTGTAGGGCTACCAAAAACTGTACAATCTGATCAAGGGTCAAACTTCATGTCTAGGGTGTTCAATCAGGTGTTGAAAGAACTGGGCGTAAAACATGTAGTTTGCATAATACCTAGAGTCCCAGGGAGCACTGGAGAGATTCCATCAGACTTTGAAGAATATGTTGAAAACTTATTGTATGGAGTCAGAGAAACAATGGGATGAGGGAGTTCCCTTGTTGTTGTTTGCTGTGCGGGATGCTGTACAAGAGTCGCTTGGGTTCAGTTCTTTTGAGTTGGTATACGGTCACTCAGTACGTGGACCATTGAAGTTGCTGAAAGAGAGACTGTTGTGTGATGATGCACAAACAAATGTGTTGGAGTATGTGAGTACTTTCCGTGAGAGAATGCATAAGGCGTGGGAGGTTGCCAGACAGAATTTGTCAGATTCTCAGGAGAAGATGAAGTCATGGTATGACAGGAAATCCAAAAAGAGGAATTTCGAGGTAGGAGATGAAGTCTTGGTCTTACTGCCGATAGTTGGTCATTCTCTGCAGGTTAGATTTTCTGGGCCGTACACTATTGCTAAGAAAGTTGGTGATGTCGACTACGTTGTCAATACTCCAGATAGGCAGAAGAAGAGACGTGTGTGATGGGAATCAAATAAGCCATATATTCGAAGAGATGACGAGATTAAAGCACAACCAGTGTTGAGTGCTGTTGAATGTGACTCAAAGTGTGAAGTTAAGAAAGAAGTGTGCAAGATTGAGAGAGAGAACCCATGTGTGAAATTTAAAAATTCAGAGGTTCTAGCACACATCGATAACAAACTAACACACTTATCTGTGAAGGAGAGGAGCGACGTGAAAGAGCTGTTGAGTGCATACCCAAAGTTATTTGCTGATGTTCCCTCTCGAACTGATGTTGTTAAGCATGATGTTGATGTTTGAGATATTACCCCAATCAATAAGGCACCATATCGTGCAAACCCAACAAAACTGAAAAATCTTGAAAAGGAAATCGACTGCGAGAGTGCTTTCAACCAGGCGAAAGCCCTCTTATCTACCAATCCGGTACTGATGGCTCTGGATTTCAACCAGCCGTTCAGCATGATGCTGGACGCGAGCGATGTGGGTGCTGGTGCAGTTCCTACTCAAGCAGACGCTGAAGGTATCGACAGACCCATATCATTCTTCTCAAAGGAACTGTGAAAAAAGAAACATTGACTTTGATACTTGCACTTGAACGTTTCGACGTGTATGTCAGTGGATCTCAACATCCAGTGAGGGTATTAACTGATCATAATCCCCTGACATTCCTCAACAGAATGGCAAACAAGAACCAAAGACTGACGCGATGGAGTTTGCTGCTCCAAGAATACAACTTGGACATTCTACATGTGCCAGGAAAGGACAATGTTATTGCAGACTCTTTATCTCGTGTGTGATATTTGGACAGAAGTAAGCAACTAATTGATATTTTCACATGGAAAAGTAAACAACCCTTGTGTGAACCATATTTCTTGAACAGTTGAACACTTACAGTGAAGCATCGTTCTTGAACAGTTGAACACTTATAGTGAAGCATCATTCTTAAACGGTTGAATATTGGTGAATTCACTGGAATTCTATGTGAGAAAGGAAGCCAGAACTTTTAGCTTTGATGTTTTTTTTTAATAATCACAAAGCATTGTGACCATAGACTGATTGGACTCATTGAAACTATTTATTGGACTCAAAGAAAAATGTGTTTTTCTTATGTTTGCTTTCCAGATGTTTGTAAACTAGTGTTATATGTATGTGATATGCTTATCTTATTCGTTGACGAATTTGAACATGCATGATTATATTGTTGTGTTATAACCATTTTGGTACAAACACAAGGAGATAGAAAGACTAGTGAGCTATATTTTTGTCTGTGCATGTATATATATAAAAACAGAAACAGTAAATTGATTTATATGTTTTATCCAAGGCAGGATAAATATTGAAAGACAGAATTTTGGAACAAAAAAGGATTTTGGTGTTTTACCATATCTTTGGTTATGGATATAAAGTAATCACAAATATTCTTGAAGATATTCAATACTCAACCAACACAGATGATATGGTTTTGCACTACAACGCAAAACTTCAGATTAATAGTAACATGTTTCTACAACTGAAGTGAAGGCTACATTATATTATCTTTCAGACAGGTTTAATGTTGCTGAAGTTTGCTTATTTTTTTTATGCAAAGAAATATGTTTAGATTCAAAATGGCGAAGAAGCAGGAAGACATATTAATATTGATATGTCATTTAAGGTGAACTTCTCTGCGTTTTGAATTGTATTTGTGTTTAGTACAAATGATATTGATATATGCAAAAGTCAGTGATAAAAAAGATAGAGCAGGATGCTAGAAGAATGGTTAATGTTTTTACTTATAGCTGTTCATACTCAATTTTATTGTATGAACAGAAACCACGAGATAACACTGATACCATTTGTCTGCTAGTACTGTATAGTTTTACAAGCTGACTTGTTTATCAGATTTCTAAATCTACAAAGACCTCATACTTATAAATACTTTTAGGTTTTTGTATTCTTACAACAGTTGCTGAAACGCCATTGAAAAAGAAATATTTTTATAGCACTACTCCTACTTGTATAAGTGCTAATTTATGATGGGGGAGAGTGATGGGTGTATCGACCGATTCTAGATACATTGTACCAACCGTCCTGAGGACGAGTTAGTCTAGTTTTGGAGTTGAAGAACGAAGCTCGAATATGAAGATCAGCCTCTGAAATCTAACCACTTTGAGTTGTGTAATCTGTTGTTGTGAACAAAGGACCTGGGGACAACGGGTAGAGGAAACCACTCGTTACATTCACAAATCGCCACTGGCTAAAAATATTTATTGACTTGTTGAGTTTTCATGGGTTTAGTCAACTCATTAAAGAGGCAACACGCGTTACACTTACATGTTCTTCTCTATTGGATCATGTTGGTTGTACCAAAGAAAATAAAATAAGTCAAAGTGGTGTCATTGATCTAGGTATTAGCGTCCATTATTTTAATTTCTGTACACGGAAAAATATTAGACTGGCTATAGGTCATCACAGGACTAATGATATCAGATCCATGAAAAAATATACAGAAGAGTCTTTCAATCTTCAACTATCTGTTGTTGATTGGTCACGAATAACTGACTGTACAGATGTAAATGAGGCATGGTCAATATTTCCACAAAGATTTTATTATTAATTTTATTTGCAGATGACTCGAGTGTATTTTTCTCTCACAGAAATCCACAAACTCTTTTGCAGACTGTAAACTCCGAGTTGACTAATGCGACTTTGAGGATTCAAGCAAACAAGTTGTCTTTAAATCTTTAAAAAAAAAACTAATTATATGCTCTTTAGTAATTCCCTGAGTATATTGCCTGGCAATGTAATGTTTAATGGTGTTGAGATTGAAAGGGTATCTACATTTAAATTTCTTGGCTTGCATATTGATAAACATTTGAGTTGGAAGTACCATATTAGTAAACTATGTAAATTATTGTCAAGAAATACTGGTGTAATTTATAAATTGAAATCTGTGTTCCCACTAAATATTTTACATATGTTGTACGCAACTTTGATTTTGCCATATTTGCACTATGTTGTGCTAGCTTGGGGAAACTCATTCAAATCTCAAATGGATAAATTACTACTGGTACAGAAAAGAGTAATACGAATTGTTTGTAATACTCACTATTTTGCGCATACAGATGTTCTTTTTTGTAATAGTGGTGTTTTGAAAGTTGAAGATATTTATCATTTACAACTAGGAGCTCTAATGTATAAATTGAATGCAGGTCTACTGCCATTAGCCTTGGCTGGAATATTTAAGAAAAATAATCAAGTTCATAGTAATTCCACACGACAGGCGCAAGCATATCACTTACCTCTTGTTAGAACGCAATTTGCCCTTACTACTTTGGGGTCCACTGGACCTAGGTTTTGGAATTCCTTGAACCAAGAATAGCGCAATCGGTCAGTATTTATGTATTTAAGCGCAAACTAAAGTTACTGTATTTGAGTCGATATCGTCTAGATTTATAGTTGTGATCAATATTTAAGAAAACTATTTGGTATATAGGTCAGCATAATTCTACTCCCGTTTCTCAAATCTATTCTTCTGTCTGTCTTGTTTAGTTTTTGTCTGTGTTTTCAGTCCTGTTGCTCGTAGTATATTCCCGTTCCTGTTGTTTATAGCCATTATTTTGTAGTCAGTATATTTTATTGTACTTATTTATGTTTAATATTTTCTCAGTTGTTTAGTTAGTTTTAGTTTTGTAAGCATTTAAATGTACGCATTATTTTTTATTTGACGAGTTTTGTTCTTTTAGGACATACTCTTAAACTACTCATGTGGGACCTTAAATCCACAAGCCTTGCTTTTAACCAAGGTCACCTCATCTTTCTATTGTAACGTCATATTCTGTTCACTCCTTTATATTCATGTCATATGTATAATGTGTGTTATGAAAGAAAGATAAATAAACTTGAAACTTGAAACTTGAAACTTGAACTTATTTCAACATTTTTTTATTTCAAATTAGAATATGATAGCGCCACTGAAACGGATAAGAATAAAACAAAGATCAGAAACTTGGGTGACTAAATATATTCTTTCCCTAATTCAAGGGAGAAATATAGTATACAAAAAATTGAGGAAAAGAGCAAAATATGAGACGCTCTATAAAAGATACAGAATATTAAGAAATATGGTCCAAAGAGAGGTGAAATGGGCTAAACTCGATTACTTATAAAACAAGATAGAAGAAAATAAACAAGATTCGAAAAAACTTTGGCAGAATCTAAAAAGCTTAGGATTGAAAAATAAGAAGCGAAAAGAACAAGAATCTGTCATTAAAATTGATGGAGAATTATGTCATGATAAGATGGCCATCGCTGATGAATTCAATTCTCATTTCACAAATGTGGCTGCCAAATGAGTAGACAAACTCCCCACTTCCAAATACTTTTTCAGCGCAGACAATGATTGTATTCGTGGGTTTTACGAAAGAAAAGGTGTACGTGAAAAAATATTTCTAAAATATGGTGCGAAGGTTTTATTTAAGCCTCTAAGTTACCTAACGAACCTATCTATCTTGACAAGTAATTTTCCAGAGGATATGAAAATAGCAAAAGTGACTCCACTTTATAAAAAGAAACGGATGTTAGCAACTATAGACCTATTAGTGTTTTAGGCGTAGCATCAAAGATTCTACAAAAATCGGTCTGTGTTCAAATTGAAAGATACTTCAAAGAAAATGATATAATTTATGAATTTCAATCTGGTTTTCGACATGATTATTCGACTGAAACATGTGTAATTCATTTGACTGATTATTTGAGGAGAGAAACTTCCCAAGGGCGCTTTGTTGGTATGGAGCTCCTTGATCTGCAAAAAAGCTTTTGATACAGTTAATCATTGCGTCTCACTGAAGAAGTTACAACTAAGGGTTTTGATGAGGCAAGTTTAGATTGGTTCAGATCCTACTTATCTAATCGACACCAAGTAGTGGCCATTCATCAGGCGCAGATCTACGGGGGGCCGACGGGCCCGCCCCCCACCCCCCCCCCCCGAAAAAAAAAAAGGAAAGGAAAGGAAAGGAAAGGAAAAGGGAAGAAAGAAGGGCTAAAACACGAGTTAGGAGTGGACCCAGGGCCCTCACCTATCAGTATATAGGCCAAGCTCCCGCGGTTCAGCTGAACATGCGCCGAGCTTTGGGTTGTTTTCAGGTCAAAACTAGCCCTAATTCGTATTTTAGGCTTATATATTATGATAGAAACAAAATGCCGATGATCTCTCTACACTGGGGCGTACAAGTTACAACGTTTAAAAGTATTTCAGGACTCGGTTAACTTCAGGTCCATCTGTCAAATCATCATACTGTTACAGAGTGTACAGGGTCCGCGGTATGGCGGGGCTCGAGCCCCCCCCCCCTCTTATTTGAAAAAGTATTTTAAAGAGAAATAGAAAGAAACCAACCAAGGACAAGGCCCCGGAAAAAAAGCACGAAAAAATAGCAAATGCGAAAAGTAAAAACAGGGAGGCATCGTGAAGCATGTCGGCAAAGCTTCCAAATTCAGTAGTTCGCGGATTCATAAAATTAGTTCTGTAAAAGTGGTCGTAAAACCCTGATTTATTCAGAAAATTACCCATTTTTATCGCCAGAATCTGGGTAAAAACACTGCATTCAGTTGAACAGGTGCACAGAAGACGACCTGTCAGTCTAAATTTTTCTTTTTCAATCTGCCCATAATATTTATTATATGTAAATTATACCGAATAAAATTAGTCTCATGCACATCGTTTATTAGTGTCACAGATGGGTTGTTACTGTTAGAATATATGGACAGATTGGATAGATTCGTAAATCATTAAAAATTAAAATCAGTATACGATGCGAAAAGGATTCTTCTCCAGCTTCCGGAAACCAACCTGGGATTTTTATTGTGTCCTGCAGGACGTAATTACTCACCTCTTTTGCATAATGTGTGCGTGTTTGGTTCTTTCTTATACGTGCCCCTTTTCATCTCCGATGAGTGCATGCCCTTATTATAATTTGAGAGGTGCCCCCTTTAACTCTATAATAAGTGCCCCTTTTCATCTCTGATTAGTGCCATTTTTTTTCTGAAAATTGCACTTTTTCCGTTGTCATAAGTGCAATTTTCATATCTGGTGAGTGCCCCTTATTAACTCTTTATGCGCCACTTAAAAAACCCCCCTGTGCCACATTCTTTTAGGGTCACACATTTCGAGGGAATCTTTATTGACTCTGCTGAATCAAGAGGCTATAACTCTTCACTGGATGATCATGATGAAAAATATTGTGCAGCAAAGTTGTAGACCGGAAAACGTGCTTTTCGATGAACCGTCATTTGTTATATTTTGAATTATCATTTTTATAATAATCATAATTATATAATGTTTAATTTTTCTTATTTACGGCAGTTTTTTATCCCTCTAGAATTTCTTATTTAGCAATGATAAGACATCTTCAAATCGAATCTATTAGAAAGGTGGACTTCTTACCTTTCTTTACATACCTTGCTCAAGTATTCTAACAATTCAGAAGGTTAGTATTTAGGTTGTTGAAGAAAAGAAGTTCAATAGGGAGAGACTTGAAAGTACCCCGCTCAGCCACCCTTGACAATGGGCTAATCTGCCCATTGAAATCCCTATTACCCCAGGTTATTGTCAATGTCCGGTTTAGCGGGGCATGAAAAGGGACGTCGTGGGGATGTTTTTCTTTGTTGTGCCATGATAAGTCAATAAGAAATAAGAGAATGTTATTGATTTTGCCCACTGGTATGAGCATGTAAAAATGGTATAGGCATAATATATTATATGTGATATACATGACATAATCAGCATCTTATTGAAATGTCTCATTATGAATGTTCACCGCATCTGTTCTCTCACCTTCTTTACCCCTCAATAAAATTGATTTCAAGTACATTTATCACAGCCATAGATATACAAAGAAAGAATGAATCAATCTTAAAATATAAACTATATTGCATTGTTTTCCATTTACTTTATTGTGAGAGAGCTTATTATCAGAAATGATTGACGAGTGGAGTATGCAATGAATAAAATATGGAGAACGGACGTGAGAGACATTATGAGAGAGAAATAGTGATATGAAATGAAAGGACTTTACTGTGAATAAAGATTATAAGAGAAAGAGATAAAGATGACGGCAAGACAGGATACATATTGATACGAAAATAACAATAATAATGAGATAGAGATGACGGAAAGAAAGAGAGTAAACACTGATAGCATAAGAATGAATAAAGATAATAAGAGAAAGATATAGAGATGACGGCAAGACATAGGGTACATATAGATAGGAAAATGATAATAATAATAAGATAGAGATGACGGAAAGAAAGAGAGTAAACACTGATAGCATAAGAATGAATAAAGATAATAAGAGAAAGATATAGAGATGACGGCAAGACATAGGGTACATATAGATAGGAAAATGATAATAATAAAAAGATAGAGATGACGGAAAGAAAGAGAGTAAACACTGATAGCACAAGAATGAATAAAGATAATAAGAGAAATATATAGAGATGACGGCAAGACATAGGATACATATTGATAGGAAAATAATAATAATAATAAGATAGAGATGGCGGCAAGAAAGAGAGTAAACACTGATAGCATAAGAATGAATAAAGATAATAAGAGAAAGATATACAGATGACGGCAAGACATAGGGTACATATAGATAGGAAAATGATAATAATAATAAGATAGAGATGACGGCAAGAAAGAGAGTAAACACTGATAGCATAAGAATGAATAAAGATAATAAGAGAAAGATATAGAGATGACGGCAAGACATAGGGTACATAATTATAGATAGGAAAATGATAATAATAATAAGATAGAGATGACGGAAAGAAAGAGAGTAAACACTGATAGCATAAGAATGAATAAAGATAATAAGAGAAAGATATAGAGATGACGGCAAGACATAGGGTACATATAGATAGGAAAATGATAATAATAATGAGATAGAGATGACGGCAAGAAAGAGAGTATTACACTCATAGCATAATAATGAATAAAGATAATAAGAAAAAGATATACAGATGACGGCAAGACATAGGGTACATATAGATAGGAAAATGATAATAATAATAAGATAGAGATGACGGAAAGAAAGAGAGTAAACACTGATAGCATAAGAATGAATAAAGATAATAAAAGAAAGATATAAAGATGACGGCAAGACAGGATACATCTTTCTTTCATTAGTTTTATTCATTCTTATTCTATCACTGTCTACTCTCTTTCTTGCTGTCATCTCTAGCTCTTTCATTAATTTTTATTCATTCTTATTCTATCAGTATACTCTCTTTCTTGCTGTCATCTCTATCTCTTTCTTTCATTATTTTTATTCATTCTTATTCTATCACTGTCTACTCTCTTTCTTGCTGTCATCTCTATCTCCTTCTTTCATTTTTTGTTATTCATTCTTATTCTATCAGTCTACTCTCTTTCTTGCTGTCATCTCTAGCTCTTTCATTAATTTTTATTCATTCTTATTCTATCAGTCTACTCTCAGGGAACACTTTTATCACTAGAGTCTTCGTCACTGCTCGATTCGTCGGAATCAGAGTCCATGCTCCATGCTTCCATAGTAACAAGATCTCGAGCCTCCTCTACACTAAACACACGTTGACGTTTTCCAGCAGGTGCCATCGTAACATCAGTAAAAAAAATCCAAAGAAAACCGCTAAATACACGGTAATTTCGAATGTAACACTATGAAGAAAAACAGTTTACCGGAAAGTGTGCGATGTATACAATGTAAACAATAGTAAACGCAACGCGTGGCTACACACTGCGAGCGGTATTATGAATGTCTAATTGACTCGTATACATCTGTGCAAAAATGCGAAGTTGGCACGCCTACGTCCGTGCAAATCGGCGAACAAAGCAAACAAAGAGTTAAGTGCGAGGAGTGCCCCATTTTCACCTCTGGTAATTCCCCTTTTTACTTTGACATGTCCTCTTTTTCATTTCAAATAAGTGTCATTTTCCCCTTTGGATAGGTGCCCCATTTTCCTTTACCCATAAAAAGTGCTCCTAATTTAAAGGGATTAAGAGGAAGTTTTCTTTAATTTCACCCAAGTGTGGCTCGCTACGCTCGCTCGTATTTAAAGTTGATATAATTATGGTTCATATTAAAGATCTTTTCAGTCTTTCATGATTAGATTGTGCTTAAAACCCCATCAGGATTTTTTTTCTTCTTTATAAGATGTAATTTTTTTCACTGCGACCTCACTAGTCCAATTTTTTTGCTCGCTCACTCGCAATTTTTTTTCTTACCATCACAAACCAACTACAAAGTAAATGTGTGATGCTTGAACAGTATGGACCATGTTAAGAGAGAAACAGACATTGAAACCATCCCTGTAATCACATTCTAAGGGTATATACCAATGTCTAAAAAACTGTAAATTTTCGCTTTGAGGTTTCCCTTAGTAGGTACCCCTTTCTCCCGGAAAGTGTCCTTTATTGTTGATGCCCCCCACACCCTTTGAATGGCCTCATTTGCACCTGGCCTGCTCAAACCTCCGAGCTTCCAGGGACGCCGCCCCTGGACCATACGTCAATTTACGCTACGCTCTACCTGTTCATAAACACTTTAGCCCCCCCCCCCCCCAGCTACTTTGAAAAACGTTCACCGGGGCCTGATGTGAGGTGTTTAAAGCTGCAGCCCGAATCAAGTTATTGCTGTCTGCCCATCATAACTGCAGCACTAGTCTTGTACTGACTGATTTTGACAATCAAGTAATACCCGAGGTATTAGGAATCTGTACCGTGTCAATTCTGGTTGTCAACATTGTTGCAATTGAAGATCTTGTTTAGAAATGCAATAAAAAGGCCGCTGAATAAGTGTGTGTGTGGGGGGGGGGGGTCTGTGAGAGGACATTTTAAAAACAAATTGCCGAAGGGGGGAGGGGGGGTTTCTAAAATACACACATAACAAACAAATAAAGGGGGGTTAACCCCCCCCCCCCCCCCCCCCCTGCGTACGCGCCTGCCTTAGAGGTACCGGTGCCATGAATACCAGTGTCCTAAAGACTTTTTGTCACAACGGGGTACTATGCGGACTGCACACATAGTCCCATTTCTTGTGTTTACAGTTTTTTCCTCCTATCATAAATTTATGCTGGAAAAAGTCACATATTTTAAATGATATCCTGGCAAAAAGTATACACCAAATCGCACAAATTGAGTTTACAAATTCGATTTTTCTTCAGCTTTTCAGGGGGACACATCCCCCTCAGACCCCCCTGTCCGCTCAATCGCGGAACGCGGCGCTGACGCGCCGCTCAATATTTTCTCACAAATTGCCCCCCCCCCCTTGACGCCGGCTGGATCCGCCCCTGCCATTCATGATATTCGTTCCAAACTAATGCCTATAACATGCGATATTCCTCAGGAAAGCATTTTAGGACCAATTCTATTTTCAAATTATATACATGATATGTGTATTTGTATAAAAGACTTCAAACTATTATTGTACGCAGATGACAGCGTACTACTCTATTCAAATCCTGATCCTGAATATATCGAGGAAAAGCTCAGTGAACAGCTGTCTACGTGTGTCGATTGGATGACTGATAATAAGCTTTCTTTACACTTGGGAAAAAGAGAAAGCATTTTATTTTGTTCTAAAAAGTCATTTGAATTCAAAGTGACACACAATAATCAAGCAATCAAGAGAAAAGAGTCTGTGAAGTATTTAGGCATTGAGTTGGCTAGCGCAATTTCATTTTCATCTTTAGTAGAATCAGTTGTAAAAAAACCAAATTCTCGTCTGAAATTTGTGTACAGATATCAAAGTTGTATGGATTTAAAAGCAAGACGTACACTCTGTTTTGCTCTTATTCAATGTTTATTTGACTATGCTAACCCTGCATGATATAGTAACATAAACAAGTCAGATCAAAAGAAGTTGAAGATTATACAGAACAAAATGGTGAGATTTATCAACTGTTCTGGTCCAAGAACTCATGTTGGCTACAGCGAACTTTCTAAAGCTGGTTTTCTTGAAGTCAACCAAAGATCAAAACAACTCGTATTGCATCACGTGCATAAAATATATCATACTAGGTCGAATCATTATATTCGATACAACTTCGATCTTGTTACTGACGTACATGATTATAATACAGGAAGTAGCCGATTCAACTTTAACTTATCAGAAAGAGTAGGTAGAATTGGAAATTCGTTTTTTATTACAATGCCATAAAACATTGGGATTCCCTTCCCAATGGTGTTAAAGAAATGGGAAACTATGATCATTTTAAAAGGAAATTAAAGGAATACCTAATACTTGACAATCAGAGAAGAGAAGTGAATGACATGTTATATGATTGAATTTGTTATTCTTCTGTCGGTTCATACTTTGTCATGTTGTATATATACTTATGTTTTCATACGCTATAGAAATTCTACAAATTCATCATTATTTTCCTCTTCTTCTTTTTCCTCTTTTTCTTCTTCTCCTTCTTCTTTTTCTTCTTGGAGATGGCCACTTTAGAGACCAAATCATTTCTATCATCAGTTTAATGTTGTTATTATTATTATTATCTTTAATAAGTAGTTATTTTAATTTTCTTATCTGTCTGTAAATATTACTAGTTTAACTTATTAATTTATTGTCTGTAAGGGACCCCACTGGAAATAAGCTCTCGAGCTTTCGTGAGTTATCCTGTTTAAGCTGACTTATTTTTGATCTGTTATTATTGTATATTGTTGTATGTTGGAAGCTTGTCTAATAAAAATCAATCAATCAATCACTCAGAAAACTGGTAATACATAGCATAATGACAAATAAAGAGAGTAACATAACAAAAAAAATTAAAAAAATGAAAAAAAGGAGAGGCACAAGGAAATGAAACGCCAAAATAAAAATTAAGAAAATATCCTATAGTAACATATTAGAAAATTCACAAATTTAATAAGATCATATCATTATCTCTCCATAAAATTATGATGCAACATGTTTTATGTTTTATAACGGGGTATTCATTTACCTAATTAATTGAACTTTAAAATCAAGGAAGTGAAAACCACTCTAGGTTTTGGTATTACACGTGGTAACGATTAATTGCTACATTGACATAAAAAAACCTATGGACAACTTGTACAATAGATATTGTTTTGATACCTTCCATTTTTAATTAATATTGCCATAGTGCCTAAAGAAAAAGAGCGCCCCTATTGTTTAATCATTTATACCTTGTTAATTGTTATTTCAAATTGATGGTTTGCTGAGATTTGTGAAACTGAGCCTGTGTCACAGAAGGACATATACAAATGCTAGCATCCATCATAATATTTGTTTCACTTTAAACGCAAAAACAGCATCAGGGAGTCTCTCCCATATCCTTGTTTTCATAATATTCGGGTGCATTATTGGATAGAGTTGTAAAGTAGCGTTTCTTTGAATGGCAAGATACGATGACTGAAAGATGATGTTTATTTGTGCAGAAGTTCTTCTTTTTCTCGCTGTCATCGTCTCCAAATCTGGTAAGTTTGATTCCTTGATTAGAATATAAGTGTAGATATATTTAGCCTACAGAGAGAATTTTGGGAGGTGTAATAACGAAATAGAAGCAAACATATGTAAAAGCAATATATTGCTACATAATCCTTCGGTTCATGATAACGCTCTATATTTCATAATACACTATCAATTTTAACTCTCTTGATAACATGATGGAGGTACATAAAGAACAAAATTATTAAATCGAATCGGTTTCATAACGATTCCAATCATTTGGGAAAAAACCTGCTCGTAAAACGAAACTATCAGAAGAATTGTACCTCATTTATACGTAGGTATTGCTTTGCTTTTCAAAAACTAATTTGGGCACGTTAATTAATATATTGGTAACAATGCGCCATTGTCATTCATCGTTAACCTGTTTAACAGAGTAGGTATTTAATAAGTGACGGGGGGGGGGGCAAGTCCCCACTCAGTGGTGAGAAACAAAAGAAGACGACCGGAACATCTCCCACGCCCTTCTCCTATTCCATCAATTTGCAATTAATATTCTAAATACGACCGGACGACCCCCGTCATTCCAGTGCCCCTTCGATAGGTGGGCTTGCCTTACCCCACTATTTGATACATGCTATTATCAAATATAACAGGTACATTTCTTTTGGAACATTTTTTATTTAACCCATGCAGAATACCATGCATTTGAAGTGTCTATTCAGACATACAACCCTCTTCCAGTCATTGGCGAGGATTTTACGATGGGCTGTACCTTCACACCGAAAAGCCGATATCGGCGGCTAGTTTGGACCAAGGGTAACAACAACATCGTGGTTGCCTCCCACGTCTGTATACCGCATTCGGCTTGTAAATGGGTTACCGTTCCTGAACGATCCAGGTTTAGCTTTTCGTCAGACACTAGCAGCGTAAATTTAACATTAAAGACGATTGACAGAATTGATAGCGACAATTACCAGTGCACAGTTAGCAATACATACGGGAAAGAGAATCCAGGGTCAACTAGCATGCAAGTGACACCATTGTCGCCAGGTATATCACTAATTATTTTGAACTTGTAGCAAACATGAAGGATAACACATAGTTTATTCATGACATATGGGTGTACCTAGGATTATGATTTTAATCAAACGTAACTTTTCCTGTCTTGTATTAAAACAAATGTAAGTCCCACATTTTTCACATACTATTAATCGAGAAAGTGATTAACTTAATACGTGCTTCTCAGATCCTTACTTTACGAAGTGTCCTAATTTCACCGCCACAATTATAGTTTGTAAAATATTGAAGGTTTGCTAGTAGCTATCGTACGGTGAGAGAACTACGATTATGTACATTGAAAATTGTCTCAATTATTATATTCGGACATAACTTTAACAACTTATTAACTTAAACAATGAGTAAAACTATTCATTTTATAGGAACTTTGTTAGCAATGTGGCACTGGGTGCATTATATGGGTGGCAGCTTAACAGTTAATGATACGTGATGCTCCAATGTCTAACTTTCAAGTGGTAATCTGCTAAATAAAATGAGAATGGAGAAGTACAATTCAAAGCGACCTTCATTTATCATGACTTTTCCCTCTTCTGTCGTCAGCACCGCCCTATAGTATCATCACCTTTGATGAGGGATCGAGCCGTTATTACTACGACAACGCCAATATAACAGTAACAGCTGGGGAGCCGTATAAAATCACATGTGTAGTATACGGGGCCAGACCGCCTGCAGTAGTTCAATGGTGTATACCAGATGACGTAAGTGTGGTTCTTCAAGATCAGTCTGATGTCATATGGGACAACAGCTATGCCTCTCGAAAGGCTGCTACGATCACGCCATCTAGGAATGATCAAGGAAAGATTCTGAGCTGTATGGCATCACATTCACAACTACCAAATAATCTTCAACGCTCAGTTAACCTGTATGTTCAAGGTAAGTAAACGTGTTAATGGAAGCATAATCTTCTCGATGTTACATGTCTTGTTCTGCTTACTCTGTATGTTCTGCTCAACTCATATACCAGAATTTGAGCAGTTTGTGGGCAAAAGCTCAACGAATATCTGCTAATATTTTTTCAACCGTAGTAACAAGTAAAACCGTACTAACAAAATATAAATCTTTCCTTTTAACATAATTTCTGTTTCATGACTTTGTATATGAATTTGTTTATCTCTCTCGCTCATGAAGTTTTACCCACTGGCCTGTTGCTTTTTCTATCTGGAGAAGGCTAGGAAAACGGACGAGGGTCAACCACCATTGACGTTTATGAAGATTCATTGACTTCATTCACTTGTAAAAGTATTGGATCACTACCAGCAGCTGAGCTATCATGGAGACTTAGTGACAAAAAAAGTCTTCCCAGTAGCATAAGTCATTCGAATTATCGCAGTGCAGTAGATCAAAGTTTGTTCGACACGGAAAGTACCATCAAGATACGACCAGAAAGGAAACACCACGAGATGTATCTTTGGGAAATTTTCTTGATCTACGGGGAGCTAAACTGATGGTTTTGGGTAAGTTTCAAGTTCTTCAACATATCGGTATACGACCTGTATTGAACTTTATCGGACATTTGTTGTACTTGAAATTCATCATCGCCTATAATTAAAAAGAGGAGACTGTTATATTTACCCGATTTTAACGAAATTATCATCATAGTTTAATAGTTCGGCTTCTCCTGGGACTGGGAGGGGGAAAGGGATTGTTTGTCACCATGACCCACGTGTCTTTTCTCCTCGTTTTTTCACTTAATAACACATTTAAGAGCTCATATTTAACCGGATGACTTAAAAAGATATATAATTCATTTTTGTGTAAAGGCCCACCGGATAATGTTAAAATGACTATACCAGAAGATCTACACGACGGTATAAAAGCCAATGTAAGCTGCAGTGCTGTTAATGGATACCCTGCTCCGCTCATCCATTGGTACATCGAATCTATAAATGTGACACGTGATTCGTCTTTAAAGACTTCAAATGATGGAGCTAACAGATATGATGCTGAAAGCACCCTCACTCTCATACCAAATAGGATCTATCATGGGAAACCTCTCCTCTGTCAGGCAGTTCAACTTACAATACCCTCAAAACGATTAATGAATGATAGCATGGTGCTGACCATATCATGTGAGTATCCATTTTTATTAAATCCTTTGTTGAGGATAGTAGGATTCAGAATCTCCTGGAACTGAGTAGGTAATGGGTCTGGCTATATTTCTTATCAAACATTCCTAAAAGTCTTCGACTACTGTTTCCCCTTTAATTATATATACAATGTTTTTCTATCTGTATCTAAAATTCTAGAAATTTGTCACAAGTCCCCTTAGGGTTGTCTTGTTTAGATCTTACAAAATAATCCATATGTATAACGACCAGTCAACGTAATGGGCTATATCTTAATTTTCGTGTTTTGTTCATGCATGCCATCAACAAGTCTGTTCATCCATTTCCATCCCCATCCCAACCCACCTTCCATCTTTCACGTTTAGGTATTAACATCTTTCGCATATTTTATTATATATTTACTTCAATAATGTCTTGTCCATGTCATTCTCTTTGTTTTTCATTATATTAAGTGGTGCTTGCTTCCAATTAAAAACATTCTAGCTTTCATGAATTATTCTTCTATTTATCAAATGAATAATCACACCAAAATTATAGCATTGAATGAAGAGTCTCTACCGATTTTACTGGATGTTTTTGTTACCATTGTTTAACCCTGAAATGCAGTTATTCCCGATTTACCTTCTTGGTTTATCTCCGACCAAAACTTAACGACATCTTCAGCTCTCTCCGTTGCCTGTCAACCAGGATGCAAAACCAAGTCACGTCGCGATTGGATATGATTTAACAAACTGTCGACACACACGATTAAGATCAACGTCAATAGTCAATAGAGTGGCCAGACCTTGAAATCGGTGAGTCAAATTCATCTTCCATTTTTCACGTAAAGGTACATGTATTACCATCTTTTGCATATCCACAATTTAGTTTACAGGTAAAGAAGTGTGTCTGAACTGTTAACTTATGGAGACTGCATACTAGCACAATTAGTAGGCGATGCACTGTAGCTCATTCTGACACAGCCCGAGAATTGAAGAGTTCACTAACCACGAGGCTTTTTGAAAGTGTTTTAAAGTTTTATAATAGATTATATAGCTACGGATTACACATGAGTACGCCCTGGCTGTAGAAGCCGAGACAATGGTAAAAGATGACATATTTACAACAAATTTACACCTTTTAATGGAATATAGTAAGTCGATTTCTCTGCAGCGTATTTAAAGTGCAGTATCTCTTTGAAGCATAAATATT
Source organism: Strongylocentrotus purpuratus (assembly GCF_000002235.5). NCBI lineage: Eukaryota > Metazoa > Echinodermata > Echinoidea > Camarodonta > Strongylocentrotidae > Strongylocentrotus > Strongylocentrotus purpuratus. Next base: position 15,554,856 of record NW_022145594.1, read on the forward strand.
GACTACAGTTTATCAAGATGTTCGTTGGTAATTGGAACACTTTCGGCTTACAGGCTAAAGTACAAACTATATTATTTGCGATTACTGGAAAGGATTTTTTTTTATTGGACACTCAAACGTCCTCTTCGTTTTTGTTTAGTACAGAACGTATTTATGTCCGTTAGGGCAAGAAATAAAACATATATCCCTTATTTAGAACAATTATCCCATTGTGTAAAATAAAACAGTGTATATAATTCCCTGCCATTCCTCTTCCCTTAGATACTTACCTATTATATACAACGTAATGGTATTATCGAAAGTTAATAGTAAAACAATAGGAATAGTCAATGGTTGACTCATGATAACAACTAGCTGATACTTCCAAAATAGCCACTTAGAGTAAGGTTCCTACCCCCCCCTTTATTTGAAACTGACAACACACTTATGCTCTTCAGTGAGATAGATTCCTTTTACTTTCGAAGTGCAAGAAAGAAGTGCATGAGCATATCAGCCGCTTTTCCTTGTGTCTACTCATTCGATCAGTGCAAACCGTTACTGCACATCGTTCTTTGTTTAATTATCCGGATATTCTGTAAAGCTGCATGATCGTTTATGCAACGAACCTCCGAAGTTGAAATATTCACAAAAATGAGACTTAAAAACAACATGGACGAACGTATTCAAATATTTATCTTTCTAACCTTCATCTTTTCTAAGACATATGAGATGAGCGTGTCTACTCGTATTCAGAACCCGGAAATCCTCCCAGTCGCTGGTGAGAATATAACACTTGCCTGCATCTTCACCCCTCCATCAAAATATCTCCAACTGTTTTGGATGGACAGGAATAACAATATCCTTGCCAGATGTCCAGGGGTGGGATGCAGAAACGAGCAGAATGTTTCAGATATGTCAAAGTACAGTTTGGTGGCAGATATGTCCACCGGCAATTTAACTACTAGGTATTTAACAGTGGATGACAGCGGCAAATATCGGTGCCTGTTTTTTACATCTAATGATACAGTTAAAAGTGGAAGTGTACTGAAAGTACTGATATCAGGTAATATATGCTTTCATTATTCTATATAGCTTAATTAGGGTGTGATGTGTGCGAAATTACAAGATAAATTAATGTCAGGTGTAGCGTCATTGATAACTAGTACTGTAATTTATTTTATACCCCTATCATGATATAGTGAGTTCGATTATTGACGGGAAAATCCGAACTATGGCATTTTACAAATAGTATGATATTGTGGTCTATTTATTTGTTTACGTCCGAAATGGTCCTAGACAACAAGTTGACAAGACATATATTTGTGTGGTACATAATATAATTTATATATTGATTATTTTTCAGCTCCTCCTAGATTGCTTTCTATCATGGACGTTCGGTCTGAGGATAGGTACAATAATGGAGCATCTGTGAGCATCACATATGGGCGAACCCACAACCTAACATGTTCAATCCAAGACGCTAGACCACCTGCATAATTGGAATGGCACCTTCCTAAAGAAGTACAGTTTCGACTGTACGATCAGTATAATGCTGTTCATGGTGCAGCCTACACCTCTCAAAGAGTTATTTCTGTAACTCCATCGAGAGAGGATGATGGACAGAGGATCCGTTGTATGGCTCTTTATCGGGAGCTGGATAATGGGCTTAAATTGTTCATCCGCCTCGATGTACAAGGTGATTATCGTACTAATACATTCATGCTATGATTGCTCAAAGTGTGTGTTTCTGCCGAACAGAATAGGCATCTACCTGTGAGGATTGTCTGAAATGGATGAAACATTCAACTAACCCTAGAACATTTTCTCCTCTAAATATATTGATAACAGACGCAGTACTTACATTTCCGACTGCTGAAAAACATGATTTGATGATTATTCTGTTGCTACATTTCATATTAAGTCTCCCCTCTGTCCATAGAAAAGAAAAACAGAACCTTGTGGTATTGCTTTGTTTCTCTCATTTAGTCTCACCAACTAACGTACAGATCACCGCATCTGATCCAATGACTATTCACGAGGCGGGAACAAGAAGTGTCATTGTCTTTGAAGACTCGGCAAAATCATTTACCTGCACGAGTGTAGGATCTCGCCCTACAGCTCTTATATCATGGATTATTGGTTCGGACGACGACCTAGGTACCATGACATCTACGTCCGCCAACAATCTGGCAGACCCAGGTTTACGTGACACAACATCTACTCTACGGTTGATTCCAAAGAGGAGGCACCACAATCAATTTCTCAGATGTGTTGCCAATGCTGGTATGAACCTACGTCAAACAGAAGTGAGGGTTATCGTCCATGGTGAGTAATCATAAGTTGCATTAACTCTACATCATCTCCTTAATTTCACAACCAAAGATCGAATGCGGACTTAGACATATTGCAACACACTTGGACATTGGTATATACCAGATGTGAAACTTCACATTTTGATTCACTAGGTATTCTCATAATATGCTTGTCTCTTCTGTAGAAAGACATCGTGAAAGATTATTAAGTTCCTATAGCTATCAACAGATTTGTTCGTGTGTGTCAGAATATGACTTATATGTAAAACAAAGGTCGTTGTTGCTTATACAATCATCATATTTATTTTCGATATCGGTGTGTATGGTATATCAAATTTACTGGGGCTTAAAATCTAATTTAAGAAGTGACACAAGAAATACGCATTCATTTTCAAGGACCACCGGATCTTCCCTACCTCAATGAAACAGAGGATTTGCAGGATGGGGTGTCATCAAATGTGACTTGCACATCAAACAATGGCTATCCATCACCAACATTTCAATGGTACCTTGGATCAAGGAACATTACAAGATATTCTAAAACACATTCTTCGAGGAATCAAAACCATCGACTGGATGCCACAAGTGTTATTTATTTCACACACACGGTTGACGATCACGGGAAACTCCTTGTCTGTCAAGTATTTCAACCAAACGCTACATCCATGAAGTCTTGGATAATCAGTGCGGTTCTTAATGTGCTTTGTAAGTACAGTTAGATCAATTCATCATTTACATCTTATAGAGAGGCAGGTACATTACGTCGCCTCATCTCTATAAAAGGACATTACCATCAATGTAATCACTGGGCTTTCATGCCCTTTATGCAGTAAGTCGGCGATTATAGTATATACTGTAAATATATTGAACATACAAATTGCAAACATCAACCGCTTTTATTCTTTCTCCTGCTGCTAAAAATAATTTGTCCGAAAAGAACATCTTTAGTTCTTGATTTAAATATTATGTTTGGTTCAGATTAATTCCAAAGGATACTAAAAACACGTGAAGTAAAATAGTTGTATTCTACAATCATAGTGTTGACAAGTAAGCCTTATATTATACTTACAGCGCCTTACGATACTATAATAGTGGTAGCGATTGATATTTGTATTAGTCTACGGTAATCAGGAATACCATCACCAATTACTTCTTCCTGACCCTCGCTAGAGTCTACTCCCCTGCTCCTGCTCTGCAACTCTACTCGCCGACCCAAGCCAGCTTCTCTCTTCTACTCAACTCTCCAACTCAATCCAGTCTTCTACTCAAACCTCTCATCCTGTCTACAACTTTCTGGTTTACAGTCCTTTTCAGGACCATACTCACTTCCGAAAGATACTCTTCCGTCCAACCTCCACTTTCTCGCCTTTCCTTAGTCCTTCTAGGACTTTACACATGGTGTACCGTAAACCTCTTCCGCGATTGTTCATACCACAATGCAAACCTTCAAACATCATCCTCGCTTTATTGTTATACATTAGTTGTTTTCTTCTTCCTAAATACATACATGTAGATTCTCCTGTCATTGTGGACTACTCTGTTCGTCGTGTTTCCAGTGGTCAAAAGAGCGTTGATGCCATTCTTACATGCACATCAGATAGCAGACCCCTAGCCTCAATAACCTGGTTCTTGGATGACAAGGAACTCAACGGCACCCGACATCATATTCTCCACAATCCTTCACAAGAAGATACCTTGAGGTCGAGTATTCTGATTGTTTCTAATATTTCGGCAGAAGATAATGGAAACTATACATGTCTGGCTGAGACAAGGCTTGGAAGCGACAGCGCTACTTTACCCTTTTTATATTCTGGTAAATATTTCGCTATCAGACCGATGCGCATTTATGTAAAAGATCATATCCTATTGTTAAAATGACATATTGTCTAGTACAGTACTGTTTCAGTGATGATCCCAGATGACAAATAAAGAAGTATGATACTGTTCCGATGTTATAACCTAGGTAATGAGATGATTACCCATTAACAGGAAGTATCGAGTAATTTTCATGAATTTACTCGTTACGGGAGATTAATGTGTTGATTTTGAGCATCGAATGGTGGTTGAAGGGATAATGACATGTACAACAATGATCTGGTGAAAACTAAATTGAGTTTTATCTCGCCAAGGATACAGGGTTGAAATTAAGAGTTTGGTTTAGGGCATGTGAATTACGAACGCCAGTACTGCAGTACCATATGATACAAAGATTAATTGGGTTGGTTGGATGCTTTTTGATTTTTGGTAGCAAAATATGTTGAATATATTTTTCCTTGGAACATGAAATATTCACCATCTTTTTTCCAGGAAGTCCAAATCCACCTTACTGGTTCATCGTCAATCAAAACCAGACGACATCAGCTACTCTCTTCGTTGCTTGGCAACCTGGAATCCCTGGTGGGTTTCAGCAACATATCGCTCTGGTGTATATAATGAGGGATCTGGTATTATTTCTTCTTTGACAGGAGCACACAATATTACAGATTTGTGAGAAACAGTAAAAGATTCACGTTGTTCTCCCAACACTATTCCTTATCTTTATTTTAGAAACTACCTGTACAAATGCTCGTAACGTTTGTTTTTGAGGTAATGACTGCAGATATATCCCTGAATTCTGATAAGTATTTGTTCATGTATGTTATGACAGAATGTGTATTTCTAGCAAACATACTGTATACGTGCTTTGTGTGCGTATGTGTTTTTGTTATGAACGCATAAAAACAACTTGAGAATATTAACCCAGGTTTGAAACGAGTCCTTCCATTTTGATGCAACCTATGTGTTTTGATGTTATGAATCTATACATGCTCAACGTTAACATAATTATATTACATCCTATGTTCACACTCTTTGTTTTATGCATATTCATGAATTCACTGTAATAAAAGAAATAATCTGCTGTGCTTTTAATACAGTGAGCGATCATCGTGCACTTTGATTTGTTCCTCATGTATAAACAAGTAAAATTATATTTTGAGAGCATGAACTATATTTCATCTAGCTCAATATAAAACTGCTGGCCACTGTTGAAATATGATTCCTCAGTGTTGTAATACTATACATTTTTATAGCGAAGAGCCTTGGCAGCCCCTCCCCCAAGAAAGACAAATTTTATAGCGTACGATATTATCATGATAGATTTTGTTAAGACACTGGTTAAGCAAAATAAAAAACATAATTATGCGTATGAATAAAGCTAAAATACTTTTAGATTGTGAATATTTAAAAACGTTATAAAGTCGTTTTAATTAGAATGAAATGGCTTTTCCCCAATTCTAGTATTGATACTCATATTAATTTTTGTTTTCACTAAAGTAATTATGTCGCTAAGTCACTGTTTTACTTCTCTTTTTTCTTTTGAGATTAAAATATTAGTTAATTTTGTTCAAAGTGTGGGAAATATTGTTTTCTTTTGAGGATACAGGCAGTTAATGAATTACATACGATGTTATCCATACAATGTCGTTATAGCTGGACAATTAAAAAATGATTATGTTAATATGTGTAGGCATGTAATACAATTGTGTATTTAGCGATAACTTTACGACGATGAATGGGGCATTGTCGCTGGAAATGATAATTTAAAACAAAAAATGTCTCGAGGAAAAAAAAATCATCATTTGTAATTGTTTCATATCGCAAAGAACAATAAATAAGTAGTCATTTTTATTAATTTAAATATTTGAAAATTGCTGTTTGCCTATATATTGGTAGATAACCTAATTAATACACCGCGCTCTAAATGGAATGGCACACACAATCATTTGGATGTGGACATGGTGATTAAATCATTAAGAAGGTTCTTTATTTATCAGTCTATTCATGGTAGGGATTTTCTGTCGGTTTACCTTAAAGTAGATATTTATTGATTTTAAAAACTAAATTTATTTTCATTATTGCAAAGTTGAAACTTTGATTCGACAAGGTTATCAAAATTCAATGCTTGGAAACATTCGAAGTAATAATTGTTATAAATTAAAAAAACGCTTAAATACAACACCGGCATAGCACCTGAAGAGCTCTTCGAACGCTGCTGAGATGTGTGAGATCACTGTTTGGACATGATTTGCACAAGCAGACGATGTCCCATGACATCTCACATATTTTCAGTGCATGTGTTTTCATCTTCTCTTGAGTTTTTTCTCTTACTTCACTACAGTCAACCCCGCGCATGGTTTTATTTTGATGAAAAATGCAGCGATGCAAAAATAAAGGAATCTGTCGCTTATAAACAAAATAAGACGCGATTGTATATTCAGCTGCACACACCGCGGTATGTTCGGCGTTTCAAGAGGGAACAAATGCCGCCCTTAATATCATTCCGGGGGGTTTTCAACTTGAAAGTCTGGTTTCTTTGATTGTTAATTAACCCCTATCCTGTGTATTTACAAGCAAAAGATTTTAGTTATCTGAATCGGGTCATATCCCCTTTTAAATGGTTTGACATGCCATTACATTTATATATACTAAACTCATTATAATTTGACAAATAAGAGCTTTGCAATTATGATCATTCTTTATGGGATGTCGTTTGCTTGGGCAGTATTGGTCCATATAGTAACGTCATTAAAACATCGTTATTTTTCCGGCGAATCTCTCGTATATCCCAGCTGCTATGGAGGTGGTTGTATTTGTATTTTTATAAATCACCCGATATGTAGTTGACCTAAAATCTTGTACGGTGGCCATCTGTTAGCTTACCAGTTTCTAGTGATACATCAGTTGACATATTTGTGATTTTCTTTAAATTTCACCTTTAAAATTGCATTCACGAGACAAATAAGGTAGGTGAGAGCATTTTTTAATATCGCTCCATTTTTGCCAAAAACTTTGGAATAGGTTTGGATATTTCGCAATGTTCGAGAATGTTAAAATGATCACAAGGGAATAAGCCAGTCTTGATACATGTTTGATGATAGTCTGATCAACCCTTTGACCAGACTCAATACCAGTTTTCCCGACTTTCATTGAAGGTGGGCAGGCTCAATTCTTGATTATTGTTTTTTTTATTGGGACTTTAATTCAGTTATTTGTTTGCAGTTTTATTTACGCAGGATTGCCTTTAACTTACTTAAGTTCTATCCATTTTGGGTACTGCACAATTAAAAAACATCTTTAAAACATTTACACGCTTCATGATTACAAAAGGAACCAAAAGAAACAAAAGTTATGATATGGAAGATAAATAAAATAAAAATAAATATTTTGAACACAATATGTCAAGTGTAACTAAAGATATGGTATAATAAAAATATCCAACTTATACATTAGTAAATTGTCCATGTACTGATTACTGCCGTTGAGAGGAAATGAAGTAATGGATAGATGATACAGACGGAGTGGAATATAAATAGAAAGAAAGAGAGAGAGAGAGGCGGGAGGGCAAAAATTGATTACGTGGGTATTACAGGAGACATGAGTCCGCTAAATTGGATGTCCTAGAAGAGTGTACAAGTATGGTACAAAAGACACAACATATTGGAGAGGGGTTGAATAATGGAGAGAAAGAGAAGGAGGATCGGCGTGAAAGAAAGAAAGAGAGAGAGTGTGTGTGACAGAGATAAAGAGGGATCCTTTTACCTGTATCATGAATATATATAGTAATCCTGTACGCTGTAATGTTATTTTGGATAGCACAAAACAGTAATACCAAAGTCGCTTTAAAATATTTGATTTATGAGTCATGTCTCTGTTCGGCATTTAATTTATTCCATTGTTTCGACCTTAAGTACCGGAGATTTAGTTCGCCACTCCCGTTCATAATATTACCTGTTTATTAAAGGGAAGCAATGGTTCTTTTTATCGTGTTTCGACTGAGTATCGGGTTTCGTGAAACGTTGGCATTAATACTGGGGGCCATTCTATAAACAAATTATTAAACTTTGCTCACTCTATGAACCTGCCATCTTGAGTTAGTTTGTTTTCCATTGTAAGGCCTGACATACATCTGGTATGAGGTTCTTTGATGCGATTTCAGGATCATTATATCTTAAGAATCCATCTGTATAGTTTGACAAGTATCACAATAGTCGACTAGACATTACGATGGAGGTACATAGTAACTTAAATATAACATTTGGAATTCATTGCTTTTCAGATATTCTAGGAAAAACTAATTTCTTTGATAGTTGTCTTCGTCATAAAGTCACCACGGTACCTATATGACATATTTTCGTCTAGAAAGACAACTAAGTATTAACAAAAATGAGTATTGAGTGACTAAAACACGATTAGATTTGGTATCACATGCACCAGATACCAATTGCTACAATTACATCAAAAGCATATGGGAAACTTTTACAATGAATTTGTATTACAATTTCACAATTTAGAGTGATTTTGTCCCAATGTCTAAAGATAAAGAGCGCCCTTCTTGTTTAAACATTTACAACACACATCCTGTTATTCTTAATCGATGATTTGGTTAAGTTTGTGAAACTGAGCCGGTGTCAGAAGGACAAATTGACATTTGTTTCGCTTTTACGCTATAAATCACCAGCGATTCTTCCAAAGTATGGACTGTTAGTTCAAAAGCATTTAATCTTTTCGTACTGTCTGCTTGCGGGCATGATCATCGACAGAGTGCGTTATAAGCTCGTCAAATAGAATTTCGAATGGCAATAATGACGGCGATTTGTGCAGAAGTTCTTGTTTTTCTCACCGCTATCATCTCCAAATCTGGTAAGTTTTATTTCATGAAAACTTGACAAAAGTCGTTCGTACTTTAGAATAGCCCACGCAGAGATTTATGGAAATCTAACAACTTAAACATGTTAAAGCACTAACGATTTTCGTTGATTGATGTTTTTTTTTAAAACAGTCTCATAATCCGTGTTTGTGTTTATAGATAGATGAAAAAAATCAGATTACGCTTGTACAGGCAATTCCGATCAAGTGCAACAAATCTGGACTAACAAAGAATTTTACCAAAACACATCATTTTCGTGCATCTCGTTATTGTCTTGGATACCAAGCAGGTGTTAAATTATAATCGGGTAAGTAAATTAATAAATTGATAACGTTGGGTCATCTTGTACCTTTAAAAGCTTTAGCATGGAGTAATTTTTGTATGTGATGTAAATATATGTGGCGGTACGGGAGGACACGCCTCCGTCTAGAGGTGATGAGAAACAATTAAAAGAAAGACAAAGTGAGAACAGAGAGGAAGTGTATAAGGGAGAAAGGGATACAGCCGAGAAAAAAAAGACACATAGAGCATCCCCCGCATCCTTCTCCTTATCAAACAGAAATCGCATTTCATTTTCTGAATATGTCCAGTGCCAACCCATCCATCCCCCTCCCACCATCCTACCCCAATCATTCAAGTACCCCTTTATAGGTGGAATTTCCCTACGTCACTTTTTGATGCATGTTGATAGCAATGTACCAGATAACTTTCCTTTGGAATTTGATTAAATTTTACTCATACAGGATACCATGCATTTGAAGTATCTATTCAGACATTCGACTCACTTCCAGTCATTGGCAAGGATTTTACACTGGTCTGCACCTTCGAGCCGCAAACCAGATATAGGCGGGTATTGTGGACAAAAGGTAACAACGTCATGGTGGCCTCTCACTCTTGTTTGCTGGATTCGGCTTGTACAGGGTCCAACGTTCCTTACCCATTGAAGTTCAGCTTGTTGACAGACACTAGCAGCGGAAGTTTAATAATACACAAACTTGACAGAAATGATAGCGACAACTACCATTGCACAGTATCCAGTACAACCGTGGAAACGAATCCAGGATCAACTAGCATGCAAGTGACACCATTGTCACCAGGTATAGTATTCAGTATTATGAATTTACACAGCAAACATCAAGGAAAATATATTAATTGTTAATGTTAATTCATTATGTATCAGTGTCTTCTGTAGATTAAAATCTCAATCAAACGTCTGTTTTGTATATTGTTAGTAACACGATGGGAGGCTTTAAAACAAAGAGAAGTCTCACATGTTCACGTGTTATCAAAACTGCAGGTGATTTACTTGATTTATGCCTTTTATTACGAAGTATCATGACGATTGTCTCAATATATATGGAAACAAATTTAACAACCTTATTACTCACGCAATGAGCTTAAACGATTTGTTAAATGAACTATGTTAATGATTTCATGATGCTCCAGTGTTTAATTTTGAAGTGGCGCTCTTTGAAAGGCTGTTTTAGAGTAATGACTGATTACATCTGAATAAGGTAAACTATCGGAGTGGAGAAGTAGAATTCGAAGCGACTTTTATTCATCGTCTTTCTTCTTTCCTCTGGCGCAAGCTCCGCCCTATATGATCATTATTACTGATGGGAGATTGAGAGGTTATACCCCTAGCAACGCCTCTCTAACGGTCACAGCTAGACAGCAACATAACATCACATGTGAAGCATACGGGGCAAGGCCTCCTGCAGTACTAGAATGGCGTTTACCAGATGGTGTAACTGTGGTTCTTCAGGAACAGTTTGATGTCGTACAAGGTAACAGCTATGTCTCTCGGAAGGCTGCTACAATCACGCCCTCTAGGAATGATCAAGGAAAGAGTCTGTACTGTGTGGCATCACATCCAGAACTACAGAATAATCTTCAACACTCAGTTCACCTGGATGTTCAAGGTATGTAAATGTGTTAAGTACAAGGCGTTATCTGTTCGTTGTTAGGTGGTGCCAATGTCTTTAAAGCTGAGTGCACGTCGTATTCTTTTTAATCTTTACGTTCTGCTCTACTCGGACCACAACATTTTAACATGTATATGTGGCAAAATCTCAAGGAATATTTACGAATGTTCATTCGTGATATTCTACAAGTATATTCTTTATATTCACAGGTACAAAACGTATAAATAAAAGATATCTCGTTCCTGTAAGCATTATTTAGCGTTTCTTACATGATTGTGTGTGTGTTATTTGTTATTCTCACTCTCTTTTATTAAGTTCTACCCTCTAGCATGTTAATTTTTCGAAACGGAGATAACAAGGAACACGAATCTGAGTCATCATTTATTTACGTTCAAGAAGGTTCATCGACTTCGATTACTTGTAAAACTATTAGGTCATTACCAGCAGTTGAACTATCATTGACTCTTCTTGGTGACACCAGTAGTACTCTCGGTAACTCAAACCTCTCAAAGTATCCAAATGCTTTAGATGGAGTTTTGTTTGACACCGAAAGTACCATCGCAATTTATTCACAGAGGCCCTATTTATCCGAATTCAGTTTCCCCCTCTCGCGCGAAGCGCGGAAGCCTTGACGTTTCCTTAAATTATTAGAGAAAGCAGACGATTGGGTGTACTGTTCTCGACTCTTAATTCTCGTCTGAATTCAGTTTCCCCTTCCCGCGCGAAGCGCGAAAAGCTTAGACGTTTGATTTAATTATTATAGAAAGAAGACGATTCGTTGCACCGTTTACGACTCTTAATAAGCCCTATTTATCTGAATTCAGTTTCCCCCTCTTGCGCGAAGCGCGGAAGCCTTGACGTTTCCTTAAATTATTAGAGAAAGCAGACGATAGGGTGTACTGTTCTCGACTCTTCATTTTCGTCTGAATTCAGTTTCCTCTTCCCGCGCGAAGCGCGAAAAGCTTAGACGTTTGATTTAATTATTATAGAAAGAAGACGATTCGTTGCACCGTTTTCGACTCCTAAAAAGAGTTGTTTCTGTAACTCCGTCCAGGGACGATAATGGACAGATTTTCCGTTGCGTGGCCTAGCACCGGGAGCTGGATAATGGGCTTCAATTGTCCATTCTCCTAGATGTTCAAGGTGATTATTTTACTAATGATTTAAACCAATATGGTGTTGGTTTGTTCTATCTAAGTGATTAGGCATCTAAGTATGATAATTGGCTGGAATGGATGAAACATTCAACATCTTCTAAAACACTTTCCACTCTTTTGTATGTTGTACACTCTTGTAGGGAATCATGAGAACGTCACCAGATTCCTGGATGCCTTAACCACTAAGATACTTTTATCACATTCCATAACAATAGTGAATTCAACTCTGTATCTTTCCTTTCAGTAGCTGACTTCGTATTTAAGTTCAGGCTTTTTCTTTCTCTTCCCACTCAGTTCCACCGAGAGATATAAGGCTTATCGCATATGGATCCATAACTACCAATACAACAGAGACAACAAGTGCCACTGTCTCTCAAGACTCGGCAACTTTATTCACCTGCAAAAGTGTAGGATCTCGCCCTATAGCCCTTATAGCATGGATTATCGGTTTGGATAACGACCTGGGTAGCACGACCTCTATGTCTACCACGAACGAGGCCGACCAAGGTTTATGTGACACCAAGTCTACTCTACAGTTGATTCCGAAGAGGTGGCATCATAATCAACTTCTTCGATGTGTGGCAATTGCTGGTATGAACCAACGTCAAACAGAAGTGAGAGTTATCGTCCGTGGTGAGTATTATTAAGTTGTAATAACAATACTAAATTTTCTCTAATTCACAACAGAAAACCAATTGCTGATATATACCCTTTTATACCAGATGTGAAACTTTAACATTTTGAATAACTAGGTGTACTCATACCGTTACTTATACTTTTTTCAGCGAAATGTTCAATGAATTGAACAATATGGACATTCTTATGTAGCATGCCTTCATTGGCTTAAGAGAAAATAATTTAAATATCAACAGATTTTATTTATTGCGTCAGAATATTAATTATATGTCAAACACACGTAGTTGCTGATTATAATATCGGCACGTTTATTAGTAGTGTCGGTTGATATGGTTATATATATACATATTCAACCATATGTGATAACTAAGTCACCTTTGCTTAAATTTAAAAATAGTGACAAAAGAAATACACTTTTGACTTTCAAGGACCATCGGATCCTCCCTACCTTAATGGAACAGAAGGATTGGAAGATGGGGTGTCAACAAATGTGACTTGCTCGTCAAACAACGGCTACCCAGCACCAACTTTCCAATGGAAGCTTGGATCAAAGAACGTCACCAAAGATTCTAATACACAGTCTTCGAGGAATATAAATCATCGACTGGATGCCGAAAGTGTTTATAATTTCACACCCACGGTAGACAATCATGATGAACTCCTTGTCTGTCAAGTTTTTCAAACAAACGATTCATCCATGGAGTATTGGAGTATCAGTGCTGTTCTTAATGTTCTCTGTAAGTTTAGTGAACTTTAGCCTAACCCATTCAACATATAGATCTTACGAGGCGGGTACATTCCCTCACCTTACCACTCAAAAAGACGTTACATACATTTTACACATGTGTTTAGTGTTAACGTTCTTTTTGAAGTGAGCTAAAGATTATTTTACATTTCCAATGATTGCATAAAAGAGACAAAAGAACGTTGTTTTTCACAAATAAATTACCTGGTTTGATTCTGTCTTCTCTTACTAATAACTCTTTGTTAACAGTAACGTTTATAAACCATGTAGATCTGTATTGAAACAACAGGATTGGTTAAGATTAATACCAAAAGATGCCATACACATGAAAAATGACCGATGTACGATGCGATCATAGTGCTTGCATGCTAGCCTTACAAAATATTGGTATTGATTAAATGATGTATTCGCTTAGGCTCATCGGGAATCCTATTACAACTTATATCTTCCCGAGCCTCGCTTCATTGTTATACACACATATTGTTTTTTTCCTAAATACGTGTAGATTCTCCTGTCATTGTGGACTACTTTGTTCGTCGGGTTTCAAGAGTTCTACAGACCGTTGATGCCATCCTCACATGTACATCAGATAGCAGACCCCTGGCCTCAATAACCTGGTTCTCGAATGGCACGGAACTCAACAACGGCAACCGCCTTCACATCTTTCACAGTCTTTTTCAAGAAGATACCTTGAGATCGAGTATTCTGATTATTTCTAATATTTCGGCAGAAGACGAAGGCATATATACATGTTTGGCTGAGTCGAGGCTTGGGAACGACAACGCAACTATAACCTTCTCATATGCTGGTAAATATTTCACTTTCTGATCAAAGCTAAAATGTAAAATGATAATATGTGTTGTTATGTTTTGGGAACAAAACATTTCCAGTACAATACCATGCCTTTTATAACCCGAGATGACACATCAGAACAGTATGGAACACTGTTACGATTTTATGACCTAGATAATGAGGTGACCCAGTTACAGTTAATATCGGGCATATTTTTTGTCCACAGTAATTTGTTAAACTATTGCTTCCCTTTTAAACCGTTTAAAATCCCATTTTCTTTATTTAAATACAGTCTTTCTAAATTCACCTTCTCGGTTTTTTGTCGACGAAAACAAAACGACATCTTCAACTCTCCTCGTTGACTGGCAACCATGATTTGATGGCGGTTGCGACAAACTTTTACTTTGGCATATTTAGCTAAATACAAGACAATCTTGAAAACCATATATTCTTAGTTCAACCATTTGAAATCCCCTTTTCTATGTTTATGACAGTCATTCCAGATCCACCTTCTCGGTTATTCGTCGAACAAAACCAGACGACATTTTTAACGCTCTTCGTTGCCTGGCAACCAGGATTCGATGGCGGGTTGCAACAAACTTTCACTCTGGAATACTGTCCCAACGACACGCAAGTAGAGGAGTGTAGTCTGGTCAAAAACGTGACAGGGACATCATGCACATTGATGGGACTGAACCCATTCACATGGTACCGGCTAACTCTCTGGGCTGTGAACAGCGCGGGAAACAGTAACACAGTGAAAGCAGTAGCTTCAACAACTCGTAAGTTTTTTAAATAACGAAATGTTGTTTTGTCTTGACGTTTGAAATGTAAACATCTACACAAGCTATCCAAAAACATATGTCTCGTAATAGTGAACGCATTATTTTGTAATTTTCCGTCATTTGCTTTTATGATTGGATACGTTTCCGTTTGCAATAGTTTCATGTATTCGTTGGTTCCTGATGCTCAATATTTGATCATCTATTATCAATGCATATTTTTGTTTTTTCTTCTCTTCTTTCTCAGCAAATTTTCTCTGGCATTTTTCACTTCGATCAGTGCCTTTTCTGCGCTCTAGATTACTAATTGATATTAAAAAATAATGCCTTTAATTTGGGAATAGTTATCTTTATCTATAGTTCAGTTTTTAGACCCCAGCACCTTATCCTCCAAATGAAGACTGTCCCCATTCTATCACCTACATACTACATCTTACTCGCTACTGTAAAAAGTAACTATTCTCTAAGCTCATTTACTAAGAATGTGTCAAATAGTAACAAGAACACGTAGCCCTATTGTTTAAGCGTGTTATCTTATTAATGTTGTAATTATTTACAGGCCTACATATTCAGTTATATATGTTTATTTTTGTCAAAGCTGATTGCGAATGGTTGTTGTCGGATGAGGAATAATGCATTAAAAAGGATAAATCTTATTGCAGTACAGGTATAATTCTCACCCTCATCCAGTTTGATCTATACTAGACTGTGTTATTTATACTTTCAGTGTAAGCACTTACTAAATAATGAAATACGGACAACTTTATAATTGATGAAAGAAACTTGACTGAGTTATTTATAACCATTTCTTTCATTTCAAATCGAAACATTACAACCCACAACCCTGATATTAAAAACCACTTACCAGACATCATTTATTAAAATCTCTGTTTCTTTTTTTCACCTTCATACTTCCTTGTTTGTACTTTATACAGCATTGCAACCCGAGATCTATGGTAAGGACGAAAGCTTTATCGATAAGAAATATTCCTTTTGTTTTCCTGTTTGTTTGGTTGGTTGGCTGTGAGAGGAAACTCCTTTTTATCAATTTGTTCTATTATTTTCGTACCATTTGTGGGACGGAACACCCTGATCGACACAAACATTTTTCTTAGTACAGAGAGGTCCTCCAAGGATCCACAACATATTTTGTGCACAAGTCGTCTTTTTTCAGTCCAGTGAAAGGAATATATTTCAGTTTTCATTTTTTAATCAGTCAACAGAATAGCACAATTATATTATCTCCCATGCAATAATTAAACAAATAGCTTCTTTTTTTACATGTTTGATAAAGTTTTACTGAGCAGAAATAATTTAGCTTAAACCTCGTATGTTCTACTAATGTTAAGATTGAGCGTTCACAAATCAAATTAAACGATTTACAAAATACATAAAGCATCAAAGTCTGGTGTGAATGAAATTATCCCACTCTCTGTCTTCCTCTAAAATATAGTAATTTTCCTCCTTTTTTTTTTTCCTTTTTCGTCATATAGGCATAACGACCAGCTGGGACAAACAGAAACATATCTTAACATTGTCAAAAGCAAACCAATCTCACGAAGAAATCTGCTTCATCACACTGAGGACTTACAGCGGACCAGACTGTGCCTCTGTGAATAGAACAGAGTGCACTGAACCGGGCACAGAGGTCACCATTGACCCGGATGACACAGTTTTAGTGACCTTTGGCAGGGGACTGTGCAGTAAACCAGCTGATCTAACAGGTTAAACTATTATCATTTCTTTTATAATTATTGATAAGAAAAGGAGACTATTTTGAGATAACTTCCATACATGTACCATCAATTCCCATCAATTACGAAAGTTCTCAAGATCTTGATGAAAACGAGGTTTCGAAACACATAATACATTTTAAGTGGCTAAAACAAAGCAAAAGTCCCATGATGCAATTGAATAATCATCATAATATGCTTCCTTTTTTGTATAAGGTACTATGTTAAATATACATTGAAACATAAAGCCGATATTACCTACAAGTAATCAGCATGCAGAACGAGAATTGAGCATGAGACAGAAAGAGTTCATGTTCAGCTGTATGTATGTGCGTTGGTGGTCGGATGAACATGTATCCACCTTTAAGTTGTGGTGATGTCACATGTGTGTGTGTGTGTGTGTGTGTGTGTGATTGCGTATGTATGTTGTGTCGATGAATATGTGCGTGTGTGGGTGGGTGAATGTGGATGTGATTCACATGTTTGTTTTGGTGGATCCATGTGTCGGTGTGTACACATTTACTTTTAGATTAACATATTATATGCATATGGGAAAAGATGGATTCCAATGTGTTGGGTGTATTTAGGTGTGCGTGTGCTGGTGTGTTTGCGTTATTAATTTGTGTGTGGTGTATTCTAGTATTGATATATATGCACTCTGCCAAACAAAACAAAATCCTCCTACATGGCTTCGTAAAACCCTGCTTGAAACACAGGGGATACAGAAATGTGAAATAAACATCCATACATAAACCATGGTTACAACTAAACGTTGCCATATCAAACCGATGTCCTACAACATTGTTTACAAAATAAATATCCATAACATTCTAGTCATGGTATTGTTTGTCCTAGACTCACCAGTTGAAAAGCAGCCATCAACTGAAGGCTGCCCTCCTTACATGACAATCGCACTTGGAGTGATTGCCTCGGCTGGCTTCATCCTGCTCATTTCACTGGGTTTGATGTACTTCCATGGAGTGTTATGCTGTGTGAAACGAAAGAAGGGTATGTCGTAAAGAAGCTGACACCCTACATTCACCTAAAACAAAACAATATTCATTCCCCTTTCTTTTTTAAAAGTATCTTCTTTAGGCTTCAATCTTCAACTTCTTGCTACGTTTCATTTACATTTCAAAACCTCTCGATTTTTATTTTGGTTTTATGTTGTTTTGTTTTTTTCATTTTTTCTTTCGTTTTTACTTCTGTGTCTCTCGGTTGCTTCTACTGCCCTTAGATGGCATTTATAGCCCCACTGACAATTTTTGTTTTGTGTAATTCTAAATAGATAATGTTTGTAGAGATTTCTCTTCCGTTTTTATTTATTTACCTTCCGGAGTTTCTCTATCTCCTTATTTATCGTTATTTACGGTATTCACTATTTTTGGATAACTATTTTAATTGCCCGCTGCTAACAAAATGTGCACTCCTGTTTATCAAAATTAACCCTTACACTTTCACATCCATCTACCAACTATGTTAACGATAATATGTCCCTTTTACAGCCAACATCAAATTAGGTAGAACTTTGCAGGAATTATGAATATGTCCTATCTGTGAAATGTAAACATTAGCAGTGTCCTAATATTCAAATTATGCAAGAAAATCCGTTTACTTGCTAGACTTCACTGTCAGATACTATTGAGTGACTGACTGGCTTTTTTTTTTCTTTGGTCATAACATACATAAAATGAGCTGTAAAGGGTACATGAGTATTTTGTCTACATCAATAACGTACTTCTTGTAACGGCCAAAATTAATCTGATTGAATCTTTGCGCACCGTAAAACGTATGACCATTCGGTACAATGGCCTGAAAATCAGACTATTACTTACTGGCTCTATAGCTCCTAAGTCGATCCGACAACCAATAGTCGTTATTTTCCCACTTATAGACATTTTCAAGCCCCCCCCCCCTTTTTTTTTAGGGAAGTTCTAAATTAGTATTATCTTTCAAATGCAGTTGGAATTTAACTGTTTCATTTTTTGGCCTGCAAATGGGACATAGTACCTTTAACCGATATATTATCCCATTTTGTCTCCTTATCTCTCGTACATTGTGCTTGTAGTAGCTGTAGCATTCATGATGACAAAAAACAGTTGTAATACTCAGACAGGAATTGGGGTATAAGAAAACGTGGGAAGAAACACATTTAAAATTATTATAGTTCCAAACAGGTAAACAAATACTTCAGTTATAACGATCAAAATGAATAAAGGAGAAGTTAACTGCCAGTCAGAAGAATATGAAGTAGGATACTTTAAAACTTTATTTATATTTTCATGATAAGAACAGAAATATAAACATATTTCCCTGCAAGTTTCAATCTTAATATCTCTCACAATGTAAGGTACAATTTCAGAGTAGAAAGTGTTTAATTTAAACAGATCAATTCATGGAGATATTAGTAGTTATCACGTATATTTGTTTCAATATATATCACGACCTTCTAATAACAGTAAAACTTTTAAAATGAACTGCTAAAATGTGTGTTTGAGTTAACAGGATTTCTCTTTACATTACATTTTACTATGTGCACTCCCAGCAGGCATTGGAAAACCCAATCAGCCAAAAGGCCGAAAGGTAGGTCTATTATTTTGCATTACTTATTGATATGATATTAACAATAATATTAAGGTGAAATTCAAATAGAATTACTTAAACAATCAAAGTTTCCTCTTGTGAAATACATGCACATCGGTTAATGTTCAACTGCGGCATGGTGAAACAACTTATCTACAAAGATGTAGCATTCTTAACAGAAATCATACATGTTAATGAATCAGTTAAATCATAAGTGTCAAGTTGAATAGTAATTGTTTTTTTCTTTGTTTTCAATTTAAATTTAATCAAAATTGACGATCAGTTGCTGAGCTGCCTTGAACAAATCTGAATATTAGAATGCACGGGAAATTACTTTTTGGAAAAAATAAAAATGAAATGAAAAAAGTAATATTTACCGCTTGGTCACTTTGCTCTTACACTTAATTATACAGTTATTCAAATGTTGATTACCAATCTTAGGTTCCTTCGAGGAAATGTTTTTTTTAATATTTTTAAACAGAGAACATTATAAAAGTTGTGGCAAAATGATGTTGTTCGTCCCTGGTGCCATATTTCCTTTATATATACACGCCGCTGTGTTTCAGGTAGTAAAAATGCTTTGCCTCTTTGAATCACAACCTACTGATATACTCACATTTACAGAAAGGATAAGACACTATTTAAAGGAAATTTTGAAACTGCAAATCATTGGTACATAGGCCTACTCTGAATAATGGAATTATATATTTGATATTTCGAAATTCACTTTAGGTATTTTGCTTGAAAATATTATTGTAGGTGGACCAGGGAGATTATGCTGAAATAGCACAATTACCTCCATCTCACGCCTCCAAATCAACTACAAGCGACTACATGGACTTGAAGCCTATTCCTCGCACCAACAATGACACAACTACAAGCTACTACATGGACTTGAAGCCAATTTCTCGCACCGACAATGACACAACTACAAGCTACTACAATGACGAATACATCAGTCCTAGTGCTACTCGAAAGTGTCCTGAGGCGGTCTATGTAAATAGGTACATGACCGATGAAAGTGCGCTGCAAAACGACCCAGATAATCAAGATTGTGTAAGTCCTAGTTCTACTCGAACGTGTTCTGGGGCGGTAAATGTGAATACAGACGAAAAGGCGTCTACAAACGAACCCGGTGATCCTCAATATATCAATACCCTTCCCACAGCACAATAAGCTAGTGCTAAAATAACCACTACATATATGAACATCAATCATATATCGCCTATGCCGTCTCCGTAACATATTTCATTCAAGATAAAGAACAGTGACGCACTGGGTAAATCAAAAGTTGAATGTGCTAACACATGAACATAGCATAATCAGAAATGGTGCAAACATCCCACTTAATTAGCAATACAGAGTCCTTACTCAGAAAAAAAAGGAAGCTTACACCGTCAAAAGCTTTCGTGGATCAAAGTTGGTGAAGGTTTGTATATATATATATATACATATATATGTATGGGTTTATTTTCCTTGTGTAAAAGGAAAAATATATTTTTAATCATTTCATATGTAAAAATATCAAGAACATAAAGAAAAAAAAGTGGAATTAGAAAATATATGATGCCCAAAACTGCACGAGAAGGCTTATACATGGTTTATAATTCATGTACTTTTCTTTAAGATAATATTGTCATGATTGTATCAAATTTTATCACACCTCTGAATCTACTGAGTAAATGAGTGAATGAGTAAATTACACTCCATACTTAAGTAGTACTATTAAATTAATATTAAGAGAATGCCGCATGTTATGGATTTAGATTGATATTTGTTATGTATAAACATAATTCACTCGAAAGGTATAGATCATCTTTTATTCGGTTCCATCATCACATTGTAAACACTTTCACATTCAATTTTAGAACGTACTGTTAATGCATGTAGACATAATGTGAAAAGGCGGACCCCTAACATAACACCATGATCCATTGCAAACGTTGCACAAGTGATTCGTTCTTATTGAAACAGTTTTACTTAAATGTATTAAACCGGTATTTCCATGTTAACTAATGCATGTATACTTATCACGTAATTAAACATCTTAATATATATTTTTGCTGGTTTATAACGCACAATAAATATTAACTGATTCTAAAGAATATGCTGTAAATATGGATTTTTTTTTTTTTTTTCTTCTTCATATTTTTCCCTCCACAGGGATTTTATTGATTTTCATTTGAAACACATACAAAAATATATATTCAAGGTAATTTACATAATAACATAAATAAAATAAAATTGGCTTTTCAAGATACAAGTATTGATGAACTGTTGAGTTAACACAAAATAACAAATCAATAATTCATTTCTAACACTCATGGAAAGAAAAACAAATACAGAAAAAATATCATTTTAAGTAAACAAATTCCTGAATTGAAACCATTTTCTTGTGAATTTATTATTTCTACAATTCGAATTTGCAATATACTTTTCGTTCTTGAAGTAATTTATAATCGAAACTCTAATATTATCAAAGTCGGGCAATTGTTTCTTTATTTTGCAAGTATACACCATCTGTCGCACCACAATCAGTATACAATTCAATGCATAATTATTTGAACCTTTTAAACCAAATAATTTATCTTGTAATGAAAATGTTAATTTATTTCCGGTTCCAGTATTAATCCAGTGTTCTAACTTACCCCAAATATGTTTAACATGCGTACAGTCACATAGCAGATGTATAACTGTTTCAATCTGTTCATTACAAAATGTACATTCTTTTCTTGGGACTAAATTCATTTTAAACAGTAGATCGTTCGTATATAATATGCGTTGCAAGACTTTAAACTGAAACCATCGTAAGCCCACATCAATAGTACAATTAAATCCAATAGAACAATATGTTTCCCAACTCTTATCATTCAGGTCAAAAATGCATTTCCATTTAAGAAAACTTTTACATTGTCCTTTTCTTCTTTTTAATAAAATTGCATAGATATGTGAACATCCTTTAATACGTTTCATAACAAATGTCATTGTATCTGGGAAAAGAGGTTGTGGCACCTTGTTAAAAATAGTACAATTGTTAAACCCTTGTATAATTGCATCGCATAATCCACGATAAAAAAGAAAATTTATTTGAATATTATACTTTTCTTGAAAGTGTTCCAGAGATAAAAAATCACCATTTGTGTCTAAAATATCGTTAACAAAACGAACTCCCTTTTGACACAATTTTTTATTATATATTGAGCTATTGCCTATTTTAATGTAATCATTATTCCATAAGGGTTGGCAAGAAATGTTATCATAATGCATGGACAAGAGCGTACTATAAGCCATGAACATTTCTTTCCAAAAAATGTTCTTTGTTTTACCTGCCAGTTCCCGAAAATAATTGTTTCCCATAAATATGGATTTATACCTACTATCGTATGTTCCTAGGATTTCTTGCACCGCTGTTGTTATTATAATTTCAATTAGGGTTAAAATCTGTCACATTTACATGAATTTGAAAATCGGACTTTAGTAAATGTATATATAATGATGATGTTTAAATGAACATTCATATTTCAATAATTGTCGAAGGATAATTTGTCAAATATTTTATCTTAAAGCAACTACTAAATAAATGTAGCAAATACATGTAAGATATCCCAACCTACTGTTCTGCAAAGGTTTAGAATGCATTGTGTATCGATTATAATGCTATATTTAAACTTGTATGGCACGACTTACTTTTCATTACAACTACTTGCTCCCAAAGTAGATTTAATCTCATACTCTGTCCTGTAAGTCTAACCGCCTGGAGGATCACATTGTAGGCAATACTGTAAAAAGATGACGAACACTATATTTCTATGAGTCACACTTTAAAAACAATTCGCTGTTAACTATTACATGTATGCATAGAGTGTGTTGTTTGAATAATGCAATATTTCGGTGATGTGTTGGACAATGGTACTTTTTAAAACATAGATTGATACATGTTAACTTGTAATTTAGCAATAGCCTCTTTCAATTAATGTGTATTAAGCGCTATATAAAAGCTAAATATTACTATTATTATTATTATTATATGTAACTCCAACCTGTAGCTTTAAGATCTAAAATCAAATTGAACCTATTTTTTTGTCTGCATAACATGTAGTGCTTGATAATGTAAGATTACATTCAAGTAGTGAGGGTTTGTAACATATCAATGTCAATTAATGATTATTACTATAATGGCAGATATTATAATTATCATATAAGCTTACATGTACATGTATATACATCCATACAATTGCCACATCATTGCACTGTTTCACTCTAAAAAAAAAAAAGATCAGCATTTTTCATATAGACTGCAAGAATAATTGACTTTGGAGTAAAAAATAATATTTATGTAGCAAAAAGTTCTTGCATTGTAAATCCTGGGCGACTTAAAGTTTATTTATACATTCAAGTGCAGTTGTATCTGGAAATATTGAATCCTAAACTAATCAATTTATTGTGATACAAATGTAATTGATATTCCTTCTGGAGTATTTCAACTTTACTGCATCACATGAAGATAACCGTCTAGTGGAGACTCATTTTCTATTGAACAGTATTATTATAGTTTGTAAAGTATGTCTGTATTTCTGTTCGTTAAGGTCTATTCCCGAAATATTTTCTGATTCATCGGTGAATCCATTTGTTTAAAGCAGTAGTTTAATGTTTGCATTGCACTGAGTGCACTGCATGACAGAACTGTAGCAAATGTACTCCTTGTTATGTATTTAAATAAAACCTGCACAGATAAAACAAAGATGAGGTTTTAAAAGTTTATATTTACTTGTTACACTATACTATGACAGGTCCTTACAATGCATTTCAATCAAAGCGGCACATATATAAAAATGAGCATTAAAGGGTTAATCTGTACTTGTGGGAGGAAGCAGGTTATCTAAATGATTAATCTACCGCATGGATTAATCTCTCTTCTCTCGAAGGGATTGAAGCATTTCATCTTGTTTGCGTTCAAAACTCAGAAATTTAAATTCAAAGTATAAAAGTCTTCCTCAAATATTTCGCTGTCACAGCTAGCTTCAGATGCAGAGGCGATGGCCCTGGTATTAGCAGGCTCTAAAATGTTTTCTCAAATGGAGAATATGAAATGAATTATTATTTATCCAAGGGTCAAGGGCATGACAAAATAACACACAAGCACATTTTAAAAAGAAGTTATAACAAATAATAACAAGTAAAAGAAGAATCTGAGGAAAACAATTGTCTAAAGAATACAGAATGAGGAATGAACGATGATTTCAAAAAAGGCAAACAAAAATGTAACACAAACAAAAAGACAACGAAGAAGCATCACATTAAAGACAAACTGAATGAAAACCAGATGGATGAAGAAAGTGCAATTTGATGGCAAGATATATGGGATAATAAATTGAACACAAGGGTAAATCAATTAAAAAGAGAAAGATTATAAACAAGCACATATAAAGAGTGTGATGGGCAACCAGACCCACGAGTTATGGATAAATGTAAAATTTGAAAGATTCAAGTACGAACTGAGAGTTTTAGAGTGGAAACTACACATGTGAGAGAATAACATATGACAGATAAAGTGTAAAATATTTATAAATGATGTCAAGAAAATAAAGATACTAGCATGGAGGGAATAGGGCTGAATTGTGGATGAAGTTTCAATGACAGAATAAACGGAGGACGACAGAGTGAGAGGATAGGGGCATGACATGCCAGAATTGTATACACAATAATTAGAGACACAAAGAACACTAGACTTAAAGATAAAGTTGAGTTCTGGTCCTGCGATTGCATTGTACAGGAAACAGTGTGGATTCGATGAGAAAAAGTTGATCATCTAGCATATAAGTATTGGTGGTGTACTGCAAGGTTCTAGATTCATCAAAATGATAGGAAATTTGGCCCAGTCTTGGTACAGTAACAAGTACTGTACACAGACAGATTAATATAGTACTACACAAACATGTGGCATACTAATCGGGCCTCATTTGAAGAGCCATTCTTTTAAGGCAACTTTTTTCTCTGATGTCTTTCCACACCTGAATATTTGCGTATAGAGGGCGCTATACAAGTATCAAGTATATATAAAATACATACAAAACTAAACATTCTCTACTTGCAACACGGGTATGTGAATAGGTAAAGAACGCTTACAGGCGCATTAATTTGCATTATCTGGATTTCTCAAATATATAGAACTGAAGAAAAAAACAATTATATATGATATCACCATGAACGGCATTTAAAACACAACACACTGAAGGAAAAAAAACTGTCACTCAGTAATGATACCGACATGATGAATTATTATTCAGTTGTTCAGGTTTTGCGAGGAAAACTTAAAATCAATATTTGATTTAATATTTATGAAAATATCATTATACGAAATAATAGTACAATTGTAAATGTTATTATCATTGGTATTGTTGCTTGGCACGGATCTTTGTACGTTTACTCTACGTTGTTGCTTATATCAACTGCAAGAAGGGAATTAGGGGCCTGGCTTTGCTGCTAAATTAGTAGTTTATTGGATGCAGGTTTCGCATTAAAGGCTAATTTATTTCGGAAAGACTGATAGCAAGGGGTGGAATTGTAAAAATCGCATTCAATTCAGAGAAGAACAAGAATTAATCAAAGTACGAATATTTGGTTTGTTTTAGTTAAGTTTGGGTTTATGTTTTTTTGGTATTCGTATGAAACATTATACATCAATATGAACAAAAACAAAAATCAATCATACACATGGCTTGATAGATTTGAAGCCATTAATATAAATGATATGTTCTTCGTAGGGATCCAGGAAATATGAATGAGGGAAAAAATGAATAAATCAATCTTAAGTCGTAAAAGGGAAGATGTTATGGAATGATTTGATGAAGAGAGGATAGCCAGAGTGAACATGGAATGATTTAATCAAGAGAGACTGAATATAGTGAACAAGGGACGATCTACCAGGAAATGAGGCAAGTGCACAATGCGGAATCAAATGGAGTGAAATAGTTGGTTATCCCGTGTACATATAAGATGGGAAATGTGGATTGAATAACTGATGACGGGGATAATGATTCCATCGTTTGTACATAAAAATAAGCCTTCACTTACATAAAAGCAAGGGGGTTGAGGCGGGAAAAGGATTAGTTTTGGTGCCCTCTAAATGTACGACTGATGTATTTGGGAATTGATACATGTCAATCCAAAATTTTCCCGATCCTTTCAAATGTTACAGCATTAGCTTTCAACCGTCAAAACAGGGTAAGTGTTACTTATCGTGAACGTATGCTTGAAGAAAGCAACACCTATATTAGCACTATTTTTTTTTCGGGGGAGGGGGGATGTTTCATAAACATTACAACATCGATTAAACCTATCTAGATGTTTGAATTCCAGAAAAAATAACTGTATGCATCCCTGTACATATTATTCAGCTTGAACAAAATATTTTGTCTGTTTTCAATGTTTGGTTATTTTCCATTAAAAATGGAATTGCAACTATGTTTTTTAAACAAAAATGGGTTCAATCATTTAGAGCTGCCCACCTGTCACTTAAAAAGGAAAGATTTTCCTATTTGAAAAAAAAAATTCTAAGGAAAAAAAAAAAAATAAGGGGGACGGTCTGATATGTCGTTTTTACCAAACAACTTGCTTAAGCGACCACTTTTAATTCGCGACCATCTAGCTTCAATCTGAAAATAAAGGCAATTTTAAGATCTAACATTTGATTTTTTAAAACAAATTATTAGAATAAATTATAAGCTAAAAGTAATTTTGTGTTAAAATTTATTCTTAAACTCGGGTTTAGGATTGATTAAACAACCCCAGTGCTAGAGTCACATGCCCCAAATTAAACCGCTTAAGTTTAGCTTTGTTCAGAGTTTTTCTGCTAAACTTAATTGTCACAGAATCACATCTCCGAAATGGTATGTTAAATACATTTACCTATTTTATCAGAAACTTCAATTATTTAAATACATCGCAGAATTTATTTTTGTATCTGAAAATATAACGCGAAGTCAATGAGTACGAGGCCCGCAAAAGTGCAGCGCACCACACGGGGATTTTGAGCGCTTTTTGGCGAAGCTGCTTCCTAAAACTAGGCTAAACCCCGCGTGCTTGGGGAATATGGCTCCGATTCCACATTTTTGACAGCTAAATTTGGCTTTTGGGATGGATTTTTGGAAGTGACATCTAAGTACACGTGACACCCATGGAAGTATACACGTTTCGCGTATATTATTTAAATCGGAACAACTCGCGAACACGTAGCCAGTTATTTTGCTGACTTCAAAGGGTCACTTTATACAGACTTTGTGTCTCTGTGTGGTGTCCGCGCGATTATTGTGTGTTGGGGGGGGGGGGGGGGGGAGGTACAAATACCACATTCGCCGTTTTTCATAGACCTCTTTCTCTCCTGAAAAAAATGAACTAGTGTCTGTTTGTTTGTTTAAAGTTATATTTGTGTGTTTGTTAATAGCAGCCAAAGGGTTTAATATCTGCATCGAATTTACATGGTAAAATCACACTCACAAATTTCTTACATAACTATACATAAATGACAGTCATGATGAGCATAGCAAATGAGTTATTTCCAAGAAAGTGTTCAGAAAATAAACACACGTTTTTCTCCATTCTAATACCCCACCCAAAGTTTAGTTTTCGTCAGTGTATTCACTCTGTCTAGTCCAGAAATAGTTGCTTCCTGTTTTTTTTAATTTTGATTGTAACTTTTAAATCAAGTGACTGAAAACCACGATACGTTTTGGTTTTATACGCGCTAAAAAAAAGTGCTGCATTGACATCAAAAGCCTATTGAAAACTTGTACAATGAATATTATCGAAATAATTTTTCAAAAATGTCTGAAGAGAAAGAGCGCCCCTATTGTTTAATCATTTCTATCGCGTTAATTGTCATTTTAAATTGAAAGCTAGGAGAAGTTTTAAAAACTGAACCAGTGCCAAGAGGACATATAAAAATGCTAACATTTATCATGATATTTGTTTCGCTTTCAAGACAAGGATATGGTAAATCTCTTCAAAAACACCGTCTAGCTCGATTCATACTGTTGCCCTTTTCATCATGGAGTCTCTCTCATATCTTTGCGTTCATAATCATAGTGTGCATTATCGGATTTAGTTCTAAAACAGCATTTCTTTGAATGCCCAGATACGATGACTGAATTATGCTGTTGATTGGTGCAGAAGTTCTTCTTTTCCTAGCAGCTATCATCACCAAATCTGGTTAGTTCTATTTCATGTTTGGATTGTATGTGTAAGTGTATTTAGCCTAGATGACACCATGGGAGGTGTTTAATATGAGTATAATATATGTAATATTTTGTTAAGGCAAACATTAACCTAGTCCTTTAATTCATGATTTTCAAACGCTCTTTATCTCATAACCCGCTATAGTTCTGTTTACTATCTTGATTACATGATGGGGTACATATATATTTGGCAACAAACCTGGTGGGTAAGCTAAACTATCATAAGCATTGTATCAAGTCAGAGATTGTCGTACATATCACTTATAATAGGCATTGCTTTGAATTACAAACACGTATATATTGTGTACGATTAATAATATACTGGGAATGTTTGTCATTCATCAAGTAATGTATTTGACCAAAATTGTATTTAAACAGTGGGAAAGCTAAATGGGATGACATGTCCCCCCCCCCCCCCCCCTCATCGACTAGTGAATAACAATTGAAAGAAAGAAAAGTGAGAAAACTATGATAGAGAAAGAAAAAGAAGAAAATGGACATGAAAAGAAGACACCTGAAACATCATTGGAACCTCCTTCTAAAACAATCGATAGTCTTATAAATTCGCAATTCATTTGCTGGGTAAATCGGTGCCCTTCCCTCATCTGTCCAGTACCCTTTAGTTTAATTTCACCCATACAGGATACCATGCATTTGAAGTGTCGATTCAGACGGGCAACTCACTACCAGTCATAGGGGAAGATTTCACACTGGTGTGTACCTTTACGCCGCAAACCAGGAATCGACTTGTAATTTGGGAAAGGAGCGATGGTCTCAATACGCTAGCCTCTCACGACTGTCAAGATAATCGTTCTTGTGGGTTTACCGTTCTTGAACAATGGAAATTCAGCTTGTTGGCAGACTTTTACAGTGCGAATCTCACAATAAAACAACTTGACAAAAGTGATGAAGACAACTACCAATGCACTGTAAGCGGTACGGTAGGGACAGAGAATCCAGGATCATCTAGTATGCGAGTGACTCCATTACTACCAGGTATACTATTAATTAAAACAAACTACAAAGCAAAACAAAAAAGATAACGTATTCATTCATACATATCACTGTGGCAAACAGTACAAAAAAGGTGTTTCAGTTTTACATTTTACACCAAGATTGGCGTGTTCTTAACTGGATATACTCTGCAAAGCATTCGATTAAAACAATCAGCGGTATAGTTTTGAAAATTTATCTAAACTAACTTACACGACAGCACCAACATAGTACTGGTTAAATGATTACTTTAATGATATGTGATACTCCTATATCTAATATTTGGAGTTGTAACTTTTGAATGTTTGTGATAACAGTCATCAGTGATTACATTTCAAGGATTTCAACCATCAGATAGAGCAAGTTCTATAAGAGTTGGGGTTTTAATCGTAGATATTCCCTTTTGTGTCGATAGCCCCGCCCAATTGGCTCCTTTTCACTAGTGTAAGATCGAGCAGCTACCTGAGCAACATCAGTGTTACGGGTATCAGCTGGACAGCCGTACGACATCATATGTGAAGCATACGGGGCAAGGCCTCCTGCAGTACTGGAATGGCGTATACCAGATGGTGTAACCGTTGTCCGTCAAGATCAGTCTGATGTCGTACGAGGCAAAAGCTATGTCTCTCAGAACGCTGTAACAATCAAACCCTTTAGGAATGATCAAGGAAAGAATCTCCACTGCTTGGCATCACATCCAAAACTACAAAATGATCTTCAACGCTCAGTTCAACTGAATGTTCAGGGTAAGTAAACGTGTTTAGGTAGCATGTCTTCCCTGTAGGTATGTGGTGCCAATATCATTAAAGGTGAGATCAGTGTTGTATTTCTCTTTATGTACTAAAAATCGAGCAGTTTCTGGGCCAAAATATCAAGAAATGTTTAGAAATGTTTATTCACGAGATTCATATTTTTTTCTACAAGTACTTTATTTCCATCCATATGTACAAACGTATTAAATATATATATATATTTCCTAAAAACAATATCTAGCGTTTCTAACATGATTTCTTCTAAATTTCTCTTTCATTAAGTTTTGCCCTCTAGCCTGTTGCTTTTTCTATCCGGAGAAAGCGAGAAAAACGGACAAGGGTCAACAGCCATTTACGTTTATGAAGATTCATTGACTTCAATCACTTGTAAAAGTATAGGATCTCTACCAGCAGCTGAACTATCATGGCGACTTGACAACAACAAAAGTCTTCCCAGTAACATAAGTCTTTTGAATTATCGCAGTGCTGTAGATCAAAGTTTGTTCGACACCGAAAGTACCATCAAGATACGCCCAGAAAGGAAACACCACGGGATGCACCTTTGGTGCTATGCATCTCTGGGAGATTTTCTTGATCTACGGGTAGCTAAACTGATGGTTTATAGTGAGTTCAGGTTCTTTAATATACCGGT
The DNA here is from genome assembly GCF_000002235.5 of Strongylocentrotus purpuratus. Lineage (NCBI taxonomy): Eukaryota > Metazoa > Echinodermata > Echinoidea > Camarodonta > Strongylocentrotidae > Strongylocentrotus > Strongylocentrotus purpuratus. The sequence continues at coordinate 15,585,818 of NW_022145594.1, forward strand.
ATACCATTTATATTACACTTGATCGGACACTTTTTGTACTGAAAGTCCCATTCATCACTTATTCTTAAAAGAGGTGACGGTTTTATTTATTAATATTTACCCGATTTTTAACGAAATTGTCAGTATAGTTATAACTAAATTGGTGTCTCCTTGGACTTGGGGGGAGGGGGGGGGGGGATAATGATTGTTTGTCAGCATGACCCTCATGCCTTTTATCCTTGCTGTATAACTTAACATCATATTTAAGAGCTTATATATTTAACCAAGTGAAAATTTGAGCCATCAATGTTTTATCCATAACCATATATGATTCATTTCTGTGTAAAGGTCCACCAGATGATGTTAGAATTACCAAATCAGAGGACCTACAAGACGGTATAAAAATCAATGTAGGCTGCAGAGCTTCCAATGGATACCCTGCTCCGCTCATCCATTGGTACATCGGATCTAGGAATGTGACACATGATTCGTCTATTAATACTTCACATGATGAAGCTAACAGGTATGATGCTGAAAGCACCCTCACTCTCATACCAAATAGGATCTATCATGGCAAACGTCTTCTCTGTCAGGCAGTTCAACCTACAAAGCCGTCAAAACGATTAATGAATGATAGCATGGTGCTGGCCATATCATGTGAGTATCCGTTTTTCATTAAATCCTTTGGTACGGATATTATAATACGGAATTTCATGAAACTGCGTTAGAGATTGATCTGGTTATCTTTTTATCGAACATTTCTAAAAGTCTTCGACTACTGTTTCCCCCTTTGATTATACATGTATAATTTGTTTTCTATCTGTATCTAAATTTCTAGAAATGTTTCACACGTCCCCCATTGTTTGTCTTTGTTCCCATATTACAAGAACATGCGTTAAGAAAAAGGCTAATCAAAGTAATGGACTACATTTTCATGTTCGATTGTTGTTCACGCATGCCATAGACAAGTCTGTTCATCCATTTCCACCCCCATCCCAATTCACACCTCAGCTCAAAACCAATTGTTCAATGCTTTTTTCTATACATCAGACTTCCCGGTTGTGTTTATTACTTCTCGACGGCTTACATCAAATAAAGTACGTTTTGGGTTTGTGTTGACATGTACCTCAGACGCCAATCCTCGTGCTTTTATCTTCTATTGGTACTGCAATGACACACTTTTTTTTAACGGCACCCGCAATCAATCACTCTCCGAAACTATACCTGGAGGTGAAACGCTAACCTCTAGCGAAGTGGCGCTTCGAAACTCCCTGTCCGAAAATTCTTGTGAATACAAATGCTCTGCTGTTTCAAGATATGGTTCCGGTAGTGCGGTATTCAACTCAACAGTTTCTCGTAAGTTGAAATGTCTTAAGGTTCATTTAAGTCTTGTCTATGTGATTCGTTTTCTTTTTTATTGTATGAATCGGTGCTTGCATTCAAATAAAAACATTTTAGCTTTCATGAATTCATCTTCTATTTATCGAAATTATTAATTAAAACAAAATTATAGCATTGAATGAACAGTCTCTACCGATTTTTACTGGATTGCTTTTTTACCACTGTTTAACCCTGAAACCCTCTTGGCCCATCTTCGACCAAAATTTAACGACATCTTCAGCTCTCTTCGTTGCCTGTCAACCAGGATGCAAAACCAAGTTACGTCTCATTGGATATGATTTAACAAACTGTCGATACACATGATTAAGATCAACTTCAAGAGTCAATAGAGTGGCCATGCCTTCAAATCGGTGAGTCCAACCCATCTTTCATCTTTCACGTTTAGGTATTAACATCTCTTGCATATCCACAATTTAGTTTACAGGTAAAGAAGTGTGTCTGAACTGTTAACTTATGGAGACTGCATAGTCTAGCATACTTAGTAGGCGATGCACTGTAGATCATCCTGACACAGCTCGAGAATGGAAGAATTCACTAACCACGAGGCTTTTTGAAAGTGTTTTAAAGTTTTATAATAGATTATATAGCTACGGATTACACATGAGTACGCCCTGACTGTAGAAGCCGGGAAAATGGTAAAAGATGACATATTTACAAAAGATTTACACATATGAACAATAATCACATTACCTTCTAATCGAATATAGTAAGTCGATTTATTTACAGTGTATTTAATCTGCAATATTTGTTTGAAGCATAAATATTGACTACAGTATATCAACTGGGACCCCTTATATCCATGGCAAGATGTTCGTTGGTAATTGGAACACTTTCGGCTTACAGGCTAAAGTACAAAATAAATTATTTGCGATAAATGAAAAATATTTTTTTACTGGACACTCAAACGACCTCTTCGTTTTTGCTTTAGTATAGAACGTATTTATGTCCGTTAGGGCAAGAAATAAATACATATATCCCTTAAACACCTATCATACTGTGTAAAATACAACTGTGTTTATAACTCCCTGCCATTCCTCTTCCTAAAGATACTTACCTATTATATACAACGTGATGGCATTATCGAAAGTTAATAGTAAAACAATAGGAATAGTCAATGGTTGACTCATAATAACAACTAGCTGCTACTTCCAAAATAGCCACTTACAGTAAGTTTCCGAACCCCCCCCTTTTATTTGAAACTGACAGCGCACTGATGTTTTTCAATGAGATAGATTCCTTTTACTTTCGAAGTGCAAGAAAGAAGTGCATGAGCATATCAGCCTTGTGTCCACTCATTCAGTCATTGCAAACCGTTACTGCACATCGTTCTTTGTTTAATTATCCGGATATTCTGTTAAGCCGCATGATGGTTTATGCAACGCACCTCCGAAGTTGAAATATTCCCATAAATTAGACGTAAAAACAACATGGACGAACGTCTTCAAATATTTCTCTTTCTAACCTTCATCGTTGCTAAAACATATGAGATGAGCGTGTCTACTCGTATTCAGAACCCGGAAATCCTCCCAGTCGTTGATGAGAACATAACACTTGCCCGCATCTTCACCCCTCCATCAAAATATCGCCAACTGTTTTGGATGGACATGAATAACAATATCCTAGCTAGATGTCCAGGGGTGGGGTGCAGAAACAGATATGTCCACCGGAAATTTAACTATTAGGTATTTAACAGTGGATGACAGCGGCAAATATCGGTGCCTGTTTTTTACATATAATGATACAGTTACAAGTGGAAGTGTACTGAAAGTACTGATATCAGGTAATGTTTGCTTTCATTATTCTATATAGCTTAATTGGGTTGTGATGTGTGCGAAATTACAAGATAAATGAATGTCAAGTGTAACGTCTTTAATAACTAGTACTATCATTTGTCTTATACTACTATTATGATATATTGAGTTCGATTATTGACTATGGCAATTTACAAATAATATGATATTCTTGTATTATTATTTTGTTTATGTCCAAAATGATCCTAGACAACAAAGTTGACAAGACATATAATCTAGTAGTAACTATATATATATATATACAATTTATATATTGATTATTTTTCAGCTGCTCCTAGGTTGCTTTCCATCACGGACGTCCGGTCTGTGGATGGATACAAGAATGGAGCATCCGTGAGCATCACATATGGGCGAACTCACAACCTAATATGTTCAGCCCAAGGCGCTAGACCACCTGCAGAACTGGAATGGGACGTTCCCGAAGAAGTACGGTTCCGACTAGAAGATCAGTATAACGCTGTTGATGGTGAAGCTTACACCTCTCAAAGAGTTATTTCTGTTACTCCTTCGAAAGAGGATGAAGGAAAAATGATCCGATGTATGGCTTTTCATCGGGAGCTGGATAGTGGACTTCAATTGTTCATCCGCCTCGATGTGCAAGGTGATTATCTTACCAATGAATTCATTCTATGATTGCTCAAAGTGTGTGTTTCTGCCAAACAAAATAGGCATCTACCTGTGAGGACTGTCTGAAATGGATGAAACATTCAACTAACCCTAGAACATTTTCTCCTCTAAATATATTGATAATAGACGCAGTTTCCGACTGCTGAAATACATAATTTATTGATTATTCTGTTACTACATTTCAAACTAAGTCTCCCCTCTGTCCACATAAAAAAAACAGAACCTTGTGGTATTTCTTTTTTCTTCTCATTTAGTCTCACCAATTAACCTACGGATCACCGCATCTGATCCAATGACTATTGACGAGGCGGGTACAAGAAGTGCCATTGTCTTTGAAGCCTCGGCAAAATCATTTACCTGCACGAGTGTAGGATCTCGCCCTTCAGCTGTTATATCATGGATTATTGGTTCGGACGCCGACCTAGGTATCATGACATCTACGTCCACCAACAATGTGGCCGACCCAGCTTTACGTGACACATCTAATCTACAGTTGATACCAAAGAGGAGGCATCACAGTCAATTTCTCAGATGTGTTGCCAATGCTGGTATGAACGAACATCAAACAGAAGTGAGGGTTATCGTCCATGGTGAGTAATCATAAGTTACATTAACTATACGTCATCTCCTTCATTTCACAACAGGAGATCGAATGTGGACTGCAACACACTTGGACATTCGTATATACTAGATGCGAACCGTTACATTTGGAATCACTGGATATATTATCATACCATGCTTGTCTCTTCTGCAGCAAGATAAACAAATAGAAAGTGAACATTGTAAAAAGTCATTACTGGTAAAATGTCGTGAAAGATTAAGAAAGTTCCTTTAGATATTAACATATCTTGTTGTGTGTGTCAGAATATGACTTATTTGTAATACATAGGTCATTGTTGCTTTTAAAATCATCATATTTAATTTCCTGTATCGGTTTTTATGGTATATCCAATTCACTGGGCCTTACAATCCAAAAATAGTGACACAAGAAATACGCATTGTTTTTCAAGGACCACCAAATCCTCCCTACCTAAATGGAACAGAAGGTTTACAGGATGGGGTGTCATCAAATTTGACTTGCACATCGAACAATGGCTACCCAGCACCAACAATACAATGGTACCTTGGATCAAAGAACGTCACGGGAGATTCTAAAACACATTCTTCGAGAAATCTAAACATTCGACTGGATGCCACAAGTGTTATTAATTTCACACCCACGATAGACAATCATGAGGAACTCCTTGTCTGTCAAGTTGTTCAACCAAACGATGCATCAATACATTCTTGGAGAGTTAGTGCTGTTCTTCATAAGTACAGTTGGATCTATTCATCATTTAGATCTCATAAAGAGGCAGGTATATTACATCGCCTCACCTCTACAAAAGGACATTACCATAAATGTAATTACTTGGCGTTCGTGCCCTTTATGCAGTCAGTCGGCGATTATATTAATTTTTCATATACGGTAAATATATTGAACAGACAAAGGTCAATCGAAAACATCAACTGCGTTTATTCTTTCCCCTGTTGCTAAAAACAATATTTCCAACAAGAAATTCTCGAAACTCTTTAGTTCTTGATTTCAATGTCATGTTTGGTTCTGATAAATGCAAATGATAGCAAAAACACTTGAAGTAACATGGTTGTATTACACAATCGTAGTGCTGACAAGTAAACCTTACATTATATTTGTATCGCCTTACGATACTATAATAGTGGTAGCGAATGGTATTTGAATTAGCTTACGCTAATCAGGAATACCATCACCAATTACTTCTTGCTGAGCCTCGTTTTTTTGTTTCCACGTTTTTGTTTCTTCTTTCTGAATACATATATGTAGATTCTCCTGCCCTTGTGGACTACTCTGTTCGTCGTGTTTCCAGTGGTCAGCACAGCGTTGATGCTGTTCTTACATGCACATCAGATAGCAGACCCCGAGCCTTAATAATATGGTTCTTGAATGGCACGGAACTCAACGGCACCCGACATTACATTCTCCACAATCCTTCACAAGAAGATACATTGAGGTCAAGTATTCTGATTGTTTCTAATATTTCGGCAGAAGGTGATGGCAACTATAAATGTTTGGCTGAGACAAGGCTTGGGAACAACAGCGCAACTATAACCTTTTTATATTCTGGTAAATATTTCACTATCAGACCGATGCGCATTTATGTAAAATGATCATGTTCTATTGTTGAAATGGCATATTGTCTAGTACAGTACTGTGCCAGTGATAATCCCAGATGACAAATGAGAAAAGTATGATACTGTTACGATATTTTAACCTAGGTATAACAATTTTCATGAATTTACTCGTTACGGTAGATTAATGTGTTGACGTTGAGCATCAGGTGATGGTTGAAGGGATAATGACATGTACAACAATGATCTGGTGACGATTAAATTAAGTTTTATCTCGCCAAGGATACATGGTTGACATTTAGAGTTTGGTTTAGGGCATGTAACCTACAACCGGTAGTACTGCAGTACGATATGGAAATTAATTGGATTGGTCTGATGATTTTTTATTTTTGGTAGCAAAATATGTTGAAGAGTGTATTCCTTGGAACATGAAGTTTTCACCATCTTTTTTCCAGGGAGTCCAGATCCACCTTACTGGTTCATCGTCGATCAAAACCAAACGACACCATCTACTCTCTTCTTTGCTTGGCAGCCTGCAATCCCTGATGGGTTTCAGCAAAACATCACTCTGGTGTATATAATGAGGGATCTGGTATTATTTCTTCTTTGACAGGAGCAAACAATATTACAGTTTTTTGAGAAACAGTAAAAGTTTCACGTTGTTCTCAAAATGCTATTCCTTATCTTTATTTTAGAAACTAGCTGTAAAAATGCTCGTACCGTTCGTATTTGAGGTAATGACTGCTGATATTTCCCTGAATTCTGCTAGGTTTTTGTCCATGTATTGTGTAGTTCTAGCAAACATACTGTATACGTGCGTTGTGTGCGTATTTGTTTTATTAATGAACGTATGTTAACAACTTGATAATATTAACCGAGGTTTGAAACGAGTCCTTGCATTTTGATGCAACATATATGTTTTGGTCTTGTGAATATATACACGGTTAACGTTAAAATAACTATATTAAGTCCTTGTTATATATTATTTGTTTTATTCATAATCATGACTTCACTTTAATAAAAGAAATATTATACTGTTCTTTTAGTACATTGAGCAATCATCGTTAAATTTGATTCGTTTCTCAGGTAGAATTAATTAAAAGTATATTTTGAAAGAATTAAATGAATTACATCTAGCTTAATATAAAAATGCTGGCTGCTGTAGAAATATTATTCCTCAATCTTGTAATACAGACATTTCTATAGCGAAGATCCTTAACAGCCTCTCCCCTAAGAAAGATAAGTTGTATAGCATACGATATTATCATGATAAATATGTTAAGACACTGGCTATGCAAACAAAAGCATAATTATGCTTATAACTATAACAATCACATACTTTCAGATTGTTAATATTTAACAAAGTTTTAAAATTGTTTAGTTAGAATGAAATGAATTTTCCCCAATTCTAGTGATGATCCTCATATTCATTTTTGTTTTCATTATTAAAAGTAAATATGTCGCTAAGTCACTGTTTTTTTTTTCTTTTTCTTTTGAGATTAAAATATTAGTTAATCTTGTTCAAAGTGTGGGAGATATTGTTTTCTTTTGAGGATACAGGCAATTAATTAATTACATAATATGTTATCCATATAATTTCGTTATATCTGGACAATTCAAAAATTATCATGTTAATATGTATAGGCATGTAATACAATTGTGTATATAGCGATAATTCCACGACTTATGAATGGGGCAGTTTTGGGGACAAGTGTTTACACTATTCAAAATGATTTTGTTATGAACTGTGTTTTTAATGTCACTTGAGCATTGTCGCTGGAAATGATTTTTAAAAGGGAAAAGATGATGTCTCGAGGAAAAATCATAATTTTAATAATTTATTTGTTTTATATAGCAAAGAACAATAAATAAGTAGGCATTTGTTATTAAACTAATTATTGGAAAAGAGATTTGTGCATATGTATTCGTAAACAAACTAATGACTACAGCTCGCTCTAAAAGAAATAGCACACTCAATCATTTGGATGTGGACACGGTGATTAAAGCATTAAGATTCTTTATTTATCAGTCTAGTCATGGTATACCCATGATAAAAACCGTGATAAGCAGTCAATTCCATGAGTCATCACATCTTACAAACCAATTAATACTTAATTATTGACAATTATGGCGACATAAACGCATTAAACCTAGGATAACGGGTTATTGCTGGTAGACATTTTTACCTAAGTGTATTGCACGACAGATTTATAATATCATCAATTATTAAACCAATTACTAAATAAATGAAAGCAAGAAGTGGAATTATTGTATCGTGCTCACATTCAATATCAAGTCATTCAAAGGAGTTATGGGATTTTCTGTCGGTTCACCTTAAAATTACATCCATAAGACACACAAGGTAGGCGGGAGCATTTTTTTTAATAGCGCTCTATTTTTGCCAAAAACTTCGGAATAGGTTTGGACATTTCGCAATGTTCGAGAATGTAAACATGATCACAAGGGAATAAGCCAGTCTTGGTACATGTTTGATGATAGTCTGATCAATCCTTTGACCAGACTCAATACCAGTTTTTTGCGTCTTTCATCGAAGGTGGGCATGCCCAATTCTTGATTATTGTTTGTTATTTGGACTTTAATTCAGTTATTTATGTACAGTTTTATTTACGCAGGATTGCCTTTCACTTAGTTAACTTCTATCCCTTTGGGTACTTCAAAATAAAAAAAATAAAAATCTTTACAACATGTACACGCTTCATGATTACAAAAAGAACAAACAAATAATACAAGAAAACAAAATTATGATAAGGAAGATCAATAAAAAAAGAATAAATATTTTGAAAACAATATTTCAAGTGTAACTAAAGATATGGTATAATAACAAAATCCAACTTATAAATTAGTAAATTGTCCATGTAGTGTTTACTGCCGTTGAGAGGAAAATGAAGTAATGAATATATGATAAAGACGGAGTCGAAGAGAAATAAAAAAAAAATAAAAAAAAACAGAGAGAGAGGCGGGAGGGCAAAAATTGATTTCGTGGGTATTGAGTCCGCTGAAATGGATGTCCTAGAAGAGTGTACAAGTATAGTACAAAAGACACGAAAATGGGAGAGTGGTAGAATAATGGAGAAAAGGAGCAGGAGGGTCGGCGTGAAAGAAATAAAGAGAGAGAGAGAGAGTGTGTGACAGAGATAAAGAGGGATTATTTATACCTGTACGTGAATATGTATAGTAATCCTGTACGCTGTAATGTTTTTTTGGATAGCACAAAAACAGTAATACCAAAGTCTCTTTAAAAATAGTGTATTTATGGGTCATGTCTCTGTTCAGCATTTAATTGATTCCATTGTTTCGACCTTAAGTACCGGAGATTTAGTTTACCACTCTTGTTCATAATATTACCTGTTTATTGAAGGGAATTAATGGTTCTTTTTATCATGTTTCGACTGAGTATCGGGTTTCGTGAAACGTTGGCATTAATACTGGGGGCCATTCCATTAACAAACTTGTAAACTTCGCTCACTCTATCAACCTGCCATCTTAAGTCAGTTTATTTCCATTGTAAGGCCTGACATAAATCTGGTATGGGGGTTCTTAGATGCGCTCTCAGGATCATTCTATCTTAAGAATCTATCCTACAGTTTGACAAGTATCACAATAGTCGACTAGGCATTAAGAGGGAGGTACATAGTAACTTAAACATAACATTTGGAATTCATTGCTTTTTCAGATATTCTATGAAAAACACATTTCTTTGATAGTTTTCTTCGTCATAAATTTACCATGGTACCTATATGACATATTTTCGTCTAGAAAGAAAACTAAGTATTAACAAAAGTGATTATTGAGTGACTGAAACACAATTAGATTTGGTATCATATGCCCCAGATACCAATTGCTACAATTACATCAAAAGCATATGGAAAACTTTTACAATTCATTTTTATTTCAATTTTCCAATTTAGAGTGCTTTTGTCTCAATGTCTAAGGAGAAAGAGCGCCCTTCTTGTTTAAACATTTACAACACACATCCTGTTATTCTTAATCGATGATTTAGTTAAGTTTGCGAAACTGAGTCGGTGTCAGAAGGAGAAATTGATAGTTGTTTCGCTTTTACGCTATATATCACCAACGATTCTTCCAAAGTATGGACTATTAGTTCAGAAGCATTTAATCTTTTCGTATTGTGTGTTTGCGTTCATGATCATCGACAGAGTGCCATATACGCTCGTCAAATAGATTTTCGAATGGCAACATTCGACTGCTGAATAATGATGGCGATTTGTGCAAAAGTTCTTGTTTTTCTCGCCGCTATCATCTCCAAATCTGGTAAGTGTTGTGTTGTACCGATTCAGATTCAGATCGCACCACAATAGAATGAGTATAAAATTCCCCGCGTGTAGAACGATGACTTCCGGCGTGCTATTGTAGCTCAGGTTCACACCGGCAGAGATAGCGCGGTCTAGCGCGCGCTAAACCGCGCTATCTCTCGTGGACCACCCCCAAGAGGTGCTCTAGTGGCACGCCATTTTGGCTCGCCGTGGCTCGCTGTTGGGCGGACCGAAACGACGTTGTACCTTCCACACCGCAGAGATAGCGCGGTCTAGCGCTCGCTAGACCGCGCTATCTCTGCCGGTGTGAACAGCCTCCTTAATAGCGTTAGTAGGAGGTGTATTTTGATGTGATGTAAATATATGTGGCGGTACGGGAGGACAAGCCCCCGTCCAGGGGTGAGAAACAATTAAAAGAAAGACAAAGTGAGAACAGAGAGGAAGTGTGAAAGGGAGTAAGGGATAAAGCCGAGAAAAAAGACACATAGAGCATCCCTCGCATCCTTCTCATTATCAAACAGAAATCGCATTTCATTTTCTGAATAGGTCCGGTGCCAACCCACCCATCCCCCATCCTCCTACCTCAGTCATTCAAGTACCCCTTCAGTAGGTTGAATTGCCCTACGTCACTTGTTGTTGATGCATGTTGATTGCAATGTAGCAGATAACTTTCCTTTGGAATTTGATTAAATTTTACTCGTGTAGGATACCATGCATTTGAAGTATCTATTCAGACATCCGACTCTCTTCCAGTCATTGGCAAGGATTTTACAATGGTCTGCACCTTCGAGCCGCAAACCAGATATAGGCGGGTATTGTGGACAAAAGGTAACAACGTTATAGTGGCCTCTCACTCTTGTTTGCTGGATTCGGCTTGTAAAGGGTCCAACGTTCCTTACCCATCGAAGTTCAGCTTGTTGACAGACACTAGCAGCGGAAGTTTAATAATACACAAACTTGACATAAATGATAGACACCTACCATTGCACAATATCCAGTACGACCGTGGAAACGAATCCAGGGTCAACTAGCATGCAAGTGACACCATTGTCACCAGGTATAGTATTCAGTATTATGAATGCACACAACAAAAATCAAGGAAAAGATATGGTTAATTCATGATGTTGAGTGTATTTGTGGATTAAAATCTCAATCAAACGTCTGTTTTGTTTTTCTTAAATACTGTGAGTAACACGATGACAGGCTTTAACACAAAGAGAATGTTCACAAAAAAATTGCGGGTGATTTACTTGATTCATCCATATTATATCAATATTCTACGAAGTATTATGACGATTGTCTCAATATTTATTTTTGGGAACAACTTTAACAACCTAATTACTCAAGCAATGAGCTTAACGTTTTTTTAAAGGAACTATTCTAATGATTTCATGATGCTCCAGTGATACATTTTGAAGTGGCGCTCTTTGAAAGGCTCTTTTAGAGTAATGATTGATTACATCTAAAAGAAAGTTAGACTATCGGAGTGGAGAAGTAGATTTCGAAGCGACCTTTATTCATTGTGTCTATTCTTTCTTCTTGCGCCAGCTCCGCCCTATAGGATCATTATTACTGATGGGATATTGAGAGGTTATACCCCTAACAACGCCTCTGTAACAGTAAAAGCTAGACAGCAACATGACATCACATGTGAAGCATACGGGGCAAGGCCTCCTGCAGTACTAGAATGGCATATACCAGATGGTGTAACCGTGGTTCTTCAGAAACAGTCTGATGTCGTACAAGACAACAGCTATGTCTCTCTGAAGGCTGTTACAATCACGCCCTCTAGGAATGATCAAGGAAAGAGTCTGTACTGTGTGGTATCACATCCAGTGCTACAAAATAATCTTCAACACTCAGTTCACCTGAATGTTCAAGGTAAGTAAATATGTTATGTACAGTGCGTTTTATTTTTGTTGTCATGCGGTGTCAATGTTTTTAAAGCTGAATCCATGTCTTGTTCTTGTTAATTTGTATGTACCGCTCTACTCAGACCGCAACATTTCAACAGTTTATGTGCCGAAATCTCAAGGAATATTTACGATTATTAATTCGTGATATTCTACAAACAAACTCTTTATATCCATATGTACAAAACTTATAAATAAAAGATATTACGTTCGTGTAAGCATTATGTAATGTTTCTTAAATGATTTTGTGTGTTATTTGTTATTCTCCCTCTATTTTATGAAGTTCTACCTTCTAGCTTGTTACTTTTTCGAAACGGAGATAACATGGAACACGAATCTGGGTCAACATTCATTTACGTTCAAGAAGGTTCATCGACTTCAATCACTTGTAAAAGTATTGGATCGTTGCCAGCGGTTGAACTATCATTGACTCTTCTTGATGACACTAGCAGTATTCCTGGTAACTTAAACCTTTCAAAGTATCCCAATGCTTTAGAAGGAACTTTGTTTGACACCGAAAGTACCATCGCAATACATCCAGAAAGAAAGCACCATAGAATGTTCATTCAATGCTATGTTTCTCTGGACGGAGACTTTATTCATGTACTATTAGCCAAGTTGATCGTTTACGGTGAGTTTGGATTTTCAATATATCAGCATTGGATCTTCCTTTTAATATCCCCGGCGAGAAATTGCATTTTTATTATGGATTTAATCCACTGTAAGGCCCTATCTTCGCTACAATCATAAGGACATTGTTATATGTATGCCTCGTCATCTACCCAGTTTAAAGGAATCATTATCATTGATAAGTTATCGTCAACTATATGACGAGGAGGAAACGCGAACGTTTATCAATGTATACCTCAGTTTTACCTCGTCTTTTAACAGTATTACGTCCGAGAGCGCATAATTCTTTTCCCCAAATGACTCTTTGACTCATTAAGGCTTTACCCATAACCATACATTTCATTCCATTGTACAGGCCCACCAGATAATGTTAAAATGACAACCCCTGATGATCTACGTGATGGTATAGAAACCAACGTAACCTGCACAGCTGTTAATGGATACCCTGCTCCGCTCATCCATTGGTACATCGGATCAACAAATGTGACACAAGATTCGTCTTTTAAGACTTCAGTGAATGAAATTGGTCGGTATGATGCTGAAAGCACCCTTACCCTCATACCAAAGAGGATTGATCATGGAAAACCTCTTATTTGCCAGGCAGTTCAACCTACAACACCCTCAATATGGTCAGTGAATGATAGCATCGTTCTCAACATATCATGTGAGTATTCATTTTCATTTAAAAAAAAATCGTTTGGACATTACCATAGAGAATCTCCCAAAACTGCGTTAGATATTTGTTTGTCTACGCGTTCACAAACTATCCGCAAGGGTCTTCGTCTGCTTTCGCTTGTATTTTCTTTAAATTCTACACTTTTTTTTTTAAATTTCTACTTGTATGTAAATTTCTGGAACTGCTTTATACGTTCCATGTATATAATTCCTTGTTTTTCATCTGACACATAATGTATGTGTATAACGACACGTCAAAGTAATAGACTATAATATAATTTCTTCTCTTTTTCCCTGCATACATTGACAAATTTATTTTAGTCCCACTCCATCGACCTTAATTTACCACCCCAGTCCTATCCCCATCACTTCCTCTCGTTCTATTTTCTATCACTTCCACTCAAATTTATTTCCCAACATTTTTTAAAAATCTAGATGACCCAGTTGTGTCCGTCTGTTCTCGACGGCTAACATCAAATAAAGTGCGTACTGGGTTCGTTTTGACATGTACCTCCGACGCCAATCCTCCTGCTTTTATCTTCGAATGGTTCCGTAATGGCACAAAGTTGTCTAACAACCACCATAAGATAACGCTCTCCGAGACTATACAAGAAGGTGAAACGCTGACTTTCAGTGAAATGGCGATTCGAAACACCCAGTCAAAAGATCCATGTGATTACAAATGCGTAGCAGTGTCAATATATGGTACCGGTAGTGCAGTCTTTAACTTCACGTTGTCTCGTAAGTAGAAATGTGCTTCTCATAGTTTCGTTAGGTTCAATTGTCTGATTCTCCATATTAATTTAACTAAATGGGGCTTGCTTTCAAATATACAAATTAAACTTATATCAATTAAATCATCTTATATTCATCAATAATGATTCAAGTTATTAAACTGAAGAAACATTACCATACAAATGTGTTCTTTAAAATTTACCACTCATTATGTAGTTATTTTCGATCCACGTTCTTGGCTCATCGTCGAGCAAAACCGAACGACATATTCAGCTCTCTGCGCTGCTTGGCAATTAAGATTCAACATAAGGTTACGACACATTTGGTACTATCGAAAGTTCAAGGTAAAATACTAAAACATTTCATCGATTGACTTTTAATATCAATAAATCTGCCAAAAGTGCCAATTAAATTATGTTTTTAAAACCACTTTTCATTCATAAATGACCATCCCCACTTATGCTCTTCAGAGAGATGAATCGCTTTCATTTTCGTAGCGCAAGAACAAAAGTAAGCCATTAATCTCTGTGCCTATTTATTCTGCCAATACAAACCAACATCGCCTCCTCCTCACTTTTTTATCGGCAATAATATTCTGGTTTATGACACAAAGTCCCCAGTTTGAATTCATAGGGAGAGACAAAAACCGTGGATGACAACATGAATGATTTTGTTCGAACATTCATCTTTCTTGCCTTTATCGCATCTCAAACTTATGAGACAAGCGTGTCTACTCATATTTGGAACCCAGAAGTCCTCCCAGTCGTTGGAGAGAATATCACACTTGCCTGCATTTACACGCCACCATCTACGTCTCGGCTACTGTCGTGGCAGGACGAGAACGGCATTATACTGGCTAACGAAAGATGTCAAGGAGTAGGATGCACAAACGAGCAAAATGTTCCAGATATATCCAAGTACAGTTTGAAGGCAGATTCTTCGAGTGGAAATCTAACTATTAGGCATTTAACAATGGATGACAGCGGCAGATATCAGTGCTTAGTGGGCACTTTTTCTGATGCAGCTTATGATGGAATTGAACTGAAAGTGTTGTTATCAGGTAAGATGTTTCCGTTGTATCGTATTATTCTCGGGATACTAATAAAATGTACGAACATACATAATTCGTCGGCTGCCTGCAAGAGGGCCGTGAAAGTTGTCTATTGCCAATGGTAGTATTGGTTAATTGTATTTTTGTATTTATTAACATTTATTTCCCTCTCAGCGGTACAATATGAAACAAATTGTTTTATATAAATTATATATTTAAGAATGACGTCAACAAAGAGTATACAATATGTAATTCAGATAACAGAAGAAGGCGAAAACTCGGAAGTCTACAAATACTTTGTTAATTTATGAAATTAAAATGTCGTTTGAAAATGATAGGGTTAGAATTTGTGTCACTGCACGAAAAGAGACATATTTCCAAACAACCAGTCTAATTTCATTTGTGACTGATAATCATGCCACCTGCAATCACTGCCATTTTGCGATCATGACAACGTGTCAAGTGTGGTACATTTTTGTCTCAGATGTCATAGTTTTTTTGAGACATCTCGCTTGGAATGAAAACTGTATGAATGTTTTCTCACCTGCAGTCGAACCTAGATTGCTTTCCATCACTGACGGTCTGACTCAGAATCGATACAAGTATGGTTCATCTGTGAGCATCACATCTGGGCAAATCCACAACCTAACATGTTCAGTCCAAGGCGCTAGGCCACCTGCAGAACTAGAGTGGCACATTCCTGAAGAAGTGCAGATTCGACTGGAAGATCAGTATAACGGTGTTAGTGGTGACGCTTACACCTCTCAGACAGTTGTTTCTGTTACTCCGTCTAGGAATGATGATGGAAAGATTTTCCGTTGTGTGGCATCGCATCGGGAGCTGGATAATGAGCTTCAACTATTCATCCAATTAGATGTTCAAGGTGATTATCTTACTAATGATATCATCCCATGTTCGCCCGGTGTGTGTGTTCTACCTAATAGGTAAATATACTTCCCAAATGTCAGGATTTTCGTTAATGGATGAAACATTCAACATCTTCAAAATCATTTCCCACTCTTCACTTCACTATATCCCATGAGTTTCTTACCGATATCATACTGTTTTCATATTGTTACAATAGTTCACTTTAGTATCTGTCCTTTCAGTAGCTGACTCCGTATGAAATGTGGGTTCTTCCTTTTTCTACCAACTCAGTACCGCCAAGTGACCTCGAGCTTACTGCGTATGGATCCATAGCTTCCAATGCAACAGAGACAAGAAGTGTCATTATCTTTGAAGATTCTGCAACATCATTCACCTGCAAGAGTGTAGGATCTCGTCCAAAAGCTCTTATATCGTGGACCATTGGTTCAGAGGACGACCTAGGAAGCACAACATCTACGTCTACGACGAATGAGGCCGACCAAGGTCTACGTGACACCAAGTCCACTCTAGAGATGATTCCAAGGAGGAGGCATCACAATAAACTCCTTCGATGTGTGGCCTGTGCTGGTATAAATCAAAGTCACACAGAAGTGAGGGTTATAGTGTTTGGTGAGTATTCGTACGTTGTATGTAATGATCTTCTCTAACTCGAAAGAACTGACCGAATGCGGTCTTGGACATACTGCAAAACATTTGGACATATATATATGTACCTGATGTTAAACTATTTAATTCCAATAACCGGGTAAACTCATACCACAGTTTGTCAATCATGCAACAATATATCTCAAAAGAGTGAACATTTAGAAAATATGTTGTGACATACCTTCGGGACGGCTAAAGCAAATTCCTTTAGATATCAACCGATTTGTTCCTGTTGTCAGAATATTTGAGATTCATGGGTCAGTGTTGTTAACATATCATCAGGTTTAATGTACTGTGTCGGTACATATGATATATGCAAGTCAACAATAAAAACAAACTGTGACATAAGGAATGCACTTTGCCTTTCAAGGACCACCGGATCCCCCATACCTAAATGGAACAGCCGGATTACAGGATGGAGTGTCTTCAAATGTGACTTGCACATCGAACAACGGCTACCCAGCACCAGCTTTCCAATGGTACCTTGGTTCAGAGAACATCACCAAAGATTATAATACACATTATTCGAGGAATATAGATCATCGACTTGATGCCATAAGTGTTTTCAATTTCACACCCACGGTAGACGATCGTGGAAAACTCCTTGTCTGTCAAGTTGTTCAACCAAACGCTTCATCCATGAAGTATTGGAGTGTCAGTGAGGTGATTCATGTTCTGTGTAAGTCTGATAAATTTAATCCTAAATCGTTCATCAAGTAGATCTTATTAGGAGACAAGTATATTACGTTGCCTCACCATCATATAGACATTACTACCGTTCACATATTTGGTGTTAGCATCCTGTTTGCTTTGAGCCGGTGATTATATTTACGTTTCTATGATTATATTGAACAGGCAAGGTAAGCTTTTTGTTTTACAAACATCACCTGACTCGATTGTCTATCCTTTTACAAAGTTATGTTTGTGTTTCAAGAACATTTATGAATTAAACAGGTTTGGTTCAGATTAATAACTGTAGAAAGATCACTCTATGTTACGATAATAGTGCTAACAGGCTAGTTTTACACGATATTGGTAACTATTAAAACATGTATTAACTACGCTATTAGGAACACCATTTCAAATGTTATTTTCTTGAACTTCGCATTATTGTTTCCTGAACGTATTTTGTTCTTTCTAAATACAAACATGTAGATTCTCCTGCTATTGTTGACAACTCTGTTCGTCGGGTTTCCAGTGGTGAACAGAGCGTTGATGCCACTCTTACATGTACATCAGATAGCAACCCCCTAGCCTCAATAACCTGGTTCTTGAATGGCGAGGAACTCATAAACGGAACCCGCCATCACATTCACCACAGTCATCCACAAGAAGATAAATTGGGGTCGAGTATTCTGATTATTGTAAATATTTCGGCAGAAGACGATGGCAACTATACATGTTTGGCTGACACAAGGCTTGGGAGCGACAGCGCAACGATAACCTTTTCATATTCTGGTAATCTTCTACAATCTTCTACAATCAGACCACGGCGCATTTATGTAAAATGTTTATGTCCTATTGTTCAGATTGCCTGGTACAGTGATGTGCCCATTGTAATCCAAGATAACAAATGAGAACAGTATCATACTGCCACGATTGTTTAACCTATGTATTGAGATGATAACTCAGTTACAGGGAGTATCGGCAAATGTTACAGTAGATTACCTTGGCGACCATTATGACAAAGTCCCTATGCAAATTGATTTGGGATTACAGTTGGGTTAAATATTGTAAAACTGACTAAAAATTGGGTGAACGTAAAGCGTAGTGTTAGGGTTAGGATTAGGTTTAGGTAAAAGGGTTTGGCCCAGGATTTAAAAAGAAAATCGAAAAATTAGAGTTCGGTTGGTATACGAAGTGATCGGGTTGTCGCCGAAATGTGTGACATACAGTCGTCACTACGACAGTACGATATGAAATTATATCCAAATAAATTGTATTGCTTGGATACTTGTTGATTTTCGGGTAACAAATATGTTGTCTCTGTCACTGATACCATCTTTTTTAAATTTTCTCCCAGGGATTCCAGATCCGCCTTATGAGTGCATCGTCGATCAAAACCAGACGACATCAACTACTCTCTTCATTGCTTGGCAACCTGGAATCGATGGGTTTCAACAAAATATCACTTTGGAGTATAATACGAGGAAAAATAAATCAAAAGAGGATATTTTTGTTTATCGCAATAGACAATATATATATATATATATATATATTGTATTTTTAAGATAATTTCTGCCTATAAATTTAAAGATAAGATCATTATTACAGGTCGCCCTGAAGAGCACACTCTCTCGTTTGGATATAGACAAGGTGATATACTCGTTAATAGATTGTACTGTATTTATTTATTTAATTCTTGGTATAATACAAATCGTAGATACAGTACATTAATGCAAATGATTGAAGCAAACAAATTCCAGATGATAATCAGGATAGCTTGACCACTGAGGTTCAAATAATTCAAGAAATAGTACAATCAATATCAGTCATGAAACATAATTCGTAATTCAATGGAGAAAAGTTATTGCATTTGTGATCAAAGTTATAAAGTATCTAAAAAGAATTGAAAAGAGAATACAATTCTATAATTATAATTCAAAGGTTTGAGTATGAAAATGTGTAAACATATTGCGAAACAATTAGCCGTTTATTTTATGCAGGGCTTGAATGGTGTGAAAGATTGTTTATATTGTATTGTGATTTAAGATTGTATTTATTCAAAGGTGTTTTTCTCTTCTTCATGTTACTTTACATTTGCATTTAAGCGCCAAATGAGCCTGGTAGGGGAGAACACTTCTTTATTCACGCTCTTTTTTGTTAATACTTCGTTTTTTGTCATTTTACCTTAAATTTGCAATCACGAGCCAAATGAGTTTGGGGAAAAGATTCAGAGTAGGTTTGGAAGTTTCGCAGTGATCGAGAATTAACACTGATCGCAAGTGCAAAAGACAGTGTTGACAGTATGGTCAATCCTTTGACTAGACTTAATGTCAGCTTATGCCGTCTTTCATCGAGGATGGGCAGTCCCTAATCTTTGATAATTGTTTGTTATCGTAACTTTCATTCATTTATTTATTTAGTTAACAAACTGCTTTCCCTGCTAGCCCTGCTTGTTGGAAACAACGTGAATATATAACTTACAAATATAATAAGTACAAATTGAAGACATTAATAGCAAACGAAACAAAGACAAAAACGATATTATGAATACAATATTGCAAAGTGTAACAAAACATACGGTATAATAAAAACATCTATTTGATACAAAATTTCCAAGTTCTGTTTAACGTCGTTGAAATGAAAATGAGATAATAAATAGGAGATATTCAGAGGGGATATATTAAGGGAGAGTACATATGGTTTGTAAAGAAGGATTCAGAGAGAACGATAGAGAGAGAGATAGAGAAAGAGATAGAGAGAAAGGGGAAGGAAGAAGCGATGGAGAAAAAAGGATTGGGTGGGTATAACAAGAGTCATGAGTCAGCTAAAGTGTATGTCCTAGAACAGTGTACAAGTAGGGTACAACATACACGGAACATGAGAGAGGGTTAGAAAGCGGGACAGAGAGACAATGAGGATGGGAGAGAGACAGTTAGAAAAACAGAAAGAAAGGATGAAAGAACTAGAAATGCAATCGTGTCAGAACGATGTGCGTGCAATGACGCCGTGTTTCTACGTGTCAAACGAAAGAGCTTCTCTCGGACTATCCAGAGCAATTTGCACGAAGTCTGTAGCTTCTGTGATATTGGAGATAGGTAGGGCGAAAGAAAGGCATCAACAGTGACCTTGATGGGATGGTACTATGCCTACGAAGTTTGAAAGAAATTGGGATAGGGGAAAGAACCTAGAAAGGGCTCGCCAGCACTGCGTGCACAAACCAATGGGATTTGGTGCATGTTTGACATTGCAATCAAGTTCGTTCTGGGGGCCAAAAGCGTGAACCCGATATGCCCCATAGACAATGCGTGTAATGAATGGGCGGAAAACGTGCAGGATCTGTATTATGGCCGGAGTTAAATTGTTTTTTCTCTCTCTCTTTACGTCTCTTTATGGGCCGTATTTGGTATCATTAGAAAGAGAATTTCATGGTTGTTATTGTAAACCACTCTCTTTTTTTCTATGATAATCCTATCGAAACACGTGATGTAAAATAGATGTATAGGACAAAATGGCGTCTTAAATGGCCCCCTTGACCAATTTCAAAAATCCGGCCAAGAGGTGCCCTGCGTATTGGAACTCGGCATGTCACTGCAAAATTTCAAGGAAAAAAAAGGACTTTTAAGGGGCGAAAAGCAGTCTGAAAAAATGACGTCATAGCCGAAACGTGTTAGGTTCGGGCGGGACCTCGGCGGAATTCGTGTAGTGATCTTTGTTCAAATGCGATTTACTCACAATTTTCTGTGTGAACATATATAATACTTGGTATCATCCGAAAGGGCACTTCATTGCGGTCACTTTGACACCATTGTTAACTGCGCGCAATGTATTGCGCGCATTGAACGCGCTATTACGTAATCCATAGTAAATTCATCATTTTTGGCGATAACTTTGCGCTGACATATTCGAATTTTACCAAACTTGGTAAACAGTTGTCACGTATATGGATACATATGTCTGCAAAGTTTCATTGATGTAGGTATAACGATCGCCATTTTAGAGCAAGTTGAAGTTATTTCTCAATTTTCTTGAAAATGGCGAATTTGGAGGGCAATTTTCTCAAATTTGGTCAGTGATAGGGTATATAATTTTGTATATGGCTGGAAAGGGCATATCTTCAAGTATCTAAATCCAAAAAAGGGTACGGGTTTGCCAAGCCATTATGGAGATACGGCCACAGAGAGAAAGCCAATTCCCAGAACTTTAGAGGGCGCTATTTATGTTGTGCAAAGCCATTGGAGCGTGAAATTTGGCATGGCTATGTGCAATTATAAGATAAAGATACTGTGAGATTTAAATACAAAACGAAATTTATATGAGAAAGTTATGGCAGTTTTAGATTATTTAGGGGTCCATTTTTCAAGAACTTGAGAGATTTTTGACGGAGTCGGTTTTAGATTTGAATTTCGAGTATGAAGATGGCATTTTGAAGGGCAGGTTATGTGTCGCAGATGAAAGAACATCTCTCAGACTATCTAGAGGAATTTGTTAGAAGTTTGTAGGATCTAGGATATTGGAGATAGGAAGGAAGATATAAAGGCCTTAAAATGGACCAGAAACGGACAAAATGGCGCCTGGACGGTCATGCATAAGTGATTTCGAAAATCGAAAAAGTAGGTGACCTTGATGAGATGCTAGAGATGATGCCTACGAAATTTGGAAGGAAATGGATATGATGAAGGCACCTAACTGGGAATAACAAGCACTACGTGCAAAACGAATGTGATTTCCGGACGATAAGGAATATACTAAGGAGAATATTAATGGGGCAGAATGTGAACGAAAACAAGGCAATGACGAAGGTTCGTCATTGCAAATATCCTTAATACATGCACATGAATACGTATACAGTTACCCTGTACGCGGTAATGTATCCCAATGGCAAAAAAAGAGTTATACAAAAATTGCTTTGAAATATTTGAGTGAAGAGGCTATAGTCTCTGTTCGTTCGGAATTGTAATTATTCCCTTGTTTCGACCACATTAAATTTCGTGTACCACTCTCATCGACAT
Organism: Strongylocentrotus purpuratus; assembly: GCF_000002235.5. NCBI lineage: Eukaryota > Metazoa > Echinodermata > Echinoidea > Camarodonta > Strongylocentrotidae > Strongylocentrotus > Strongylocentrotus purpuratus. Next base: position 15,608,291 of record NW_022145594.1, read on the forward strand.
AACATCGTTTCTTGAAGGGAGGCAGTGGTTTTTGATAGTGTTTCGACTGAATATTGGGGTTTCGTGAAAATATTGGGGTTTTTGGATGCGCTTACAGGAACATTTTTGCGATGCTATTATGAAGTTTTTCTAGTCTATCCAAGGATCCAGTGGAAGAGTTTGACCAGACAACATCACTCAAGTCGAATAATGGCATTACGAGGGAGGTATATATTATTTCAAACTTAATTGTCTGTGCAATTGTATTAGCCATGAAGTCAGCATGGGACCTATATGACATATTTCGTCTAGAAAGACAACTGAGCATTTAAAATCGTGTTATTAAGTGACTGAAACACGATTATATGCACCATCATAAATTAGCAGCTTCTGGAACATCAAAATCCTATGGAAAAAATATCCGTAAGTTGGTTTACGCTTTCTAGTTTAGAAATAGTAGGACAGAAATACGTTTCTTCCTGTTTATGTTTATTATTGGAACTTTTTAATAGTAAATGAAAACACGGATAAGTTTAGGTATTCATACGCACCATATACACATTTCAACAATGACATCAAGAGCATAAGTCAAACTTTTGCAATAAATGTTCAAATCGGAAGTAATTTAGTCACAATGTCTGAAGTGGAAGAGCGCCCTTCTTGTTAAAACATTTACAACATACACAATTTCATTTCGAGCTAATGGCTTGGTGAAGTTTGTGAAACTGAATCGGTGTCAGAAGAGCACAATGATATTTGTTTCAATTCAAACGCTATAAATCACTAATTTTCAAAGCATGGTCTATTAGTTCAAAAGCTTATCTGCTTGCATTCATAGTCACCGAAAGTGTGTGGTATGAGCTCGTCAAATAGAATTTCGACTGACGTGATTCGATTGCTGAATAATGTTGCCGATTTGTACAGAAGTTCTTCTTTTTCTCATCGTTATAATATCCAAATCTGGTAAGTTTTATTTCGTGTTAACTTGATAAAAGTCGTTGGTACTCAGCTAATACGGAGAATTAGAGAGATGTAAATAAATCAATACACTAACCGTCAGTATTTGCATTCATGTTTTGAAATTGTTGTCTGTCTCATTATCCACTTGTATTATTTTGCTCTCTTTATTGTTTGGTGGAAGTAAACAGATAGATTAAAACAACTATGAAATCACGACGATTGTATAGCAATTATGATCATGGGCAACACACATGGTAGTAAAGCTAAACTAACAAAATAATGTTACCAACTCTAATCTTTGTCGTGCATCCTGTTAACATAGTAATAGCTATCTACGCCAAGTCGTATTGAAAGCTACTTGGGCAAAATAAAATAATATACTGGTAATATTTAACCATTTTATGCAATCGTAAAGTGTTTAACAGAGGCACCCTCCTTATCAGTAAATTCGCATTTAATTTTCTGAATACGTCCATTGCAAAATCTTTGTCGTGCATCCTGTTAAATGTATAGACCAGTTCTGGTCATGTGATTGCTTCCTCAGCACTACATCCTTATTTATGAATCCTGCTGAGTATCGTCATATAAGTAGGAGTTGCATTGTGAAAAAACGTTGTTGAATCGATCAGAAAAGATTGATCATCTAGCATATAAGTATTGGTGTGTACTGCAAGGTTCTGGAATCATCAAAATGATAAGAAATTTTGCCCAGTCTTGTTAAAAATACAAGCAATGTACACATAAACATGCATATGGGACTACACGATACCTATCTAGTCCGGATATATATAATAATTTACAAAATATATCAATTAGAAGGCGGTTTCCCGGCACATTTGTATCATCACGTATTATTTCACATGATTGGTAATAAGAGCCTCCATTTACATTTTTTGAGAGGAGGGGGGTTTCTATACCTTTAACAGTGGTTGCTTTCTACGCCAGGTACGTATTGAGAGTTCTTTGGGCAAATTAAATGATATACTGGTAACCTCTGACCATTGTATTTTATCGTAAATGTGTTTAGCAGTGACACCCTCCCAATCAGTAAATTCGCATTTCATTTTATGAATACGTCCAACCCCCCCCCCCCCCCCTCTTCCACCAACCATTCCCATGCCCTTTCAGTGGGTGGCATTGCGCTACGTTACTATTTGATGCATACTATTAGTAATGTATTAGGTATCTTTCCTATGGAAACTCGTTTTTTGTTCACCCATGCAGGATACCATGCTTTTGAAGTGTCTATTCAGACATTCAATTCTCTTCCAGTCATTGGGAAAGACTACACGATGGTATGTACCTTCACACCGAAGAGGCAATATCGGCGGCTAATTTGGGCAAAGGGTGACAACATCGTGGTTGCCTCTCACGTTTGTTTGCCGTTTTCAGTTTGTACAGTGGTTACCGTTCCTGGCCTATCGAAGCTCAGTTTTTTGGCAGACACTGGCAGTGGAAATTTAACGTTAAAGAAACTTGACAGAAATGATAGCGACAATTACCTGTGCACAGTAAAGAGTGCATATGGGGTGGAGAATCCAGGATCAGATACCATTCACGTGACACCATTGTCACCAGGTATGCTATTGTAATGAATTTTCAAAAGAAAACTCAAGGATATTTATGATGATATTATGGCGATATATGAGTGTACTTTTGATTAAAATCTTAACCAAACCCCCTTTTTCCTGTATTTTATTATATTAATACCACTATGGGAAGCTTGCAACCAATTGAAAGTGGAACATTTTCACATTTTATTAACAGGAAAGTAATTGACTTGATACATGCCTATTATATCATTATTTTAAGAAATGTCCTGATAATACCAGCACAATTTTAGTTTGTGAAATACTGAGGGTTTGCTAGTTGTTATTGTACGGGGAGCAGGGAATTAACTACGATAATGTACAAAGACAATATTTGTGGATGTATTTTTATTTGGCAACATGTTTAACAACTGAATATCTAAATCAATGGTTCATAACATTACTTTTGAAGGAACTGTGTCAATTGTAGGTTATGTTCTATTGCCTAACTTTGAAGTGGAAATCTTGGAAAAGCTGTTTTAGAGTAAATTAATGGTTCCATCTCAAGGAAGTAGACTGTTAGATTAGAGAAGTTTAATTTAAAGCGACATTTATTGATCGTGACTATTTCCCTTTATGTCGCCAGCTCCGCCAAATAGGATACTTATCACGGACGAGAGATCGGGCGGTTATTACACTAACAACGCCGATATGACGGTAACTGCTGGAGAGCTGTATACCATCACATGTGTAGCATTTGGGGCAAGGCCTCCTGCAATACTGGAATGGCGTATACCAGATGACGTAACTGTTGTTCTTCAAAACCAGTCTGATGTCGCACAAAGCAACAGCTTTATCTCTCGGAAGGCAATTACAATCACGCCCTCTACAAATGCTCGAGGAAAGAATCTCCGCTGCGTGGCATCACATCCTGAACTACCAAGCAGCCGTCAGAGTTCAGTTTACCTAAAAGTTCAAGGTAAGGAATACATTTACACAAGTACAACGCGTATTCACTTTTTCGCAGCCTGGCAGTTTATTTTTTTAATCACAATTTACATCAATGTCAGTAAAGTGAGTCCACGTCTTCCTGTGTTTACCTTGTATCAACTGCCACTCAGATATTAAATACTAAATCGTCTCTTTTGCTTTGGATATTTGTACTTTTACTGCTCTTATAGAAACATATTTTGTTATCGCTCCTAGAAGAAATGTTTATGTTGCCTTATATGTTGTTTCTGTCATGAAGCTCAACTGACCATCATGCTCTCTTCTACAACTGGAGATAACAAGCACATTTAGCGTTTCTTACACGACTTTGAAATATGATTTCACGTTCTCCCCTTCTCTTTGTCTCTTTTATATAGTTCTACCATCTAATATGTTGATTTTTCCAAGTGGAAATAACAAGGAACACGAATCTGGGTCATCATTCATTAACGTTCAAGAAGGTTCATCGACTTCGATCACTTGTAAAAGTATTGGATCATTACCAGCGGTAACTTTATCGCTGACTCTTCTTGGTGACACCGATACTATTCCCGGTAACCTTACAACGTATCACAATGCTTTAGATGGAAGTTTGTTTGACACCGAAAGTACCATCGCAATACATCCAGAGAGAAAGCACCATGGAATGTTCATTGAATGCTATGTATCTCTGGACGAAGTCTACATTAATCTGTTGGTAGCCAAGATGATCATTTACAGTGAGTTTAGAGTTTTCAATATATCGAGAATCTGCCTTTTTTTTGTAAATAACCCTAGTGTTAACAAATATAGTGTTAGTATGGGCTTAATCCTCTGAAAAGGGCTTATTTTTCCTACGACTTTGAATACAATTGTTATTTTGTATGTATTCACATCGTCCCAGTTTAATAGAATCATTATTAAAAGGTTATCGGCACCTATGACTTGGAGGAAAAGCAAACGTTTATCACCACGACCTTCGGTTCTCTCATCGCTGTATAATTAAATATAAGGCCAACTGGGGGTGGGGGTTAACAACATGACACTTGGACTCAGTATAGCTTTACCCACAACCATATGTTTTATTTCATTCTAAAGGCCCACCAGATGGTGTTAAGATGAGTACATCCGATGATGTGCATGGCGGTATAAAAAACGTAAGCTGCAGAGCTGTTAATGGATACCCTGCTCCGCTTGTCCATTGGTACATTGGATCTAGAAATGTGACACATGATTCGTCTCTTAAGACTTCAATGAATGTAGAGGATAGGTATGATGCTGAAAGCACCCTTACCCTCATACCAAAAAGGATTGATCATGGGAAACCTCTTATTTGCCAGGCAGTTCAACCTACAACACCATCCGTGCGGGTAGTTCAACATACAACACCCTCAATGCGGTCAGTGAATGATAGCATGGTTCTGAACATAACATGTGAGTATTCATTTTCAGTATAACTTTTGGTTAGGACATTACCATATTAAAAGAATCTACACAAACTTCGTTAGATATTGGTCTGTCAACGCGTTCACAAACTATTCTCAAGAGTCTTCGTCTGCTTTTGCTTGTATTTTCATTAAATCATACACATTTTTTTTCTACTTGTAGGTAAATTTCTGGAAATGATTTCCGCGTTCCATGTAATTTGCTTGCTTCTCATCTGACACAGAATGCATATGGATGAAGAAAAGTCAAAGTAATAGGCTATAATATGATTTCTTCTCTTTTTGCCCTGCATGCATTACACAACAAATTGTAGTCCTACCCCATCAACCTTTATTTAGCTCCCCAATCCTATCCTCATCCTATCCTCCCGTTCTATTTTATATCACCTCCACTCACATTTATTTTCCACCATATTTTTTAATGTAGATGACCCAGTTGTGTCCGTTTCTTCTCGACGGCTAACATCAAATGAAGTCCGTACTGGGTTCGTATTGACATGTATCTCCGACGCAAATCCTCCTGCTTTTATCTTCCGATGGTTCTGTAACGGCACAAAGTTGTCTAACGACTACCGTATCAAAACGCTCTCCGAGACTATACAAGAACATGAAACGCTGTCTTACAGTGAAATGGCGATTCAAAACCCACAGTTCAAAGTTCCATGTGATTACAAATGCATGGCAGTGTCAATATATGGTATCGGTAGTGCAGTCTTTAACTACACGCTGTCGCGTAAGTAGAAAAGTGTTTCTCATAGTTTTTTTAAAGTTTATGTGTCTTGTCCGTCTGATACTCCATATTCATTTAACTAAATGGAGCTTGCTCCAAATATACACATTAAACTTTCATGAATTAAACCATCTCATATTTATCAATAATGATTCAAGTTATTTAACTAACTGAAGAAACATTACCTTATGAATTTGTTCTTTACAATTTACCATGATTAACCTTAACACGTAATTATTCCCGATCCACCTTCTTGGCTCATCGTCGACCAAAACCGAACGACATATTCAGCTCTCTGCGCTGCCTGGCAATATTTAGATTCGGCAAAAGGTTACGACACAGTTGGTACTATCAAAAGTCCAAGGTAAAATACTACAACTTTTCATTGATTGACGGATAATATCAATTAATCATGTTCTGCCAAAAGTGCCAATTAAATTAAGTTGTTAAAACCCCTTTTCATTCATAAATGACCATCCCCACTTATGTTCTTCAGAGAGATGAATCGCTTTCATTTTCGTAGCGCAAGAAAAAAAGTCAGCCCTTAATCTCTGTGCCCATTCATTCTGCTAATGAAAACCAACATCGCTTCCTCCTTACTTTTTCTCGGGAGATATTCCGGTTCATGACACAACGTCCCCAGTTTGAATTCACAGGGAGAGACAATCCGTGGATGACAACATGAATGATTTTTTTCGAACATTTATCTTTGTTCCCTTCATCGTATCTCATACTTATGAGACAAGCATGTCTACTCGTATATGGAACCCAGAAGTCATCCCAGTCTTTGGAGAGAATATCACACTCGTCTGTATTTACACGCCACCATCCACGTCTCGGCTACTGTCTTGGCGAAATGTGGACGGCATTTTACTGGCTATCGACACATGTCAAGGAGTGGGATACAGTAACAAGCAAAATGTTCCAGATGTATCTAAGTACAGCTTGAGGGTAGATTCTTCCAGCGGTAACCTAACTATTAGGGATTTAACAGTGGATGACAGCGGCATATACCAGTGCTTAGTAGGGACCTTTTCTGATGCAGCTTCCGATGGGATTGAACTTAAACTGATGTTATCAGGTAACATGTTTCCGTTGCATCAGATTATTCTCGAAATATACAACGTTCAATTTATTGTGGTCTATTAAATGATGATAGGGTTCGATTGTTTCACTGCACGAAAGGAGACATATTTCAATATAATAAGGCTTATTTCATTTGTGACTGATAATCATGCCACTGCAGTCACCGCAATTTTACAATCATGATAACGGGTCAAGTGTGATACATTTCTGTCTCAGATGTCATAGTTTTGGGGAGAAATCTCGCTTGATAATTTGTATTCTAAGCATGAAAATTGTATACATGTTGTCTCACTTCCAGCCGAACCTACATTGCTATCCATCACTGACGGCCGGACTGAAAATGGATACAAGTATGAAGAATCAGTGAGCATCACATATGGGCGAACCCACAACCTAACATGTTCAGTCGAAGGTGCTAGACCACCTGCGGAACTGGAGTGGCACGTTCCCGAAGAAGTAGAGGTTCAAATGGAAGATCAGTATAACGTTGTTCATGTTGACGCTTACACCTCTCGAAGAGTTGTTTCCGTAACTCCATCTAGGGACGATGATGGCAAGATTTTCCGTTGTATGGCTTCACATCGGGAGCTGGATAATAAGCTTCGATCAACCATCCGTCTACATGTTCAAGGTGATTATTGGTATCACTCTAGACAGATATCTTTGCGTTCGAATAGTATTTTTTAGTGAATAAACATCTGAACGTATGATATTCTAATTCTGATTATTAAACACATTATATTCTTAAAATTCCGAATTACTCAAATTTCTTTGACGAATCTCACTTCTAAATGTCTTGATACCAGACGCACGTACCTGTAATGACTGCTGGTATAGCATAATTCGATGATTATTAATATACTATATTTCAAAACGAGTCTCCTCATCTCTCCATATAAAATAAGAACATGAATCAGTTCTGCCTACATGCCAATTGTTGTGATATTTCTTTTTCACCTCTTATTTAGTCTCGCCAAGAAACCTGCGGCTCACCACCTCTGACCCCATGACTATCGACGAAGCAGGAACAAGAAGTGTCATTGTCTTTGAAGACTCGGCAACATCATTCACATGTAAGAGTACAGGTTCTCGCCCCAAGGCTGTCGTATCATGGATCATTGGTTCGGACGACGACCTGGGAAGCACGGCCTCTATGTCAACCTTGAATCAGACTGACCAAGGTTTGCGTGACACAAAGTCCACTCTGCAGTTTAATCCCAAAGAGGAGGCATCACAATCAACTTCTCCGATGTGTGGCCTGGGCTGGTATAAACCAGAATCAAACAGAAGTGAGGGTTATCGTATATGGTGAGTATTCGTACTTAGTTTTTACGATACCTCATCTTCTTGATTCAAAACAGAAGGCCGAATGCGGTCTGGGACATACTGCTACACAATTGGACATTGATATATACAAGATGCATATTTTAACATTTTGAATAAATGGGTGTACTCCTACCATGGTTTGACTATTCGGCAGCAAGATATTTAAATAATTAAAAATGACAAATTAGGACACTCTTTCGTAACAAACCCTTCGTATGGCTAAAGAAAAACTAAAAAATATAGACATGAACATAATTTATTGTGTCAGAGTATGGGTTACCTGTGATACATAGGCTGTTGCTGCTCATAAAATCGGGAGAACCAATTTTTTGTATCGGTATATATTGTTAATATTTGACACTAGAACTTGAAATCTAAAAATATATTGACATACGAAATACACTTACATTTACAAGGACCACTGGATCCTCCTTATCTAAATGGAACGGAAAGATTACAGGATTAAGTGTCGTTTAATGTGACCTGCACATCGAATAATGTATACCCAGCACCAACGTTCTAATGGTACCTTGGATCAAAAAAACATCACCAAGGATTCTAACACACAGTCTTTGAGGAATAGACATCAACAAATGGAAGCTATATGTGTTCTTACTTTCACACCGACATTACACAATCATGGGAAACTCCTTGTATGCCACTTTTTTCAACGAACTGCTCAATCAATGAAGTCTTCGAGAATCACTGCGGTTCTTAATCTTCTCTGTAAGTCTCCTTTACTTAATGTCTTCCCGAGAAGTCATAGTGCACATCTGATTCTGAGGTACTATTTCTTCTGTATTTCTTTTTCTCCAAAAGTTAACTGGATCATTAACAGCAGCTAACGATTGTGTATTCCCTTTAAAAACATGAACTCTCGTCCATAAATCTGTGTGTATTACACACTTCAGAGTAAAGTATTAAAATCATTCCTTACATGTAGATTTTGTGTGCCATTTGGAACCACCAACATGACGTTTCATTACGTTGGTGAGGGCTACGAGAAATTTTGTTCATTTTTTTTCTTTTCTGTCATTCTTTTATTAAACTTTAGAAAGCCTTCGCATTTGCCTTTCTTTTTTTAGTTCTATAATCATTCGAATGCATTTACTTTTCCTTCTAAATCCAGATCCTCCCGTAATTGAAAGCTTCTTTGTTCGTCGGATATCAATTGGCCAGCGAGGCGTTAATGCCATCTTTACCTGCACATCCAATGGAAGACCCCCTGTTTCTATAGCCTGGCTCTGTAATGACACGAAAGTTAACAACGGCACCCGCCATCAGATTAACCACAGTCTTCTACAAGAATATACCTCGATGTCGAGTATTCTGATTATGTCTAATATTTCAGCAGAAGACGATGGCAATATATACATGTTTGGCTGAAACAAGGCTTGGGAACGACAGCGCAACTATAACCTTTTTACATTGTGGTAAGTATTTCACTATCAGACCAAGGTGCATATATGTATACGGATCAATTTATTTTTATATTGAAGAGATTATTACGAGTTTTCCCACAATGATCAGTCTTAATGATATGATAGCACGAACTAAATAAATTGAACGGATGACTATTGAATATTGTATTTGTTTAAGAGAGTACCCCTTAGCCCAATGGGTCCAGGTCAAACTTTTGGTTCATCGTCGATCAAAACCAGACGACATCATGTAACTCTCTTCGTTGCTTGGCAACCTGGTATCGCCGATGGGTGCCAGCGAAATTTCACCTACAACAATTTATAAAGGATACCAACATATACTACGAGGGTTCTCGTTTTTGGCCATTTTTTTTAATCAGCACACTATGGTGCTGATTTGAATGAACAAAGCGTAGATGTGAGTGTCCATTGAAGATAGTTATTTGTATAGAAGTTTACAATATTGGTCACATTAAAAAGATAAACGATGCCCTCACAATGTTATTCCCAATCTTTACGTTTAATAGAAACTAGTACTTGGGAATAATTTCACCTTTCATCAGTAAGGTAGTTATTGTAGGTCTTTACCTGATTTCAAAAGATAGCTGTATGATAAGTTTTCCATGACAGACTTTGTACTTGTAGCAAACATATTTTATTAATGAAATGTATGTAAGATGATCATTTGATATGAGTTATATGAGTTCACAGAGATATGAAAATAAGATGAAAATACGGACCCAGGTTTGACACGGTTCCTTATTTATTGATGCAAACCATGGTGGTATTTGTTTGTTCCTATGGAAGTAAAATGTAACGATTTACCCTCCATTGGGATGTGGATATTAAATATATATACAGCCTATAATTGCCAAAGGAAGCGAATACGAGATTTTCAAAGCTCAATTGTTATCGATCTTGTGAATTGAAAATGATGTGCCTATAACTAAAACTGTCATATACGTTTAGATTGTTATTACTTAACAATGTATGTTACATATAGTTGTATTAGTTGAAATTAAACGCTTATTCAATGATTTCAGTGATGATACCTTTTTTTTCACTTGTAATTTCAAGTCACTGTTAAAGATATGTGGGTATATTTTTCTGAAGTTAAGTTATTATATCATTTTGTTCAAAGTGTTTAAAGAGAAATTCGGAGAATACTGGCGATATAAACGCATTAAACCTCGGACGATGGAATATTGCTGGTAAAGATTCTTTTACCTAACTATATTGCATGACATATTTTCAATATCATCAATTGTACCAATGATTAAATACTTTTTTTTAATTAGATAATTTTATCGTCGGATTTGGTTTTGTCGTTGTACTTCAAATTTGCATTTAAGAGCCAAATGAAGTAGGGGAAAGTACTTCTTTAATTGCGCTCTTTTTTTCTCGAAATATTTCGGAATAGGTTTGGACATTTTGCGATGATCGAGAATGTAAAAATGATTGCAAGGGGAAAAGCCAGTGTTGAGAGTCTGATGATATTATGGTCAATCATTTGGTCAATCATTTGACCAGACTCAATACCAGCTTCTCCCGCCTTTCATCCAAGTTTAATATGCAGTCCCAATTTAAAACATTAATCCTTTATGCAATAAAGTCTCCATATAACATAAAGGATTGTTGCTTTTAAATATTTGAGTGATGGGGGCAGTTTCGGCTTCGGCATTTAATTGATTCCTAGTTTCGACTCTAAGTTGGTTAACATTAACACCCGTTTCTTGAAGGGAGGCAGATGATGTAGATCGTGTTTCGACTGAGTATTAGGTGTTCGTGAAACGTTGTCATAACTACTAGAGGCAATTCCATTCACACATTTTACACTTCGCGCAATCTATGAAACTGTCACCTTAAATGTATGTCTTCCATTGTAAAGCCTCACATAAATCCATCTGAACAGTTTGGCCAGACAACATCATTTAAGTCGAAAAGTGGCATTACGAAGGAAGTACATAGTAACTTAAACATAACATTTTGAATAAACTGCTTTGCACATGTTTTTTTAAGAAGAAAAAAAAATGTTTATAATTTTCTTTCCCATTATTGAAAGACTGCGTAGCCTTTTAAAAAAAAATAATATTAGGTGACTGAATCACGCTAAGATTTGGTATCACATGTACCATAGATAAAAAGCTACAATATCATCAACAGCCCATGGACAACTTTCGTTAGAGTCTTTACGCTTTCTAGTCTAAAAAAAGGTGGGAAATAAAATGCGTTGCTTTCTTTCTCTGTTTGTTATTGGAACTTTTGATTATTATGTGAATGATAACATGATTAAGTTTGGGTATTCGTACACGCCATACATTTGATGCTAGCAGGGGCGAATCCAGCCGGCAGGGGAGGGGGGCCCAAATCGTGAAAAAAAATATTTAGCGGCGAAACAGCAGGCCGATAATTCGCTCAGTAGGGGGGGGGGGGGGTGGGGGATATTGAGCACTATTTTTTTTTTTTGGAGCCTCGAATATTTAAAAAATCGCACCCCTCCCCCCCCCCCCCCTACCCCCTTTCTTGAGCGCCAGGGGAGGGGGGCCATCTAAAAACAAAGGGTAAAATTAACGTGTTTTTTTTTCAAACGTTTTTTTCTTCAGGGGAGGGGGCCCGGGAGGTGGATTCCGCCACTAAATGCTACAATACATCAAAAGCTTAAGTCAAAACGTTTGCAATAACTGTTCTTTTGATACATACCAATTGGAAGTAATGTTGTCACAATGTCTGCAGAGAAAGAGCGCCCCTTTTGTATAAAGATTTACAGCATGCATACTGTCATTGAAAAAAAATGATGTTTGATGAAGTTTGTGAAACTGAAACGGTGTCAGCTAGGACAAAATTATATTGATTCACTTCTTACGCTATAAATCACCAACAATTCCTTCGAATTATAGTTATGTTAGTTCAAAAACATTTACTCTTTTGGTACTGTCTGCTTGCGTCCATAACCGTTGATCGTACGTGTTATCAGCTCATGAAATATAATTTATTCGAACAGAATTATTTTGGAATAACAATGGCGATGTGTGCAGAGTTTCTTCTTTTGCTCGCCGTTATCATCTCCAAGTCCGGTGAGTTTTGTTTCATTTGTACTTTTGTACTTTTGCCCAAGTGGAGATTTCGGGAGATGTAACGATGTAATGAATTTATCCATCCTCCCACGTATGTCGTGCATCTCTTACTATTGATTGCGCTCTTTGCAAATCACGTATTGAAAACAATACTGGGAAATTATATAATTTAACTGGTAACATTGGGCCATTGCCTATTATTGATTATTTGTTAAGCAAAGTATCTGATCCCTGACGTCGCTTTAAGGGGCGGCATCGGAGGCCACGACCCATCTAGTGAAAAAAACGATGAAAGAAGATGCCCGGATCACCTATCGCACTCTCCCCTTATCAATAACTTTGTAAACTAACATTTTATTGCGAGTATGATAGATCAATGCCCCTAACCTTTCAATTGAACCCTCTATGGGTCTACTCATTCTACGTCGCCGTATCCGACGTACGTTATCAACAGTGTACTCGGTATCCTGCCCTTTGAATCTAATTCATATCATCCATGCAGGAACCCTTGCATTTGAAGTGTCTATTCAGACATTCAATTCTCTACCAGTCATCGGGGAAGATTTTACACTGGTTTGTGCCTTCATACCAAAAACGTTGAATCGGCAAATTGTTTGGGCAAAGGGCAATTACGCAATCGTGGCCTCTCATTCCTGTTTGTCCTATCATCCCTGTACGGAAAGTATTCCTCAGCCTTCAAAGTTTAGTTTATCGGCAGACTCTTCACGTGGAAATCTTACAATAAAACACCTTACAAGGGATGACAAGAGCAATTACAAGTGCACAGTAAGCAATACACACGGGCCAGCGAATCCAGGATCAACTATCGTGCAAGTAACACCACTTCTACCAGGTGAAACAAAGACTTAAACCCAGAATGAAGTATTGGGAAATGAAGCTTTTCCTCCCGTATTGTATAATCATGAAATTATAATAATAGCGTTTAAAGGGAAATCGTTCTCTATCAAATATTACAGCCAAACATGGCAGCAAATAATTGACTTGATACAGGTTTAGCACACGTTTGTTGTTGTTCTTGTGGTTTTGTTGTTTTGGAGCCAGAACCCTTAGCGGTTGGGTATGAGGTATGGCTGTTTATTCTTATTTCATATTTTATTTGGAGTTATGATGACAACAAAATCCAACAGTAGGTAAATTATATTCGGCAACAGAAAAATATGCAGTCACACCAACAAATGTGTGCAATGGGATTTTAAAAGACTGTGGTAATCTAATCGCAACTAGTGATTCAATAACATGGAATTACACTACTGGAGTGGACAAAGTACAATTCAATATTTGATTGTCCCCTCTTTTCACGCCAGTTGCACCCTATTTGCTTTTTATGACGGATGAGAGATCGATCGAGTATTACCCTAACAACGCAAATATAACGGTAACTGCAGGGGAGCCGTATGACTTCGCATGTGCAGCATACGGGGCAAGGCCACCTGCAGTAGTGGAACGGCGTATACCAGAGGATGTAGTTGTGGTTCTTCAGGATCAGTCTGATGTCGTACAAGGCAACGGATATGTCTCTCGGAAGGCTGTTACTATCACTCCCTCTAGGAATGACCAACAAAAGAGTCTGCGCTGTGTGGCATCTCATTCGCAGCTAGAACACAATCTTCAACGCTCAGTTCACCTGAATGTACAAGGTAGTTAAAGTGTCTTCTTCGTAGTTATGTGGTGCCTACGTCATTGAAACTTATTCCATGTCTTGTTTTTCTTACTCGTTATGCATTGATCAATTCAGATTCCAAATTTGGAGCAGTGCCGTTGCAAAATGTCAAAGAATATTTACGAGTGTTGTTAAAGACATTCGTATATTCTTTACCAGTGTTTTTTTTTTTTATCCATTTGCACATACATACTGTCCTTGAAACATTATCTAGCGTTTCTTACATAATTTTGTATGTGATTTGTGTTCTTCTTCTAAATTCTCTTTAATGAAGTTCTACCCTCTAGTATGTTGCTTTTTCCATCTGGAGTAAGGAAAGACTACGAACAAGGGTCAACAGTCATTTACGCTCAAGAAGATTCATCCACTTCAATCACTTGTCAAAGTATTGGATCACTACCAGCAGCTGACCTATCATGGAGACTTGACGACAACAACAGTATTCCCAGTAACATAAGTCTTTCGAAGTATAGCAATGCTGCAGATGGAAGTCTATTTGACACTAAAAGTATCATCACAATTCATCCAACGAGAAATCACCACGGAATTTTCCTTCAGTGTTATGCAGTTCAGGATGCAGTCTTTTTTGATCGACGGATAGCTAAGCTACTGGTAATCGGTGAGTTTACTCATATTCGATATATCGGAATTCAAAATTCCTTTGAATAAGTTTCGCATGTCGATGAGGGATAAGTTATATAGGTCTTATTCATTGGAAGTCCTTATCTTCGCTACGAATTCGAAGAATCATTTCATTTTGGATCCAACTTCATGGAATCGTTATTATTAATAATTGAGCGTCACATGGGACTAAGAGGAAAGAGCGAACGTTAATCACTGTGGCGCGAGAGTCTCTCTTCGATGTATAATTAAAACATTAAGATAAATATTTTATACCAAAGGATAATTTGACACTTTCAGGCTAATCATTCATGTCATTTATGTGTGAAGGCCAATCAGATGATATTAAAATGACGACCGCCGATGATCTACACGATGGTATAGAAATCAACGTCAGCTGCAGAGCTATAAATGGATATCCTGCACCGCTCATCCATTGGTACATCGGATCTAGAAATGTGACACATGATTCGTCTCTGAAGACTTCAGTGAATGGAGCTGATTGGTATGATGCTGAAAGTATCCTTACCCTCATACTAAAGAGGATTGATCATGGGAAACCTCTTCTCTGTCGGGCATTTCAACCTACAACACCATCTTTGCGGTCACTAAAAGATAGCATGGTTTTGAACATATCATGTGAGTATCAATTTAAGTGTAAACTGTTGGTAAGGACAATATAAAAAATATTCTCCTAAACTTGCGTAGGGTATTGGTCTGTCAACGCGTTCAAAAACTATTCTCAATAGCTTCGTCTGTTGTTTTTTTCTTCTGTTAATTCTACACATTTGTTGTTCTGCCTGTATGTGCATTCTTCAGACGTGTACTGTGGGCTGGCGTTCCCCATCTCAAACAGAATCCATATGGATAACGACAAGTCAAAGTAATGGACTATAATAATGTTTTCTTTTTTTTCCTGCATACATTAAGAAGTTTATTTTAGTCCCACCCATTAATCTTAATTTACCGCCCCAGTCCCATCCTCATCCTTTTCCCGCGTTCTATTTTTATTTCAACTCTCTCAAATGTAATTCCCAACATTTTTCTTTGATCTAGATCACCCAGTTGTGTCCGTTTCTTCTCGACGGCTAACATCAAACGAAGTACGTACTGGGATCGTATTAACATGTACCTCCGACGCCAATCCTCCTGCTTTTATCTTACAATGGTCCTGTAACGGCACAAAGTTGTCTAACGAATACCGTAACATAACCCTCTCCGAGACTATACAAGAAGGTGAAACGCTGACTTCCAGTGAAATGGAGATTCGAAACCCCCAGTCCGAAGATCCATGTGATTACAACGCGTAGCTGTGTCAAGATATGGTTCCGGTAGTGCAGTCTTCAACTCCACATTTTCTCGTAAGTAGAACTGTGTTTATAATTGTTCATTTAGTTTCATCTGTGTCTTGTCCATATGATACTCTATGTTCGTTGAGGTAAATGGTCTTCGATTACAAATAAAAACGTTAAATGTATATCCCCCAGAAAAGTTTTATATTAATCATCAATGATACAAGCTATTGAACTGAAGAAACAAGACCCTACCAAAAAAGTTAACGCTTTACCACTTTAACTTTTAAATGCAGTTATTCCTGATTCACCTTCTTTGCTTATCGTCGAACAAAACCCAACGACATCTTCGACTATCTTCGTTGTCTCGCAACCTGGATTGAACATAAGATTACGACACGATTTCCATTTTTAAAGTAAAAATACAATAAAGTAAAAGTAGAGTAAAATACTAGATCATTTCAATGGTTGACTGACAATATTATTTAATCTCGCACTGCCTAAGGTGCCAGTTAGAGTAAGTTTTTCGAACACCCTGTTCATTTAAGATGGACTATTCCACTTAAGTCCTTCAGAAAGATGAATTGCTTTCACTTTCGTAGCGCAAGAGATAATGCACTAAACGTCTCAGCCACTGTTCTGTGTGACTACTCATTCCGGCATTGAAAACCTATATTGCTTCCTCCTCACTTTTTATCTGCAGATATTCTGATAAGTTGCACGTTTGTTCCTGATATAAACGTCCACGATTTGAATATACAGGGAGAGACAATCCATTAATGACAATATGAATTATTGTCTTCAAATATTTTTCTTTCTTGCCTTCACGACTTCTAAAACGTTTGAAAAGAACGTGTCTACTCGTATATGGAGCCCACACATCCTCCCAGTCCAAGGAGAGAATATCACACTTGCCTGCATTTACACGCCACCAACCACGTCTCGGTTATTGTCTTGGCAACACGAGAACGGCGATATCGTAGCTACCGATATATGCATAGGGGTGGGATGCATACAGGACCAAAATGTTCCAGATACGTCCAAATACAATTTGATGGCAGATTCTTCCAGCGGAAATCTAACTATTAGGAATTTAACAGTGGATGACAGCGGCAGATATCAGTGCAATGTCTTCACTGATGTTGATTCATATTTTATTGGAATTGTTCTAAAAGTAATGCTATCAGGTAAGATGTTTCCATTTTTCCTATAATGCTTGGTATACTAATAAAATGTACACAAATAAATAATTCGTCGGCTGCATGCCAGCAACCGGCAAAAACTGTATATTATTAACATCCGTTTTGCCGGCAGCCGAGGTATTCTTTGTATGTTTATAAAGTGAAACAAAAATGATTGTTGTTGAATAACAATAGGGTTAACGTTTGTGTTACTGAAGGAAAATAGACAAGTTTCCCTTTGACCAGCCGAATTTTATTTGTGATTGGAAATCATGCCCCTTCAAGATTCAATTTGAAAATCATTATGACGGGTAAAGTGAGGTGCATTTATATCTCAGAGTTCCTAGTCTTTTGCAGACATCCCATTGGATAATGGTTATACGTAGAATTAAAACTGTATACATTTCTTCCAATGTCAAGCCATACCTCGATTGCTATCCATCACCAACGATCGGACTGAACATGAATACAAGAATGGAGAATCAGTGAGCATAACATATGGACGAACCCTAAACCTAGCATGCTCAGTGGAAAGCGCAAGACCACCTGCAGAACTGGAGTGGCAAGTTCCTGAAGAAGTACAGGTTCGACTAGGAGATCAGTTTAACGCTGTTCATGATGACGCTTACGTCTCTAGACGAGTTGTTTCTGTAACTCCGTCCAAGGACGACGATGGAAAGGTTTTCCGTTGTGTGGCTTCGCATCGGAATCTGGATAATGAACTTCAATTGTTCATCCACCTCGATATTCAAGGTGATTATCTTTCTAATGATTTAATTTTATGATTGCTCGATGTGTGTGTATTCTTTACAAGTGGATATGCAGCTTAATGTGAGGATTGTCTGAAATGGATGAATCACTAAACATTTCCTAAAACACTTTCAATTCTCCTTTATTATATGATGCCTTTACCGCTAATATGCCGTTATCATATTGATAGTAATGGTTTACCTCTGTATCTCTCCTTCTAATACCTTAATCCGTATTGAAATTCTGGCTTTTCTTTTTTGTTTCACTCAGTACCGCCAAGTAACCTCCTGCTTACCGCGTATGGATCCATAACTACTAATGCACAAGCGTCAAAAAGTGTCAATGTCTTCGAAGACTCGGCAACATCATTCACCTGCAAGAGTATAGGATCCCGACCTACAGCTCTCATATCATGGATCATTGGTTCAGACGCCGACCTGGGTAGCACGACCTCTACGTCTACAACGAATGAGGCCGACCGAGGTTTACGTGACACAAATTCCTCTCTACAGTTGATTCCGAAAAGAAGGCATCACAATCAACTTCTCTTATGTGTGGCCTTTGCTGGTATGAACCAACGTCAAGCAGAAGTGAGGGTTATCGTCTTTGGTGAGTATTCGTAGGTTGTATTATCTATACATCATCTTCTCGAATTCACAACAGAGGACCGAACGCGGTATCGGACATACTAAACACACTTTGACAAAGATATGTCAGATTTGAAATTTTACATTTTTAACAAATATGTGTATTTATACCATGTTTCCACTCTCTGTAGCAAGATAATTAAAAGAAGTGAAAGTTGTGGAAAGTTTTAAGTGACAAAACTTTGTGATA
Source organism: Strongylocentrotus purpuratus (assembly GCF_000002235.5). NCBI lineage: Eukaryota > Metazoa > Echinodermata > Echinoidea > Camarodonta > Strongylocentrotidae > Strongylocentrotus > Strongylocentrotus purpuratus. The sequence continues at coordinate 15,627,172 of NW_022145594.1, forward strand.
GTCCAGGCAATTTGCAATATAGATATCAACGAATTAATTGTCTTTCTTGAGAATGAGTTAAATGTGATACATAGGTCGTCGTTGCAAGCTACTGGGTCTAATGATCTAAAAAAAAAATAATGACGTAAGAAATACACTTTTATTTTCAAGGACCACCAGATCCTCCCTACCTAAATGGAATAGAAGGTTTGCAGGATGGGGTGTCCTCAAATGTGACTTGCACATCGGACAACGGCTACCCAGCACCAACTTTCCTATGGTACCTTGGAACAAAGAACGTCACCAAATATTCTTATACACAGTCTTTGGGGAATAAAAATCATCGAAAGGATGCAATAAGTTTGTTCACTTTCACACCCACGGTAGACAATCATGGGAAACTCCTTGTCTGCCAGGTTTTTCAACCAAACGCTGCATCCATGGAGTATCGGAGTGTCAGTGAGGTTCTTCAAGTTCTTTGTAAGTCTGATGTATTTAAGCCTAACCCATTCATCGTGTAGATCTTACGAGGCAGGTAAACAACGTCGTCTCACCGCTTTAAAAAAAAAAGACATTACAAACATTGACATTACTTGCTTTTTATTGTCCTTTTCGCAGTGAGCTGAAAACTGTCTTAACCTGTCCATGATTACATTAAAGGTAAAGACCAGTATTGGCAACGCCCCAATTTCAAAAAATGAAATGGAAGCTCTCATTACCAATCATGTGAAAGAATATGTTTTGACTAATACATGATGATAAAAAATTTGCCGGGAAACCGCCTACTAATTCATATATTTGGTAAACTTATTTCTCTCATGGTCTGGTGAGAGAGATAGGGTAGTCCCATATACATCTTTCTGTGTATAGTGCTTGTAACTTTACGAAGAATGGGCCAAATTTCTTATCATTTTGATGATTCCAGAACCTTGCAGATGCTAGATGCTAGATGATCAACCTTTTCTGATCGATTCCACAACGTTTCTTTCACAATGCAATCGCATGACCATTACTGGTCTTTACCTTTAAAGAGACAAAAGTACGTTATTTGTATAAAAAAAAACACCAGGTTTGATTTTGTCTCCTCTTGGTAATACATATTGGTGTTACAATAACACTTCTGAAACGTAAGGATTGGTTAAAATTAATACCAAAAGATGCCTTACACCTGCTGATAGACCGTTCTATGTTAGTGTTATGGTTGTGGCATGTTACATAATATTGGTAACCATTATAATATGTCTTCATTTACGCTCATCAGGAATACCATCAACAATTATTTCTTTCTGAGCCTCGCTTAATTGGTTCCTGAACCTGTTTTGTTCTTTCTAAATACATACATGTAGATTCTCCTGTCATTGTGGACTTCTCTGTTCGTCGTGTTTCCACTGGTCACCAGAGCCTTGATGCAATCATTACATGTACATCAGATAGCAGGCCCTTAGCCTCAATAACTTTGTTCTCGAATAGCATTGAACTCAACAACAGCACCCGCCATCAGATTCACCGCAGTCTTCTACAAGAAGATACCTCGAGGTCGAGTATTCTGGTTATTTCTAATATTTCGGCAGAAGACGATGGCAACTATACATGTTTGGCAGACACGAGGCTTGGGAACGACAGCGCAACTATAACCTTGTCATATTCTGGTAAACCTTTCACTATCAGACCAAGGCGCATGTATGTACAATGATCATGTCATATTGTTTAAAATGACAGATTGTCTGGTGCAGTGATGTGCCATTGATAATCCCAAATGATAAACAGGAACAGTATGACACTGTTATGAATGTGTAACCTAGGTAATGAAATGACATCAAGTTACAGTAACTATCGGGCGATGTAGAACTTGGTCTTACGGTAGATTAATGTGTCGAATTATAGAAATAGTTGATGGTTGAAGGGATTATTACATGTCCGACAATATTCCGGTGAAAAAATTATATGGGTTTGTTTCGACAGAAATACATTGTAAAGGTCATGCCTGTATTTAAAGTTGTATTAACGTTAGGTGTTGGGTTAGGGTTACTGTTTGGTTTAGGTAAAGGATTATGCTCAAGTTTGAATTTAGCGTTCGGTTTGTCACGGGAACATGTGACGTACAGCCGTCACTACGACAGTACGATATGATATTATACATAAATTAATCGTATTGATTAGATAGTTTTTGATGTTATGGTAACAAAATTATATTTTAGTACATGAAACTGTTAATATATTTTTAAAACTACTCCCAGGGATTCCAGATCCGCCTTATGAGTTCAACGTAGATCAAAACCAGACGAGATCGTCTACTCTCTTCGTTACTTGGCAACCAGGAATTGATGGTGGGCTTCAGTGAAATATCACTTTGGAGCGTATTACGGGGAAAAATTATTAAATAAATTTTGTATGTATCGAAAAGAAAATATATATGCATTCAGTCTTTTACAAATAATTATTGAAATATAGGTTCATGCGTATACATTGAAAATATGAACATGAATACAGCTCGCCATTAATAAAAAAGCACACTCTGTCGTTTGGATGTGGACATGGTGAGACACTCATTATTAAATTCTACTTTATTTGTTCATTTCAGTGTTGGCATAATACAAAACGTGATTATGAATCAATGGCTGAATTACTCACATTTCACAAGAAACTTGGACAATATAATGACACACAAGAATGCAAATGGTATGACTATACAGACGCAAGATGATAATGGGGACAGCTTGACCACTGTAGTTTAAATAATAAGGGAAGAAGATAAATGAAACAATCAATATCAGTCATAAAACATAATTCGTAATTCAATGGAGACTGAAAAAGAAGGTTAATGCATTTAGAATATGTAAAAAGGGAAATATAATTCTAAAGGAAGATTTGAGTATTAAAATGTGTACAAATATTGGAAAACTAAATGCTTTTTAAGTGGTCAATAAACATTTTAATTTTAATCGGGATTCGAAAGGTGAACAAGTTTTTGTTTATATCGTATTATAATCTAGTATTTATTGTTTTATGATCTAGTTAATTGGATATTGCTGGTAGGTATTTTCTTTACCTAAGTTTATTGCACGACAAATTAAACATATCATTAATTGAACCAATAACTAAATAACTAAAAACCAGAGGTGGGATCATTGTATCGTCCTCACAATCAACATTCCCTCATTGTTTTCATTTTACTTTAAATTTGGACGCACGAAGTGAATGAGGTAGGAGAGAGCACTGCTTTATTAGCGCCCTGATTTTTCCAATAATAGAAGAAGCCAGGTGTTAAAGTTTTACGTTAGTCTGGTCAAATCTTTGACCGGACGCAATACCATCCTCTCCCGTCTTTCATCGAGGGTGGACAGTCCCGGTTCTTAGATTTATGTTTTTTACTGGAAATTGCGTTCATTTATTTATTTACAGTTCTCTTTCACCAGGGTTGCCTCTTTATTTAACAAAGTACTTTCCCTGAGGGCCTGCACAACGAAACAAATTTTGTTTAATGTAAAAACATAATAAATACATATTGCACATATAAATAACATAAGAAACCAAAGTTATGAAAACGAAGATAAATAAAGTACTAATTAATAATATGAATACAATATTGGAAAGTGTAAATAAACATATGATATAATCGAAACATCCAAATTATAAATTATTCAATTGTCCAAGTACTAATTATTGCCGTTGAGAGGAAAGTGAGGTAATAAATAGAAGAATGTTATAAAGGGATTTAATGGGGGAGAGTAGAGAAAGATGGTAAAGAGGGATTGGGAGAGAAAGAGAGAGAAAAGGAGAGAGGGGGAACCGTAGACGATGTGGGTATTAATCGGGAGCGCCAGGAGTGTGAAGTCTTACAGACATGAGCGTTATACAAGAACCCACTATTAGTAGTATTATTATTATTACAGGAGACATAAGTCCGCTTAATCCTAAAAAAGTTTATAAGTAGGTTAAAACTGACATGGGAAATGGGAGAGGGGAAGGAAAAGGAGTAGGATGGTAGTGAGAGAAAGAGAGAGGGGGTGATCAAGATAGATAGATAAATCCGTTATACGTGTACATGAATAGATATAGTAATCGTTTAATCGGTAGTGTCTCAGGATAGCACACAAACAATTATACACAAATTTGATTTTTACAATATGTGAGTAAAAGGGCTAGTCTTTGTTTGGGTTTTAATATATATTCCATTGCTTTCACCCTAACTTATGATATTTCGTTTACAATCGTTCAAAATATCACTCGTTTCTTTAGGGGAGGCAATGGTTTTTGATCGTGTTTCGTCTGATTATTGGGGTTTCATGAAACGTTGGCATAAATACTGTGGGCCATTCCATTGACACATTTGTAAACTTCTGTCAATCTATGAACCTGCCAACTTGAGGATATGTTTCTCCATTGTCAGTCCTGGCATAAGTATGGTATGACGGTTCTTGGATACTTGAGAGCCTATGAAGTTGTAACCGGCTATCTAAGAGTCCATCTAAACTCGTCCGTATGATAAGACAACATCACAAATGTCGAATAGTAGTGTTACGAGGGAGGTACATAATATTAAGCATCATAATTGAAATGCATAGCTTTGCAGATCTTTTAAGAAAAATGATTTGCTTTGCCATTTAGTCAAAAAGGTCCTTTATGACATATTTTCGTCTAGAAATCAAACTAATTATTCAAAATAAAAACAAATATTGAGTGACTGAAACACGTTTGGATTTAGTATTATATACATCAGATAATAATTGATTCAATAACATAAAAGGCCTATCGAAAATTGTTACAATTACTTTTATATTAATGTTCCAATTAGGAGTGATTTTAGGAAAGAAAGAGCGCCCTCTTATTTACAGCATGCATACATTCATTTGAAATGTATGTTATGTTGAAGTTTTTGAAACTGAATCAGTTTCAGGACAAGATTTTTTTTTTTCACTTCTAACGCTATAAATCACCAACGATTCCTCCAACGTATGATCTATTAGTGCAAAAGCATTTTCTCTTTTCTGTACTGTCGGCTTGCTTTCATAATCATCGATAACGTGCGTTATAAGATCGTCAAATAGAATTTCGAATGGCAGGATTCGATTGCTGAAATATGAAGGCGATTTGTGCTGAAGTTCTTCTTTTTCTTGTCGTTATCTTCTCGAAATCTGGTAAGTTTTCTTTCATGTTATATTCATAAAAGTCATTCGTACTAAGCCTTGGCGGAGAATTAGGGATACGTTACAACGTAATACAGGCAATTTACTAACCAGTCGTTGCTGCATGCATGTTTTTCAAATGCTGTCTACCTTATAATCGCTTTATTTTATGATGGAAGTATATAGATAAGAAAACTATCAAATTACTATGATTGTATAGCAGCTCCGAACACTGTTAACAAACCCTGTCTTAAAGCCGAAGTATCAAAAGAATTCTACCAACTCAGATCTTTGACGTACATCTCATTTATACTTAGGCAATGCTTTGTATGGAAAACACGTATTTAAAACTATTCAGGGTAAATAATTAAAATACTCGAAATGTTAGTCCGTTGTCGTTCTTCGTCAATGTTTTTTTTTTTACAGAAAGTGTATTTGAACCGTGGACAGGGGTAGAACGCGCCCATTCCAATTAAAAGATAGAAAAGGTGAGATAAAAGAGAAAGAGAAAGAGGAAAAAAAGGACAAGAAAAAAGACGCCTAAAATATCATCCACACCTCCCTCCTTCTCAATCAGCAGTCTTTAATAACAAATTCGCATGTCATTTTCAGAGTAAACTGGCGCTCCCCGGCCCATCCCTCCCTCTCCCATTGTTCCAGTACCCTCTTAAGGGGGTGGGCTCAATCGACGCCACTGTATTTGCTGCATGCTATTTTCAATAACTGGGTTTCTTTCCCTTGACTTATGTTTAACTTCACCTATACAGGATACCATGCATTTCAAGTGTCGATTCGGACAGGCAACTACTCTCTACCAGTTATTGGGGAAGATTTCACACTGGTTTGTACCTTCACGCCGCAAACCAGGAACCGACTTGTCAGTTGGGAAGGGAGTGGTAGTCTTAATGCGCTGGCCTCTCACGACTGTCGGAAATATCTTCCTTGTCGGTTTACTATTCTTGACCAATGGAAATACAGCATGTTATCAGACTATAACAGTGCGAATCTAACAATAAAACAACTTGACAAAAATGATGAAGATAATTACGAATGCACTGTAAGTGATACACATGGATCAGGGAATGCAGGATCAACTAGCGTGCACGTGACGCCATTACCTGCAGGTAAAAACATAGTCTTCACCTTACGAATTTATTATTGAAAAACAAAGCTCTTTCCACAGTCTTTATATACACATAGCTCAAAGTAAAGTCGTTCTCCGTCAAACATTAAACCTAAACATGCAGGCATATAATAATAACTTGATACAGGTTAAGCATATTGTTTTTTTTTCTTCAATGAGACAAATCGAGGAAACCATTAATTCGGGCATGTCTTTTTATTCTAATGTGCTAAGGATTTTATTTGGAGTTATGATTATGTACTACTAAAAAAATTACTAAAATTGTATTAGGCAACTAAACAACTTAAAGCCACATCAAACATTCTTTGTGAAGGTATGAACTAAGATATGTTCAGTAGAAGACATTGAAAGACTGTGTCAAGCGCATTTAAAGATTCAATTACATGAAAGTAGACTTTCACAGTGGAAAAGAACAATTTTAAGTGAGTTTAATTCATCGTGACTGTTCCCTTTTTTACGCCAGTTGCGCCCTATTGGGTCTTAATCACGGATGAGAGATCGACCGAGTTTTACCCTGACAACGCAAATATAACGGTAACTGCTGGAGAGCCGTATGACTTCACATGTAAAGCAGACTGGACAAGGCCTCCTGCAGTACTGGAATGGCGTATACCAGATGATGTAACCATGGATCTGCGTGATCAGTCTGATGTCGTACAAGGCAACTTCTATGTCTCTCGGAAGGCTGCTACCATCACTCCCTCTAGGAATGATCAAGGAAAGATTATGCGCTGTGTGGCATCACATCCAAAGCTACAAAATAATCTTCAACGCTCAGTTTACCTGAATGTTCAAGGTAAGAAATGTATGCCAAGTGCAAGGCGGATTCACATTTTCACAGCCTGGCAGTGTAATCCGTTTAATGAAAGAGTGCTTCAATGTGTGTTAAGTGAGCCCAATTATTCTGATGTTACCCTGTATAAACCGTTCCCTTCAGATCTTAGTTTGGAACTTAATAGGGCAATATGCAATACTGAATTGTCTTATTTCTTTTAGGACTTTTTATCCACATAATTTATTTTCAAGCAAAAGATTTACAGAACCAGTTCCTTATTACAAGAATTATATATATTTAATTTCTTTTGTTTCTGTAATAAAGTTCTCCCTACCATCATGCTCCTTTACACAACTGGATATAACCAGCAACATTATTAAGCATTTCTTACACGATTTGTTACATATGAGTTCACGTTCTCTCTCTCTCTCTCTCTTTCTTTCATAAAGTTCAACCTTCTAGTATGTTAGATTTTCCGACTGGAGATAGCAAGGAAAACGAATCTGGATTCATTAACGTTCAAAAAGGTTCATCGACTTCAATCACTTGTAAAAGTGTCGGATCATTACCAGCAGTTGAATTATCATGGACACTTGACAACACCCAAAGTTTCCCACGTAACATAAGCCTTTCAAAGTATCGCAATGCTTTAGATAGAAGTTTGTATGACACTGAGAGTACCATCACAATACATCCAGAGAGAAAGCACCATGGAAAACTTTTACAATGCTTTTCAACTTTAGGAAGTTTTTTTGATCGACGGGGAGCCAGACTGATGGTTTACGGTGAGATTTACTTCTTCAACATATCGGGAATCGAATTTCTTTAAAGTATATTAAGTTATACGACTACAATCCATTTAAAGCCCGATTTATGACTAAGGATTCGAAAGAGGATACTGTTTCATTTATCCTGATCTACCCTAGCTACCCAAACTAAATTTTCATTATTTGTATTAACGAATTGGCGTCACCTCGGACTGGGAGGGGAAAAGCGAACGTGTTTTACTATGATCCTCGGTTGTATCCTCGGTTGTATCATCGCCGTACAACTAAATACTATTATACATAAGAGAGCTTCTATATTTTACCAAAGGACATTTCACCCTAATTAAGGCTTTACACATAACTATTTATTTCATTTCTTTGTCAAGGCCCACCAGATAATGTTAAAATTACCATACCATACGATCTACACGACGGGATAGAAACCAACGTAAGCTGCAGAGCTGTTAATGGATACCCTGCTCCGCTGATCCACTGGTACATCGGATCTAAAAATGTGACCTATGATTCGTCTCTTAAGTCTCCAAGGATTGAAGACGGTCGATATGATGCTTCAAGCACCCTTACCCTAATACCAACGAGGTTCGATCATGGGAAACCTCTTCTCTGCCAGGCAATTCAACCTACAACGCCTGCAATGCGGTCACTGAATGATAGCATGGTTCTAAATATATCATGTGAGTATCGAATTTCATTTTAACTTTTGGGAAGGACATTACAAAAAGATAAACTCGTCAAATTTGTATTTTTGCTTGTTAATATTACCTTTTTCTTTTATTTATACATATATGTTAACTCATAGCCTGCCATGAGGCTGCATGCACGCTACCTATTGAGTGCCATGTGCGTGCAAGGGCGCTTTTGTAAGAGCAGTTATTGTCCATGCTCATTGGGTTGTGCTGTGTGTTTTGCACTCGCCATTCATAGAACCATCGCGTTAATCAGATTATCTCCAAAACAACCTGGCACAATGGGGATTAGCCCTGTGGCACGATAAGAGTTAATTTCAGGAGATGCTTCACACATCACTTGCGGGCTGGTGTTTTCAACAGAATGCATGTACATAACGGTTTAATAGACTAAAATGCCAATTTTATTTTAGGTTCGTGCATGCATTGACAAGTTTTAATAACATTAATCAACTCAACAGTCCCATACTCGTCCTTGTATCTCCTTCTAGTTTCTATTATTTCTTTTCAAAACTGATTTCATTATGTTTCATTAATCTAGATGACCCAGTTGTGTTATTTTCTTCTCGAGGGCTAACATCAATTACATTACGAGCTAGGATCATTTTGACTTGTACCTCAGACGCCAATCCGCCTGCTTTTATCTTACAATGGTTCTGTAACGGCACACAGTTTTCCAACGAATCCCGGAACATTACATTCTCAGAGACAATACTCGAAGGTGAAACACTGACTTCCAGTAAAGTCGAGATGCGACACCCCCTGTCCGAAGATCCTTGTGATTACAAATGCGAAGCTGTTTCAAGCTATGGTTCCGGTAGTGCAGTCTTCAACTCAACAATATCTCGTAAGTATATTTATTTCTTAAAATTCATTTGTGCCTCGTGCATCTGGAACTCTATGTACATTGAATTACATGATCCTTGCTTCCAAATTAACACATTCAACTTCTATCCATTGCAAATGTATTTTATTAATCATTAACGCTACAAGTTACTGAATTGAACCAGACCCTACCACTTTTTTTATTTACGCTTACCACTAATTAACCTTTAATTGCAGTTATTCCTGATTCACCTTCTTCACTTATCGTCGACCAAAACCAAACGACATCTTCAACGCTCTTCGTTGTCTCGCAACCTGGATTTATCATCAGATTACTACACGATTTTCATTATTAAAGTAAAAATACAAAAGAGTAAAGTTAAGTAAAATACTACGAAATGTCAATGGTTGACTGATACTATCATGTAATCATATACTGCCTAAGATGCCAGTTATAGTAATTTTCCAAACCCCCTTTTATTCAAAATGGAGCATTCCACTTATGTCCTTCAGATAGATCAATTGCTTTCGCTTTCGTAACGTTAGAGAGAATTTAATAAACTGATATTTCTTCCTCACTTTTTATCTGCAGATATTCTGGTAGGTTGCACGTTAGTTCTTGGTATAAACGTCCATGGTTTAAATGTACAGGGATAGACAATCCATTAATGACAATATGAATTATTGTCTTCGAATATTTCTCTTTGTTGCCTTCACGACTTCCAAAACGTTTGAAATAAACGTGTATACACGTATTTGGAACACAGATGTCCTCCCATTCGTTGGAGAGAATATCACACTTGTCTGCATTTACACGCCACCAACCACGTCTCGGCTACTGTCTTGGCAACACGGGAACGGAGATATCCTAGCTGCCGATACATGCACAGGGGTGGGATGCAGAAACGAGCAACAAGTTCCCGATATATCCAAGTACAGTTTGACGGCAGATTCTTCCAGTGGAAATTTAACTATTATGGATTTAACAGTGGATGACAGCGGCAGATATCAGTGTCGTGTATTCACTGCTGTTGATTCATATTTTAATGGAATTAATTTGAAAGTAATGCTATCAGGTAAGATGTTTCCATGTTTCCTAAAATGCTTGGTATACTAATGAAATGTACACAAATAAATAATTCGTAGGCTGCATGCAAGAAAGCCGCAAAAAATGTGTATTGTCAACATCCGTCTCGCTAGCAGCCGAAGTATTCTTTGTATATTTATAAACTTAAAAAACAATGATTATGGTTGAATAACAATATGCTTAACATTTGTGTCACTGAACGAAAATAGACATAATTCCTTTTTACCAGCCAAATTCCATTTGTGACTGGAAATCATACAATTTGATGATTCAATTTGAAAATCCTTATATTTGGTCAAGTGAGGTACATTTGTGTCTCAGAGTTCCTAGTCTTTTGAAGCCATCCCTCTTGATAATGGGTAAACGTAGAATTAAAACTTTATAATTTTGTTTCAATTTCCAGCCATACCTATATTGATATCCATCACCAACGGTCGGACTGGAAATGGATACAAGAATGGAGAATCAGTGAGCATCACATATGGACGAACCCTGAACCTAACATGTTCGGTCGAAGGTGCAAGGCCACCTGCAGAACTGGAGTGGCAAATTCCTGAAGAAGTACAGCTTCGACTAGGAGATCAGTTTAACACTGTTCACAGTGACGCTTACGTCTCTCGACGAGTTGTTTCTGTAACTCCGTCCAGGGACGATGATACAAAGATTGTCCGTTGTGTTGCTTCGCATCGGGAGCTGGATAATAGGCTTCAATTGTTCATCCACCTAGATGTTCAAGGTGGGTATTTTACTAATTACTTAATTTCGTGATTGCTCTATGTGTGTGTTTCTGTGTGTTCTTGACAAGTGGATATGCATCTTAATGTGAGGATTCTCTGAAACGGATAAATCTTTCCACATTTCCTGAAACACTTTCCATTTTCCTTTATTCTATGATGCCTTCACCGTTAATATGCTTTTATCATATTTATAGCAATCGTTTACCTCTGTATCTCTCCTTCTAATCTGTATTAAAATTCTGGCTTTTCATTTTTTTTCCCACTTAGTACCGCCAAGTAACCTCCTGCTTACCGCTTATGGATCCATAACTACTAATGCAAAAGAGTTAAGAAGTGTCATTGTCCTTGAAGACTCGGCAACATCATTCACCTGCAAGAGTATAGGATCTCGCCCTACAGCTCGTATATCATGGATCATTGGTTCGGACGACGATCTGGGTGGCACGACTTCTATGTCTACCACAAATAAGGCAGACCAAGGTTTACGTGACACCAATTCCACTCTACAGTTGATTCCAAAGAGGTGGCATCACAATCAACTTCTCCGATGTGTGGCCTTTGCTGGTATAAACCAACGTCAAGCAGAAGTGAGGGTTATCGTCTATGGTGAGGATTCGTAAGTTCCATTATCTATACATCATCTTCTTGAATTCACAACAGAAGACCGAATGCGGTTTGGGACATAATGTAACAAACTTTGACATATATATATCAGATTTACATTTTACATTTTAAACAACTATGTGTTTTCATACCGCGCTTCCTCTTTTATGTAGCAAGATATTGGAAAGGAGTGAAAACTGTAGAAAGTCTTTAGTGTCAAACCTTCGTGATAGCTCAGATGATTTCTTACATAGATTGTCTTTTTTTAATATGAGTTAAATGTGATACATAGATCGTTGTTGCAAGTCACTGGGGCTACTAATCTCAATATAGTGACAAAAGAAACACACGTTGATTTTTAAGGACCACCGGATCCTCCCTACCTTAACGGAACGGACGGTTTACAGGATGGGGTGTCGTCAAATGTTTCTTGCACATCGAACAACGGCTACCCAGCACCAATATTCCAATGGTACCTTGGATCAAAGAACGTCACCAAAGATTATAACGCGCAGTCTTCGAGGAATAGACATCATCGAATGGATGCCATAAGTTTTTTCAATTTCATACCCACGGTAGATGATCATGGGGAACTTCTTGTCTGTCAAGTATTTCAACCAAACGCTACATCCATGAAGTCTTGGAGAATCAGTGCTGTTCTTAATGTGCTATGTAAGTTGGATTAATTTCAACCTAACCCATTCATCATGTAGATCTTACGAAACAGGTTAAATGATTCGGCTCACCGCTTTTAAAGGCATTACAAACATTGAAATCACTTGGTGTTACTGTCTGTTTTGCATTGAGCTGAAGATTATCTTTACTTTTCCATGATTGTATAAAAGAGGCAAGGTACGTTATTTGTTTCAAACACAAAGCATCAGGTTTGATTCTGTCTTATTAATTTCTAAGCCACATCAAACTTTATTGAAACATAAGGATTGGTCGAGATTAATACCAAAGGATGCCATACTCCTGTAAAAAGACCATTCTTTGTTAGTGTCATAGTTCTGAAATGTTACCCTTATAAACTATTCGTAACGATTAAAATATGTATTCACTTTAATACGCTCATCAGAATACCATCACAACTTTTTTCTTCCTAAGCCTTGCTTTATTGTTTCCTGAAAGTAGTTCTTCTTTCTAAATACATACATGTAGATTCCCCTGTCATTGTGGACTACTCTGTTCGTCGGGTTTCCAGTGGTCAGCAGAGCTTTGATGCAATCCTTACATGTACATCAGATAGCAGACCCCTAGCCTCAATAACCTGGTTCTCGAATAGCACGGAACTCCACAACAGCACCCGCCATCAGATTCATCACACAATTCTACAAGAAGATACCTTGAGGGCGAGTATTCTGCTTATGTCTAATATTTCGGCAAGAGATGATGGCAACTATACATGTTTGGCTGAGACAAGGCTTGGGAACGACAGCGCAGCTATAACCTTGTCATATTCTGGTAAATCTCTTACTATCAGACCAAGGCGCATTTATGTCAAATGGTCCTGTCCAATTGTTTAGAGGACACATTGTCCACAACAGTACTTTGCCATTGAAAATCCAAAAAGACAAATGAGAACAGTATGATAATGTTACTATTTTATATCATATGTGATGTGTTAATAACCCAGTTACAGTAACTTTTGGACAATTTTCATTATTTGTTTATGGTAGATTACTGTGTTGGTTTTGGGTATCGGGTGACGGTTAAAGGGATTATTACGCGTCCGATTATACTCAGGTGAAAATTGATTTGGGTTTTACTTCGCTATGGATACAGTGTAAAGGAACATTATTAGGGTTAGGTTTTGGTATAGGGTTACAGGTACACTTAGATACAGTGTTTGTTCAGGGTTTTACATTTGAAGCTCGGTTGGTGTACGAAGTGATCGGGTGTCGCTAGGACATGTGACGTACAGCCGTCACTACGAAAGTACGATATGATATCAACTTGGATTGGATTGATTGGATACTTGTTGATTTGGGGGAACAAAATATGTTGAAGAGTTGATTCCTTAGAACATCTTATGTTTACCAACTTTACAAAATTTATTTCAGGGAGTCCGGATCCGCCTAATTGGTTCGTCGTCGATCAAAACCAGACGACATCATCTACTCTCTTCGTTGGTTGGCAACCTAAAATCGTTGTTGGGTTTAAGAAAAATGTCACCCTGGAATATATTACATGGGTTTCGATTGTATTCCCACTTTTACATGGGTATGATTTAGATGGGAAATTCCATTGAAAATATTCTCCTTTTTGTTTTACTTTCGATAATTGTAAAATATTCATGAAACACAAAACGTTATACCTTAAGTTTTGTTGTGTTAGAAGCTACTTAAGGAATACTCGTATCATTCATATTTAAGATTATAACTGTAGACCTTTCCCTGAGTTTTGCTAAGTATTTCCACATGTATTTTTACGATAGACATTTTAGTTCTAGCAAACATATTGTTCTCGCGGATTGTATGTTCACATGATGATCTTTGTATATATCCGCAATAAATCCATAAAGTAATGAAAATAACTTGAGAAAATGAACCCATGTTTGAAATGAGTCCTTCCATTTTGATGCGACCCTTATTGTAACATGTTTAACGTAAACTATTCATGTTTATATACTCTTTGCTGTATGCATGACTTGAATGTAATAACGAACACATGTACTGTGCTTTCAATACAGTGGAAGATCAGCGTTCACTCTGATTTGTTCTTCAAATAGAATTAATTACAAGTAAATTTTGATATCATAAAATGTAACACATCTAGCAAAATATAAACATGTTAGCCATTGTCGAAATATGATTCATCTAATTTATAAAACATAATTTATATAAACATTTATATTGCGTGATGGTATTAAAGACAATATTATACCTAATATGATCTGTAACAAAAATATACTAGTATTTGACTGACAAAAGGTCTAAATAAAATATGGTATACATTTAGAATAAGGTAGACAGGGTGCATCCAGCCAACGTTTAAGCTTAGGTGTTTGCCTTCCTTACATGTAATAATTATGTTTCGGTAACTGCGAACATTCCCTCTGAAAGTTGAAAGGTCAAGATGTGATGAAGTTCTGTAATTGTATGATATCAATGCATCAATGAAAATAATATTTTCAATGCCCCTGTATGATTATTAGGAAATTAATTTATATATATATATATATATATATATATATATATATATAGGTTAACTAATATCAGTACCCTTGTGTAGATTACCTATTCATAAAATTGTTTGACTTGAATTTACATGTTTTAACAACTCATTAAGTCTACCTCTAAATATTTCTACTTTGATTTCATATTAATATACTAGAAAGTCTCTGTATTTGCAATTTCTAATAGCTGCACCTATAAAATAAATATAAATGATTTATGATTTTTGTTTTGTGTATGTATTGTAATTATATCTAATATTATATTATAGTGTTATTATATAAGATTGTAAATAATGTATATTGCTAAAAATGTACACTAGACTGTTTACAAATGCGGTAAATAAACGCATTAAACCTAGGATAATGGGGGTATTGCTGGTACACATGTTTTACCTAAGTATATTGCACGACAGATTTCAGCTAAGTTCAATTAAGTATTTTCATATGTTATATGAAACAAATATTACAATAAAACTCAATACGTTGTAAATTAGAATCACACAAAACGAAATTAGGACAAAAAGGAATATAGTTATTGATCGAGTTATTTAACAGATATGTCAGGATGACAAATATATTAATTGGACAGTGAAACATGAGTAAAATAATAAAAAGCAAATCATGTAAAGAATATAATGAAGAAGATTGTCAATAACATTTAAAAGCTAATTTTATTGGAGCTCGCGCCTTTGAATGTTTTTTGAAACAGAAATATGGCGCCATACAATTGTTGTTCATCATCATCATTATCATATTCTGTAAAAAAGAAAAAAAAGAAAAGGTTAACGTAACGTAATTTACATATCGTAGGCAGGAGTCTTAAATACTAACAAGATTATATATTTAAAAAGGATATATGAGAAAGAAAAACACTAAATTAACTATATACAACAAGTGGGATCATTGTATTGTCCTCACAATCAATATTCACTCATTCAAAGGAGTAATTGGATTTGTTTTTATTTTATTCAACATTTGATTTACGAGCCAAATGAGGTAGGGGCAAGTCCATTTTTATTAGCGTTCCGTTTTTGCCAAAAACTTCGAAATAAGTTTGGACATTTCGCAATGATCGAGAATGTAAAAATGATAGCAAGAAAAGAGGCCAGTGGTAAAAAATTGATATTCTGGTAAATCCTTTAATCAGGCTCAATGCCAGATTCTCCCGTCTTTCATCAAAGGTGGGCAGTCCTAATTCTTTGCTTATTTTGTGTTATTGGGTTTCATGAAAGGATTCTTTTCTAGGCGAGAAGGGAAATGTGCTACTCAAAGTCAGTTATAGATACCTGGTAGTAGAGCGTAGTATACATTATTGCATGAATTTGCATTTAAGACACACAGTCTATGTTTGTTGTTGTTATGTGCATGCTTTTGGTTGCCTACTCAATGTAAATATAAATATTAAAATTTGACATACCTGGGAGGTGGGATGTTAAGGACCCGGGCAAGGAAAGGGTAAAAGCGAAGTTGCTTTGAAATAATGGGCAGAACCCTTCAAGTCAGTGCTACGGTGCAGACATTTAATGCACGAGGTAGATTTATTTAGTAAGGCAGCAGAAACATTTTCTTCTAAGAGATCTCCACGTCGGGGAGAGATGCGAGCCCAAGCTGCCATTTTTTTCGATTGAAGCATTTGACACTCGTCAATAAGTTATCCGTGGTCAAGGAGCGGGGAGTCAGCGACAGAGACATTACAGAGATGAGCTGCCAAGTCCACGAGGATGTCTACGCAGTCTAGAGACTGGCCATGCGACCCGGAGCTGTGAGGGACTCACCAGATGGAAGCTACTCTGTACTAAAGTTATGTTCTAGTAAATTGTTTATGTTTTGTTGATTTTAAACTCCACGCTAAAGATTTAAACTTCATTATACCTCTATACAATTGTGTTTTGTTGTGGTTTCTGATAAGGTAACAGGTTACATAATTAAAAAAGTCACTCACGTGACATTGGGTATGATATTCATCCTTGTTGTTCCTCACATTTTTATTTGAGCAGGGATGCCTCTTCAGTTAAACAAAACTGATATCCGTGAGGGCCCTGCACAATAGAAAGAAAAAAAAAAACATCTTACATATCTTAATACTTATTAAGTAAAAATTGAATATATAAATAACATAAGAAAACAAATAATACGCCGACTATTAGCCGGCCAGTGAATAGGCAGGGGTGGGGTGGGGGTGGGGTGGTAAGAGCACATAATCAGCGATGGTGGAAAGGAGAACCACTAAAAACAGATTGGTGTGGGCGAAAATATATATTTTTTTATATATATATATATATATTTTTTTTTTTTTGGGGGGGGGGGGAGGGGGAGGGGGGGGGGGGGGGAGGGCTTTTGTTTATTGTTTATTTTTTATTTTTTACATTATTATCCTATTTTTTAAACCATTTTGGGAGGATAGGGGGGGGGCAGGCCGAAAAAAAGACCACGTGGATCAGCGCCTGATCAAAACTTCAAATTGATACATTAGTCAATTGTATATGTACTATTTACTGCCGTTGAGAGGAAAGTAGGGTAATAAATAGGAAAATGTTGAGACGGGAAACATTGCGGGAAAGTAAGGAAAGATGTTAAAGAGGGAGTGGGAGAGAAAGAGAAATAAAGAGGAAGAGAGATAGGGGAGAACTGTTGACTACGTAGTTTTTCAGGAAACATGAATCCGCTAAAGTAGATTACCTAAACAGTTTAAAGGTAGAGTACAAAAGACATGGAAAATGGTAGAGGGGTATACAAAGAGAGAGGAAGAGAATTAAGGTGGGAGTGAGAGACCCAAACAGATATGTTCTTTGCAATAAAGTCAACATGGTACCCGTTTGATATATGTTTTTAAATACTTTTGAATAATAAGTGACTGAAACGCGATTAGATTTGTTTTCATTTGCACCAATACAAATATTTATTTATTGCTACAATCTTATTCAAAGCCTATGAAAAAACCTTTTAAAATAAATGTTATTTTGTTTTTCAATTACAAGTGATGTTCTCACAAAGTGTAAACAGAAAGAGCGCCCTCTTTGTTTAAACTTTTGTAGCATGCATACTGTCATTTGAAATCGATGCTACGGTGAAGTTTGTGAAACTGAATCGATGACAGAATAATTTTCACTTTTAAAGCGATTCCTCCAAAATATGGTATATTAGTTCAAAAGCTTCTACTCCTATCGTACAGTCTGCTTGCATTCATAATCATCGACCGTGTGTGTTATAAGTTCGTCATACATAGCTTTGAATGACAAGATTCTGTTGCTGAATAATGATGGTGATTTGTGCAGGAGCTCTTGTTCTTCTCGCCGTTATTATTTCCAAAACTGGTAAGTTTTGTTTCATGTTAACTTGATACAAGTCAACTTAGCCCAGGCGCAGCCTTTAGGAGATGTAACAATGTAATCAATTATATACTAACCAATCGTCGTTGAATTCAATATTTTTCAAATGATGGCAA
Organism: Strongylocentrotus purpuratus; assembly: GCF_000002235.5. Taxonomy (NCBI): domain Eukaryota; kingdom Metazoa; phylum Echinodermata; class Echinoidea; order Camarodonta; family Strongylocentrotidae; genus Strongylocentrotus; species Strongylocentrotus purpuratus. The sequence goes on from NW_022145594.1 coordinate 15,645,545, forward strand.
TATTATTATTTGCTAATATTTCTCTAATCTCTTTATTTTATAATGGACGTTCAACAGAATTGTACTAACTCAGATCTTTGTCTCTCATCTTATTAATATTAAGGTAATGCTTTCCTTTATAAACACGTATTGGAAAGTATCGGGCTAATTAAATGATCTACTGGTAACATGTGCCATTGTCCATCATCGTTAATGTGTTAAGAAGAGTATATATATGTGACAATGGTGTAGCAATAAAATACTGAATGGGAGGGCACGCATCAGCCCAGCGATGACAACAATTGAAAAAAAGAAAGAAAATGTAATAGAACCGAGAAATTATGAAAGAGAAAAGAAAATAGATGGAGCCTCGCCCCCCCCCCCCCCCACCCACCCCCGTCGCTGCAGTGCCCCTTCAAAGGATGGGCTAAACCAATGTATTTAATGCAAGCTATTAGCAATGGACTAGGTATCTTAAATTGCTTCATTTCACCAGTGCAGGAAACCATGCATTTCAAGTGTCTATACAGACGTACTACTCTCTCCAATAATTGGCGAGGATTTCAAAATGGTTTGTACCTTCACACCAACAACGTGGAATCGGCAGGTAATTTGGGCAAAAGGTAGCAATATCAATGTGGCCTCTCATTCTTGCTGGCCCCATCCTCATTGTACGACAGGCATTTCTAACACTTCGAAGTTTAGTTTGTTGGCAGACTCTTCCACTGGAAATCTTACAATAAGACACCTTACAGAAGATGACAAGAGCACTGACAAATGCTCTATAAACGGTACATATGGGCCAGCAAATTCAGCATTAACTAGCATGCAAGTCACACCACTGCTACCAGGTAATTAAAACAAATATCAACATTCCGAATTCAGTACTGAAAAAATAAAGCTCTTTATAAAAAATAAAAAAATATATAAAAACAGAGCTTAAAGGGAAGTTGTTCTTTGTCAAACATAAAACCTAAAAATGCCGGCAATAATAATAATAATAATAACTTGATGCAGGTGTAGCATATTATTTAGCTTAATGGGAAAACCAAGGAAACCCTTCTTTCGGGTATGTATTGTTATTCTCATGTGCTATTCTATTTTGATTCTTTAAAAACAATTGAAAAGTCTTTATATTCGATAACAAAGTAACTGTAAATCACACCAAATATTGTTTGCAAATGGTTGGAGTATCTGATGTTAAGTAGCAAACTTTGAAAGACTGTGGTTAGCGCAATTAAAGATTCAATTACATGGAAGTAAACTATTAGAATGGAAAAGTACAATTTCGAGTGAGCTCTATTCATGCTGATTGTTTCCTCTTTTAACGTCAGTTGCACCCTATTGGCTCTTTATCACGGATGAGAGATCGATGGGTTATTACCATAACAACGAAAATATAGGAGTAACTGCCGGAGAGCCGTATAACTTCACATGTGAAGCAGACTGGGCAAGGCCTCCTGTAGTACTGGAATGGCGTATACTATAGTATTAATGACTGCTTTGAGAGAAATAGTTGTTTTTATAAGCTCAAGGGAAGGTTAGAATTGTGCTATTACCCGAGGCGTGCCGAGGGGAATAGCCCAATTGTAACCTTCCCGAGAGCGTATAAAAACAACTATTTCTCGAATATTAAAGCAGTCATTAATACTTTTATATGCCGAAAAAAAATAGACTAAAAAATAAAAAATAAAAAATACTTTTTTTTTTTGTCGAAGGTGAGAGTCGAACCCTTACGTAGAATGAGTGATGAATCTTACACCAACGCCTTACACCACTCGTCCATCGCGCGATGTTCACTTGCTTGGCAGTTTTGTACAATATATACATTAAAATGGATTGAAACCGGCTTCGGCGTGATGAATGCTTCGCAAAAGCTCCATTAAACGGACCCTTCTTTTACTTTTGCAATGCATATTGGCACGAACTTAGATCAAGATCTATCGGCAGATGTTGTTTTTTTGTTTTTGGAAGTTTATTTTCGTCTTCATGTCAACAATGCAAGATAAAATTGTCGGTAAGATCGATCGAGATTCAATTGTATTGAAATTACCGACCAATCCTTCGCACACATACGGTATCCTCGATCGCTCAAACCATTTTTTAACATGTAAACCTATGGGGTAACCATGGAGGCTGACCTATTTTTTTAATAACCATGGTTATTAAAAATATTAAATGTTTTATGCATGGTTACCGGGAATTTTACAGGAACAGTTGAAGTTTATGAATGCAATTTCGACCAATCAGATGGCTGGATTACTTAAGTGAGGTATATAACAGATGATATAACCGTAGTTATTCAGGATCAGTCTGATGTTGTACGAGACAACGGTTATGTCTCTCGTACAGTTGCTACAATCACGCCATCTATGAATGATCAAGGAAAGATTCTGCGGTGCGTGGCATCACATCCACAACTACAAAATAACCTTCAACGCTCAGTTCACCTGAATGTTCAAGGTGAGTAAACGTGCTTAAGTAGAGGGCACAATCTCGTTATTGTTTCGTGGTGTCGATGTCATTAAAGCTGAGTCCATGTCTTGTACTTGTAGATCGTTATGAACTGCTCTACTCAGATCTGGGGCATAATCTCAATGAATATTTATGAATTGTTTTTCAGAAGATTCATGTTTTCTATGCAAGTATGTTTGTTCTATTAATTTGTACAAAATGTACGCAAAAAGATATCTCGTCCCTTTGAACAAAATGTAGCGTTTGTATATTTGTGTATATTATTTTTGTTTTCTTACTCTCTTTCATTAACTTTTACCGTCTAGTATGTTACTTTTTCAAACTGGAGATTACAAGGAACGTGAATCGATGTCAGCTTTCATTTATGTTCAAGAAGGTTCATCAACTTTAATCACTTGTAAAAGTATTGGATCATTACCAGCGGTTGAACTATCATGGAGTTTTCTTGATGATACCAATAGTATTCTCGGCAACTCAAACCTTTCAAAGTATCGCAATGCTTTAGATGGAAGTTTGTTTGACACCGAAAGTACCAAAGTAACTGTAAATCACACCAAATATTGTTTGCAAATGGTTTGAGTATCTAATTTTAAGTAGCAAACTTTGAAAGACTGTAGTTAGCGCAATTAAAGATTCAATTACATGGAAGTAAACTATTAGAATGGAAAAGTACAATTTCGAGTGAGCTCTATTCATGCTGATTGTTTCCTCTTTTAACGTCAGTTGCACCGTATTGGATCTTTATCACGGATGAGAGATCGATGGGTTATTACCATAACAACGAAAATATAGGAGTAACTGCTGGAGAGCCGTATAACTTCACATGTGAAGCAGACTGGGCAAGGCCTCCTGCAGTACTGGAATGGCGTATACCAGATGATATAACCGTAGTTATTCAGGATCAGTCTGATGTTGTACGAGGCAACGGTTATGTCTCTCGTACAGTTGCTACAATCATGCCATCTATGAATGATCAAGGAAAGATTCTGCGCTGTACGGCATCACATCCACAACTACAAAATATCCTTCAACGCTCAGTTCACCTGAATGTTCAAGGTGAGTAAACGTGCTTAAGTAGAGGGCACAATCTCGTTATTGTTTCGTGGTGTCGATGTCATTAAAGCTGAGTCCATGTCTTGTACTTGTAGATCGTTATGAACTGCTCTACTCAGATCTGGGGCATAATCTCAATGAATATTTATGAATTGTTTTTCAGAAGATTCATGTTTTCTATGCAAGTATGTTTGTTCTATTAATTTGTACAAAATGTACACAAAAAGATATCTCGTTGCTTTAAACATAATTTAGCGTTTGTATATTTGTGTATATTATTTTTGTTTTCTTACTCTCTTTCATTAAGTTTTACCGTCTAGTATGTTACTTTTTCAAACTGGAGATTACAAGGAACGTGAATCGGTGTCAGCTTTCATTTATGTTCAAGAAGGTTCATCAACTTTAATCACTTGTAAAAGTATTGGATCATTGCCAGCGGTTGAACTATCATGGAGTCTTCTTGATGACACCAATAGTATTCTCGGCAACTCAAACCTTTCAAAGTATCGCAATGCTTTAGATGGAAGTTTGTTTGACACCGAAAGTACCATCGCAATAGATCCAGAGAGAAAGCACCATGGAAAGTTCTTACAATGCAATGCATTTTTTGACGAAGTCCATATTGATCGGATGTTAGCCAAATTGATCGTGTACGGTAAGTGTTGATTATTCAATATATCGGGAGTCGATCTTCCTTCAAATATGATTGATGGAAAATGCGTTGCAATTTTGGCCTTACACACCGAAAGTTTCAATCATTACTACAATTTCAAACGAGATTACCATTTTACTCATTATAATATATCCAATCATAACGAAATCATCATCGTATTTATTAATTTGTACATGTCACATGGGACTTGGATAGGAAAAGCGAATGTCTATCAATACGACACTGGGTTGTCACCTCGCTGCATATATTTATACATTACTTATAAAAGATTATATATTATACCCAAGGAAAACGTGACTCGTTAACGTTTTACACATAATTATACATTTCATTTATATGTAAAGGCCCATCAGATAGTGTTAACATGACCATACCAGACAATCTACACGACGGTATAGAAACCAACGTAAGCTGCAAAGCAGCCAATGGATACCCTGCTCCGCTCATCCATTGGTACATCGGATCAAGAAATGTGACTCATGATTCGTCTATCAAAACTTCAGTGAATATGGATGATCGGTATAATACGGACAGCACTCTTACCATCATGCCAACGAGGATTGATCATGGGAAACTTCTTCGCTGTCAGGCAGTTCAACTTACAACCCCCTCAAGGCGGTCGATGAATGATAGCATGGTGCTGAACATATCATGTGAGTATCCATTATCATGTAAACTTTTGGTAAGGACATTTTAATAGAAATTGGTCTTTCCATGCGTTTATTAACTATTCTAAAGACTCCTCGATTGCTCTCTTTTCCTTAAAATTCGAGAGCTGGTGGTTTCCCATCTGAAAACAAAATGCATATAGATAGCGAGCAGTCAACATGCATTGAGTTTCAATAAGTCCAATAACCTTAATTTACCTCCCCATTACATTCCCATCCTTATATCTCATCCTATTTTCTATCACCTCTTTTCGAAACTGATTTTCAATATTTTTCTTCCATCTAGATGACCCAGTTGTGCTTGTTTCTTCTCGACGGCTTACATTGAATGAAGCACGTACTGCGTTCATGTTGAAATGTACCTCAGACGCCAATCCTCCTGCTTTTATCTTCCAATGGCTATGTAACGGCACACTATTTTCTAACGGCACCCGTCACATATCACTCTCCGAGGCTATACTCGAAGGTGAAACGCTGACCACTAGCGAGGTGGCCCTTCGAAATCCTATGTCAGAAACTCCCTGTGATTTCAAATGCATTGCTTTTTCAAGCTGTGGTTCCGGAAGTGCAGTATTTAACTCCACGTTTTATCGTAAGTAGAACTGGGTTTTCCCTTCTATATTTAGGTCCATTTCTATCTCGCTATGCGATTTTTTGTTATCATCATTTAAATTGAAACTTTCTCCACAAGTGGAGCAGGGTGTATAAACTCTTAAGCTATGGAAATTTTTAGGTCTACGGCACTAGACTGAAATTGATCCTAATGAAGCCAGAGACTAGAGGAGTTACGCTAACATCAATTTGTTTATGCTATTTTGAGTGGTATGTGAAACCGTTCAGAAATTCCTGTACGTACCTCTTATTTCCCCTTAGATTTGAATAGGCTACCATGTTATTTGTTTATGAAAATGCGAAAATGAAATTATGAACTTGGAATGCTTCCTCTCAGATAACAATTGGGAGACATAACCCTCCCCCCCCCTTCCCTCCCATTTAAAAAGGGGAGTGGTAAAAGCGATCAAAGAAAAGTAAGAAAATGGATAGAAATTGACGTGGTGTTATTTCCAACCAAGTCCTGTGGTCTTAATTAGAATGAACTACCTAACAAGTTTCATTTTCTTACACTCTGCAATCTAATTAGAATGTAATACCACTGTAACTTTGAACTAATTTAGTGACTATATCAACATAAAATCTTTATGTAATAAACATCTTATAACATCGATACTTCTAGTTTGAACATAATTTGTTTGAATACAAGACAATATAAGAAGCCATATCTTCCCATTTCAACCATCATACATTTACCCCGATAAAATGATGGTGCTGTTTACGACGCTTTTCCAGTACCCTTTGGGGTCAGGCAAGGGTCTCCGCTCGGTCCTCTGTAAATTACTCTACACATTTTCATTCCTGTATCCGAAATAAAATCCTTGAAAATCATGCCTATGCCATGCATGAAAGACACATATTTATTTGTACTTCAGGCCTGATGTACTACCTCAAGAGCGAGGCAATTAAACAATAGAAGCATGTGTTGCTTATACATGTTGATGAACGCTTTAAAAAAAATCATGATAAATGACAACAAAACTGAATTGTTGCTTATTGGTACTTATAAACAAGTTTCCGAACTAAGTGTCTGTGCTTTATATATATATATATATATATATATATATATATATATTATTATTATTAATATTGTTATTATATCATGTTAAATCCACCTTTCTACATCTACGTACAATTACTCCAGATCCACCTTCTCGGTTCTTCATCGACCCAAACCAGACGACATCTTCAACTCTCTTCGTTACCTGGCAACAAGGATACGATGGCGGGTTGAAACAAACTTTTACTCTGGAATACTGTCCCAACGACACGCAGGTAGATAAAGAGGGATGTGGTGTTGTCACAAATGTCACAGGAACATCCTACAGATTCATTGGACTGAACTCATTCACATGGTACAGGATAAGTCTCTGGGCAGTGAACATCGCGGGGAATAGTAGCGCAGTGCATATGGTAGCTTCAACGACTCGTAAGTTTCTAAATAACGAGAAATTCTAAAATGTTTTCCGTTCGAACTTTAATCATCCACAAAAGTGCTTCTTTTTTCCTGTTACCTGAACGCCTTTTTCGTGGTTCTTTTCATTTCGAACACTACCTTTTCTGCATTCTAAATTGCTAATGTATAAAGAAAGTGCTTTTAATTTGCTAATTAACCTACATTATACTTCTTTCTCGAAACCGTAAACAAAAAGAAGTATTGGTAACCATTCTACAAGCTCGTCTACAGAGAATGTGTCAACTGTTTACAACAAAAAGTAGACATATTGTTTAATACTTTCTCTTATAACGGTCGTAATCATTTACAGACCTACAGATTTAGTTATAAATGTAAATTTATGTTAATTTTGCATGATAATGGTTGTGGTCGGATAAGGAAGAATACATTAAAGTTTATTGCAGTATTGCACAACTGTAATTCTCACCATCATCCAGTTCAATCTATACTGTATACTTTATACTCTGAGTGTAAAGATTAACTAAATCATTAAATACAGACAACTTTCCACTTGATGATAGAAACTTGTCTGAGTTATTTATAAACCATTTCTTTCAGTTCAATTACAAATCTTACAAACAGCGACCCTTAGATTAAAAACCACATATCAAATGTCATTAATTAAAAGCTGTTTCTTGTTTCTCTTTTATACTTCCTTGTTTGGGCTTTATACAGCATTGCAACCCAAGAGCTATGGTAAGGATAAAAGCTTTATCAATGAGAAAGATCCCTTTTGTTTTTTTGTTTGATTGGTTGGTTGGCTGTGAGAGGAAACTGTTTTCGTCCCATTTGTACAAACTTCTTTTTTTTTTTTTTTTTTTTTTTTTTTTTTTACATAGAGGTCCTCTTGCTATACACAACATATTGTCTGCACAAAACGTCTTTCTTAATTCCAGTAAAAGGAATATGTTTCATTTTCCATTTTGAATCAGTCAACAGAAAAGCACAATTCTATTCTCTCCCATGAAATCATTTAAATGAATAGCTAGCTCTGACATGTTTAATGAAAGTTTGACTAAGCAGAAATACAAAGAGGGATGTTCAAACGGAGCGAGCAGAATAATGTTTCCCTTATATTTAGCTTTAACCCTTGTTTGTTTACTAATTTAAAGACTGTGTATCAAAACATCCAATTGAACAACTCTTACAAAATACATAACACATTACAGTATGATGCATATTTTATTATCCCATACTCTGTCTCTATCTAACACAAATTAGTAATACCATAGCAATGTCCCTCTGTTTGTTGTGGGTGCTTTTGGTGCTTTTTTGACATATAGGCATAACGAGCAGCTGGGATGAACAGAAACATATCTTAACATTGTCAGAGGCAAACCAATCCCACGAAGAAATCTGCTTCATCACACTGAGGACTTACCACGGGCCAGACTGTGCCTCTGTGAATAGATCAAAGTGCGTTGAACCGGGCACAGAGGTCAGCGTTGACCCGGATGATGACACAATTTTGGTGACCTTTGGAAGGGGACTATGCAGTACACCAGCTGATATGACAAGTAAAGCTGTTATCCTTTTGTGTATAATTAATCATAATAAAAGGAGACTATTTTAAAATAGCCTCTATACATTCACCATTGATTCCCATGAGTTGCTAAAGTTCTCAAGATCTTGATGAAAACGAGGTATCGAAACATACAGTATATTTGTTTAAGTGGCAAGAAAAAAGCAAAGGTCCCTTAATGCAACTGCATATTCATCATAACATGCTTCCTAAATGTTATAACTTACATTGAAACGTAAAGCCCACATTTACTAGATGTAATCTACATACATATCGATAAATGGACATGGGACAGAAGGAGTTCACGTTTAGCTGTTTTATGTACGTGGGTGGGTGGATGAACATGAATATACCTTTGTGTTTGAACGTTTTTACATGTTTGTGTGCGTATGTGTGTTGTGTGGATGAGTGTCTGAATGTGTGTATGTGTGGATTGGATGTACATGTTTGTGTGGGTGGATCCATATGTGGGTGGGTTCACATGTGCTTTAAGATTCACAAATTACATGCACATGGGTATAGATGAATTCCCATGTCATGGGTACGTGTCAGTATTTATTTGTTACGGATAATAAACATGCATGTGTGCAGGTGTGGGTGGATATACATGGGGGTGTGTGTGGATTAATATATGTGTGGGGAAGGGGGGGGGGGGGGTTAGTAGTAATTATATAATATTGACTGGCCTTGAGGGGTATATCATAAATATTGACCAAGCTCAGATCATATTGCCCCGAGTCGAAAGACGAGGGCAATATGGTCTTAGCGCGGTCAATATTTCTGATATCCCCCGAAAGTAAAGCCAGTCAATATTTTTATTGTTATCCAAATCAGACATCTAGAGCAAATACAGAAATCCACCATGACAATCTCAAGAACTGAACAAACTTTTTCAAACCAGCACTGTGCATCCAGTGCTTGAATTTGATTTCGATACACTGCAAACAGTGTGCATTTGGTGTGATTATTACGTCACAATAGATTGCGCGCAAGGTTCTCGTACGCATAATAGATGCGATATGCGAGACCGTGGAAAATACCAAGGTATATTTTCACTCGTCTCTACACGCAAAGTCAATACGCGCAGGGAGACCAAGGAAAATACAAAGAATATACCCCTCCGTTCCCACTGCTAGTGAAAACTAGGGCAATACGGTTTTGTAAATGACCAGCTCAGATGTCTGATACGGGTAATAATAGATATTAACTCTGTCAAACACAACACATCCTCCTACATGGCTTCGTGTAACGTTATTTGAAACACAAATGATATAGAGATGTGAAAGAAACATCCATACATAAACCATGTATATAACTAAATTTGCCATTAAACCAATCTCCTACAAATTCTGTTAGAAAACCAATAACCACAACATATAGTCATGGTATTGTGTCGTCCTAGACTCACCAGTTGAGAAGCAGCCATCAACTGAACTTAAACTTCCTTACATGATAATCGCAATTGGAGTGATTGTCTCTGCTGGCTCCATCCTGCCGATTTCACTGGGTTTGATGTACTTCTATGGAGTGTTATGCTGTATGAAACTAAAGAAGGGTATGTCGTAAAGCAGCTGCCCCTCTACGTTCACCTCCAAATAAAAAAAAAATACATTACCCATTCCCTTTTAAACAAAAATTCTTAAAGCTTCAGTCTTCAACTTCTTGTTACGTTTCCTTTTTATTTCGCCACCTCTTGATTTTTTTTGATTTTTTTTTTTTATGTTGTGTTTCTTTTCTTTTTCTCTCTTTCTTTTTATTTATGTGTATTTCGATTACTTTTTCTGCCCTTAGATGGCATTCATATCCCCACTGAGAGTTTTTTTTTTTTTCCTTTTTTTTTTAATACATTTGGTTTATTAAGCTTTTTCTTTCGTTTGTATTAATTTACCTTCCGGAGTTTCTTTATCTTCTTGTTTATCGTTGTTTATGGTATTCTCTATTATTTGTATAACTATTTTAATTTCCCGCTGCTCATAAATTGTGCACTCCTGTTTATCATAAATAATCCTTACACTTTCACATTTTCTTACCAACTATGTTTACCCATAAAATCTCACCCTTTCTATCCTGATCTCTCGTACATTGTTGTTGTAGTCGCTGTAGCATTCATGATGGCAAATGACAGTGTTAATACTGAGACAGAAATTGAGGTGTAAGAAAATATGGGGAAAAACACATTTTAAATTAGTATAGTTCCAAGCAGGACAAGAATACAGTCATAAAGATCAACATAGGATAAATGAGAGGCTAACTGCTAGTCGGAGGAATATGAATAAGGATACTTTAAGTTTGATTTTTATTCACATGAATTTATTGTTTACATTGTTTTTAATTTAAACGGATCGATTCATTGATCTGTAATCATGGATATTGTTTTCAATATAAAATTAATCAAATTTTCTAACGGCAGTCAACTTTTAAAATGTATCTATGCTAAAATATATGCTTGCATTAACATGACTCTTCTTTACATTTAATTTTATTCTGTGCACTCCAAGCAGACAATGGAAAACACAATCAGCCAGTAGGTCAAATGGTAGGTCTATTATTTTGCATTACTCATTGATATGATATTAAAAAATAGTATTAAGGGAAATATAAATAGCATTACTTAATCAATCGTAGTTTCATTGCGAAATACATGCATATCGGTTAATCTTCAACTGCGTCGTGTGGAAACAACTTATCGACACAAATTCAACATTCTTAACAGAAATCAAACATTTTAATGACCCAGTTTAATCATAATTAAACCCCATGAATTTAATTGTCAAGTTAAAAGGTAATTTATTTCTTTGTTTTCAATTGAAATGTAACCAAAATTGAAAATCACTTACTGAGCTGCTTTAACAACTCTGAATTTTAGAATGCATGGGAACTCGTTTTGAAAAAAATAAAAATGAAATGGAAAAAGGAATATCTACTGCTGGGTCACTTTGCTCCTACATATAATTGTACAGTTATTCAAAAGTTGATTACCAATCTCAGGTTCGGTTGATGAAATCTTGTTTGTACTTTGAACAGAAAACCTTATAAAGGTCGGGGCAAAATGTTTATGTTCGCCCCTGGCGCCATATTTCCTTTAAATATACGCCGCTGTGTTTTGGTTTAATGCTTTGCCTCTTTGAATTACAAGCTACTGATATACTCAATTTTTTTTTTAAAGGCTCAGGTACCGTTCAAAGGAATTTAAGTGCAAACCATTGATACATAGGCCAACTCTGAATAATGGAATTATATATTTGATATTTTGAAATTCACTTTACGTATTTTGCTTGAAAATATTATTGTAGGCGGACCAGGGAGAATATGCTGAAATAGCACCAGTACCTCCACCTCACGCCTCCAAATCAACTACAAGCGACTACATGGACTTGAAACCTATTCCTCGCACCAACAATGACACAACTACAAGCTACTACATGGACTTGAAGCCTGTTCCTCGCACCAACAATGACACAACTACAAGCGACTACATGGACTTGAAGCCTGTTCCTCGCACCGACAATGACACAACTACAAGCTACTACATGGACTTGAAGCCTATTCCTCGCACCGACAATGACACAACTACAAGCGACTACATGGACATGAAGCCGATTTCTCCCACCGACAATGACGAATACATCAGTCCTAGTGCTACTCGAAAGTGTCCTGAGGCTGTCGATGTAAATAGGGACATGATCGATGAAAGTGCGCTGCAAAACGTCCCAGACAATTAAGATTGTGTAAGTCCTAGTTCTACTCGAACGTGTTCTGGGGCGGTAAATGTGAATACAGACGAAAAGGCGTCTAAAAACGAATCCGGTGATCCTCAATATATCAATACCCTTCCCACAGCACAAGAAGCTAAGGCTAAAAAAACACTACATAATTATACTAACATGTATCCCATACCGCCTATGTCGTCTCCGTAACATTTTTATTCTCGATAAAGAAGAGTGGCGCACTGGGTAAATCAAAAGTTGAATGTTCTAACACATGAACATAGCCTAATCAGAAATGGTACAAAGAGCCCAATTAATTAGCAATAAAGACTCCTTTCTCAGAAGAAAAGGAGGCGTACATCGTCAATAGCTTTCGTGGATCAACGTTAATGAAGGTTTGTATATATATGGGTTTGTTTTCGCTGAGTAAAAGGAAATAAATATTCTTTAGTCATTTCATATGTAAAAATATCTAAATATAAAGGAAAAACTAGAATGAGAGAATATCTGATGCCCAAAACTGTACGAGTAGGTTTATACATTGTTTATTATTCATGTGATTTTCTTTAAAATACTATTGTCATGATTGTATCGAATTTTATCATACCTCTAAATCTACTGAGTAAATGAGTGAACGAGTAAATTGCACCCCATACTTAAGTAGTAATATTAAGTTAATATTAAGATAATACCGCATGTTATGGATTAAGATTGATATTTGTTATGTATAATCATAATTCACTCGAAAGGTATAGATCATCTTTTATTCGGTTCCATCATCACATTGTAAACACTTTCACATTCAATTTTAGAACATACTGCTAAAGCATGTACACATAATGTGAAAAGGCGGACCCTAACATAACACCATGATCTATTGCAAACGTTGCACAAGCGATTCGTTTGTATTAAAACAGTTTTACGCACATTTATTAAACCTGTATATATATTTCCATGTTTATCTCCATATAAATACTTACCACGTAAACATCTTAATTTATCTATTTGCTGTTTTATAACAAACAATGAATATTAACTGATTAAAAAAATGTTACATTTACATGTATTTGAAAATCAGACTTTAGTAAGCTTAAAGGGACTATGTCCCATTTGCAGGCCCAAAAAATAAAAAAAGTTAAATTCCAACTCCATTTGAAAGATAATACTAATTTAGAACTTCCCTAAAAAAGGTGGGGCTTAAAAATGTCTTCAAGTGGTAAAATAACGACTATTAGTTGTAAAATCGACTTTAGGGCTATAGAGCCCAAAAGTAATAGTCTTGATTTTCAGACAATTGTACCGAATGGTCATACGTTTGATGCTGCGTAAAGATTCAATCAGTTTAAACTTGGCCATCGCAAAAAGTGGGTTATTGATGTAGACAAATACTCATGTACCCTTTGCAACTCTTTTCATGTATATTACCAAAGAAGAAAAAAAGCCAGTCAGTCACTCAATAGTGTCTGACAGTGAAGTCTAGCAAGTAAACCGTTTTCCTTGCATAATTTGAATATGAGGACACTGCTAACGTTTAAATTTCAGAGATAGGACATACATGACATATTCATAATTCCTGCAAAGTTCTACAGCATTTGAGGTTGGCTGCAAAAGGGACATAGTACCTTTAAAGTGTATGATAAATGTGAATATATATATAATGATGATGTAAGGAAATTTCATATTTCTATAATTGTCGAAGGATATCTGTCAAATATTTCATCTTAAAGCAACTACTAAATAAATGTAGGAAGTACATGTAAGATATCACAACCTGTTCTGCAAAGGTTTAGAATGCATTGTGTACCGATTATATGCTATATTTAAACTTGTATGACACGACTTGCTTTTCATTACAACTACTTGCTCCAAATTATATCGATTTAATCTCCTACTCTGGCCTGTAAGTCTAACCGCTTGCAGGATCACATTGTGAGCCATACTGTTAAAAGATGACGAATACTATATTTCTATGAGTAACACTTTAACAACAATTCGCTGTTAACTATATCATGTATGTATAGAGTGTGTTGTTTGAATAATGCAATATCTCGGTCATGTGTTGGACATTCGCAATTAAAAAAAAGTGAATAATACATGTTAACTTGTAGTTTAACAATGCCCTCATTCAATTCATTTGTATACACATTATCTGTAAATGTAACCTGTATCTTTAAGATGTACAATCAAATAAAATTTACAAGTGTTTTCTGCATAACAGTAGTGCTTGATAGTTTGAGATTACATTCAAATATTGAGGGCTTTGTAACATATTTATGTCTAGTTAATGATTATAACTATAATGGTAGATATTATAATTTTCATATGAGCTAACATGTACATGTATGTAAATCCATATAATTAAATCACATCATTGCACTGTTTCACTCTGAATGAGATTAGCATTAATTTGTAATATGATGAAGAAAAGAAAAAAAATACAACACAAGATGCAGAAACCAATAAATCAAATCAAATCAAATCAAATCAAAATAAGATTTGACTTTAGACGAATAAAAATAATATGAATGTAGCAAACAAGTCCTGCATTGTAAATCCTGGGAGACTTCAAGGTTATTTATACATTTAACTAATGAAATCATTGTTGCATACTTGTATACAACAAAGGTAATTAATATTGCTTTTGGAGTATTTTGACTTTACATCATCACATGAGGATATCCGTCTAGTGGAAACTAATTTTATATTGATCAGTAATTATTATAAATTGTATAGTCTGTCTGTAATTCTGTTCATTAAAGGTCTATTCCCAAAGTATTTTCTGATTCATCGACGAATCCTTTTGTTTAAAGCAATCGTTTTATCTTTGCATTGCACTGAGTGCACTGCATGACAGACATGTATGAAATGTAATCCTTTTTTGTATGGATTTCAATAAAAGCTGCACAGATAAAACCATGATGAGGTTTTAATTAATTTTAACCAGCGCGGAGGAAGTTAAAATAGTTTATTGACAGCTACCTGGTACAAAGTTTATTTATGGGGGAGAGGAGGCTATGAATGTAATCCGATGACGCAATAAACCTTGGGCGGGGAAAAAACCAGTCGCCGTAATGTAAACATGCGGTCAGCTCTCAACTTTCCTCATCTTTCCTCTCCCCAATTTGGACGATAATACCTCATTCAGTCCATGGTATTTCGAAGTTGTCACACTTAACAAATTTTTACTCTTCCTTCGTGGTTTTTTGCTCAATATTCGCCCACGTTAGCAGTCAGTTCAAGTTTTTACGTAATATCGTCGAATATAGTTGAACTACTGTGCTTCTGACTTTAATAAGTTTCAGCTCCTGATTGACATTCTTACCTATTTTTCACGTTGCCTCATTTGAGTTAAACAATACGTCGAGGTTTACAAGCGTGTTAGTTAGGCTTCATTTTGATACAAAACAATTTCTAAGATGCCTAAATCGACGAAGAAGACAAATCAGAGGGTGACATCAAAGGCTGCGACGAAGACAACAGCAAAGGCCGAGCCAAGGAAGAGGAGGGCGGGGAGGAGGGCATCGAAGGCTACGTCCCCTGCCCAATTCCCCCTGCCAGCTGCCAGTGCCAGCAACGACGATGCACTCCCCGTCGTCCCCGCCCGTATCCAGGAGCCCACGATCAACGAAGAGCCCGGAGTGCAAGGCGGCGGCGTCAACGGTGAGTCATGGCCAGAAATGGCAATTGACGATTTTGATACAAATCCAAGCATGTTTACCAATGAAGCGCTGGTTTCACCTGCGCCAGTGACGTCCACAGGGGTGCCAACTGCTTTTACTCCAGGGACAGGTTTTCCCGTCCCTGGACAGCCCCAAATGTTGGCTGGCGTAGGCAATGATCTCGGGTCATCAATTGCCGTCACATTGAAGGAAAAAATTTGGCGGGGGGAGTTCATTGACTTAGGCGCTTTATTATCGCCATCCATGTCCGATCCTTCCGTCGACGAGGGGTTAACTCTAACTTTTTCCCCTGCGAGCGCTAATTTTCAGCTGCGGGCGCCAAACCGAAAAACAGCCATTACAGGCATACAAACAGTGGACTAGTGCCATGCTAGTTTTTGTTTAGGTTTATGCCGAACGACACACACGTCGAGTACGGGAACTGTTAAAGTATATCAGTATTGTGCGCACTGCCGCTAGCTGCGGCTATAATTGGTGCGACTACGATCTACAGTTCCGCCTGCGGCAAGCGCGGCAGCCGGAGCGTTCATGGGCCGTAGTAGACGCGGAGCTGTGGCTACTAGTCGCCACTGCCTACGCACGGCCGGACAGCAGGGAGAATTTTCGTCCCTCCAGCGGGAGGCAATCTCAATTTCGCGGAGCTCAACGGCCAAGACAGCAACTATCAGGCCCGCGCCGCAATGGGCGCTCAGCCCTTAATCGGGACGGATACGGTAGCGCAACCGCGAGTCCGCGGGCCCAAGTTTGTTTCGCATTCAACGCCTCCGGCCGGTGCGGTAGGGGGCGAGGCTGCAGATATGCGCACAAATGCGATAGATGCGGAAATACATCCCATGGCTCCTTTGCCTGCAACCGCCCCCAACTTGCAGCTACCAAACCGAGCCCTAGCCCCAACCCCAATTAAGCTAAAGCCCATGCTACCCTTTCTTCATTCTTACACCAATCAGTCTGACGCAAAACGTCTAATTTCGGGATTTACGTACGGCTTTTCTCTGAGTTTTAAAGGCACCCGTGTACAAATGAGTTGTAAGAATCTCAAGTCTGCAATTCTTCATCATCAAATCATTATGCAAAAGATAGAAAAAGAGGTGCTACTTGGCAGAATCGTAGGCCCCTTTACTTCAATTCCATTTCCGAATGTTCGTTGTTCCCCCATCGGGGTTGTTCCAAAACGAACACCAGGCGAATTTCGATTAATACAACACTTATCCTCCCCTCGCGGCTCTTCTGTAAATGAATGCATAGATAAGGAGGAGTGCAACGTTTCTTACACTAGTTTCGACGAAGCGGTGTACATGATTGTTAAACTTGGTCTTAAGTCTTTTATGGGGAAAGCTGACATCAAGTCTGCCTTTAGATTACTGCCCGTGCATCCAGTTGATTTTGATTTGCTCGGTATGTGCATTGATGGAAAATTATATTATGATAGGTGCATGCCCATGGGTTGCGCGATTTCGTGTGCAATGTTTGAGCGCTTTAGTTCCTTTCTCGAGGATTGTTGTCGGCGCATAGCTGTTACTGAACAAGTGCTGCATTACTTAGATGATTTCTTCTTTGCTGCTTCCTCATTCGAGGAATGCCAGCGCATCATGCTCTGCTTCCAAAATATGTGCAATGATTTCGGTGTGCTTAGCGCTGGAGAAAACCGAAGGCCCTACGAGAGTAATTACATATTTGGGTCTAGAGATTGATACAAGGCTATGTCAGGTAAAAGTTCCAGCTGATAAATTAGAAGCGCTACGTTGCATGATTCGCAGCTTTTCCACGAAGTCTAAGCTGACACTGCGCCAGCTACAATCGCTAATTGGGTCACTCAATTTTGTATGTAAGGCGGTTGGCCCAGGTAGGGCCTTTCTCAGGCGGCTGATAGACATGACTAGAGGGGTAAGTCTGCCCCATCATCGCATAAGGCTTACCAGTGGGGCTAAGGCTGACCTGGCAGCATGGGAAGCATTCTTAGAGCATTTTAATGGGACTGTTATGTTTGCTGACAATGTTTGGCGGGATAATAATTGCCTTCAATTCTATACAGACGCAGCGGCAAGCATTGGGCTAGGCATTTATTTCGAGGGATGCTGGGCTCAAGCTAAGTGGCCGGAATACGTCAGGGAGGCTAATTTCTCCATTGCCGTTCTAGAACTGCTTCCCATAGTTGTAGGCGTTCACTTATGGGGAGATCGGTTAAATGGGAAGAGAGTAACTTTCTGGTCTGATAATCAATCGGTAGTTGCCGTCATTAACAAGCAATCGTCTAATTGCAAGATAATTATGCGGCTCATTCGCCACTTTGTAGTACTGTGTTTAAGGTGGAACATTTGGTTTAAGGCAATGTACGTTCCAGGCCATACCAATGAAATTGCCGATTCTCTGTCCCGCTTTCAGATGACCCGTTTTCGACATCTGGCCCCCAATGCCGAGCAACAAGGGACCCCCATTCCTACCCCTCTCTGGAGCAGCTTAGTCGGGAGCGTGCCGTCTTGTTAAGCTCTTCCAGAGCTCAGAACACTATGCGCACTTATCACACGGCATGGCAAACTTTTCAGCTGTTTCGGAGTAATTATAATTGTAATGCCTCTACTCCACCAACTATCGAGCAGGTTGCTCTTTTCATTTCTAACATGAGCTGGGCCAATTATTCAGCAAACACTATCTCTACATATATTTCAGCTCTGTCATTTCATGAGCGCGGTCATAATAGGGAAGATATAACTCAGAATTTTCCGATAAAGCGATTAGTTGAAGGCTGCCGTAGGCGTCATGCTCGCCTTGACGTGCGCTGCCCCATTACTATGCCCTATTACATAAATTAATCGCAACACTGCCATTAGTATGCCAAACGTCCTATCATACTAAACTTTTCACTGCAACCTTTTTATTAGCGTTTTTCGGGTTTTTACGCATAGGTGAATTCACTTCTCAGGGTAGATCCATCAAAAGATGGAGGCGGACGTAATCGTCCGGGGGAATCCCCCACAGCGCAAAGTTAGTGTTAGAATTCGGTCTTCCAAAACGGATCAGCGGGGTAGGGGGTGCGTCATCCTGCTTCCGGAAAGTAGGTCATTGTGCCCCGTTAAAGCAATTGTTGGGTATTTGGAAGCCCGTCCTCAACCCGTTCCCACTCCCGGTATTGACCAGGGGTTTGCATTTTTTAGGCAATTTGATGGTTCTCCCCTAACCCGGCAAGCTTTCAACAGGGTGCTACATAGGAGTATTTCATTCTTAGGTTTACCAGCTCACTATTACACGGCCCATTCATTCCGAATAGGAGCTGCTACGTCCGCTGCTATGGCGGGCTTTTCAGACTCCCACATTCAAAAAATGGGGAGATGGGTATCTGGGGCATACCGGTAGGTGAAGTTTGAAGACTACCGGCAGGTGAAGTTTGAAAACTTCGGGGTGTTATAATTAGTCAGTACGTTGTTTTTTCAGCTTAATTTTGTTACGTTTTGATTTAGACTGGTAGGGTGATTAGCGTCAGACCAAATCCAATGCATAATATACTAATAGTAACTAAATTTTGATTGCACTGAATTGGGGTGGTTTATTCCGAAGAATAACACACATTGCAAAAGTAATTTTGTTTATGGTAATGTTATGTAGAACATGTTACTGTCTGCGGGTTCTCCCTTTTCTCCATTATTTGAATCTGCAGAGTCTACAGATTTATCGAGCCAGACAAGGGATTCTACATCCATACGAGGCACCATCTGGGCCCTGGGGGATTTCATGGTGCAAGCGGCCGGTATCCATCTACCCGCCGACAGACATGAATTACCAGACAGAGACAGCGGGGTTAATAACAAGTTGCGCGGTCTTTACTTCGCCGATTTGGAGGACTGGTTGTTTCGCACCGTATGCACCTTTCTGGCAAGGGTACTTACTTCATTATTCATTTCGAACTTTTACGACGTGCTTTCTTGGGAATACAGACGTTTGTGAAGCTGCTAAAGTGTAACCTCACGCTATAGTGTAACCTAACGCCTAAGAAACTAAAAAAAGGTTCACTTCAGCGGATACGCTATATACACACTGATACACAGTGGAACCGTTATTGAGGAGCACACGCTAACCGTAATTTGTTGGGAAACACAAGCGAACCATAATTAATAGTGGCTCTGAAGGGACATCGCGAATCACAAACTTTGAAGTGAAATTCGTGATGAAAATATGCGACAAATCTCATATTTTGTCTCGATTTTTTAATTTATTTAGTTATATTATATTTCCTTTATCTCTGCTTTCTTTCTCTTTCTCTCTCTTCCTCTCTTTCTTAATATATCTCACTTCTATAACCCCCCTCTCTCTCTCTCTCACTCTCTTTCTCATCTCATTCTCTCTCTCTCTTTCTCATCTCATTCTCTCTCTCTCTCTCTCTCTCTTTCTCATCTCATTCTCTCTCTCTCTCTCTCTCTCTCTCTCTCGTTATCCTTCTCTCTCTTTCTCTATATCTTCCCCCACCCTTTCTGTTTTTCTCTCTGTCTCTCTCATCTTCTTCTTCCTTTTTCTTTCTATCTATTAATTGCTGTTTTGTTATAGCCGAGCTTTAGAGCCTTTCTACATTGTTGGAAGGCCCAACAATTTGATAGACACCAGGCTGATGGACACACTTAAGACACACTTCTGCATGGATTTTCAAAACATGTTTATGAAGACGAATATAGTGATGAAAGTACAACATTAGGGTTTTCTGCGTACAACACAAACCTAAATAAATTATTGGGCACTCCTTCGTCAAATTCGTCTTCAAACATATTTGTTTTATAAATCATTGCAGAAGTGTGTTAAATGACATCCTCTTTCACATCATTATATAATTCAACTGAAATTTTGCTATAAAATATTAAGACAATTTTGGGCTCCCAACACTTTAGAGGGGCTGTGTTTATAGTGCGTTCATTACATACATTCAGAAACATAAGGGAAAGCTCAATTTGATACGCTGACCGTTTTAAACGTAGTATAAATTCAAACATCTGTGGTTCTATAACCAACCACATGGCCACATGACTGTTTCACGTTTATTTTGAAAATCCTTGCAGAGGTGTGTATTTTAAATGACATCCACTTTCACATCATTAAACAAATATTACAATACATGGTTGGTCAATTTGGGGGTTCCAACACTTTAGAGAAGCTTTATCTTCAATTTGTTATCTATTGGTACATATGGGCCACTTTTTATGCCGTAGAGCGGTGGTGGTGATGATGATAATGATAATGATGATATGCAAGATGGCCATCTCGTGCAAGATTTCCTTACGTAGGCCTACCCTATCTCCCTCAAAATCGTTATGGCTGATAAAGATATTTTTATTTTCATTATTTTTATTTTTATTTAAAGGGTGAGAAAAGAGTTTTAAAACGTCGAAACAATTTTGAAAAAACAACTAAATGATAAGTTAAAGTGTTGGGAGTCCTACACATTAATGGAAGAAAAAAAGTATGCACCAAAGTAATCCATTTATGCATCAATTCAAAAAAAATAATTCACATCTGAAGGGGCACATCCCCCCCTCAGACACCCCCTCCCCTTGCGTTCTTGTTCCTGTTAATTGAACTTACGACTGTTTTCTTTTTAATTTGGCAAAAATTATGCACCAAATCGAGAATTTATGCATCAATTGAAAAAAAAAAAACTTAAACTTTGAGGGGGGTACATCCCTCTCATACACCCCCTTCCTTCATTGCACGTCCATTCGCCTCCCCCCCCCCAACAAAATAACCTGGCGCTTAAGTGTAACCTGCTGCTAAAGTGTAATCTGCTGCTAAAGTGTAACTTGCTGCTAATGTGTAACCTGCTGCTAAAGTGTAACCTGCTGCTAAAGTGTAACCTGCTGCTAAAGTGTAACCTGCTGCTAAAGTGTAACCTGCTGCTAAAGTGTAACCTGCTGCTAAAGTGTAACCTGCTGCTAAAGTGTAACCTGCTGCTAAAGTGTAACCTGCTGCTAAAGTGTAACCTGCTGTTTAAGTGTAACCTGCTGCTATAAAGTGTAACCTGATGTTAAAGTGTAACCTGCTGCCATGGGCGCTGCCACAGGGGTGCGGGGGGGGGGGGAGGGGACAGGGGAGCACCTGTACATTTTTTATTATTCATTTTCTCTAAAGCAGAAGTGTTTTAGGGGCAAATTTTTTGTTGCTTATAATACATCCACAGGGGTATCCAAGTTTAAGTGAAAACAGACCAATATTGATAATAACAACTGGAAAAAAATGATCTGATCGACTCCTTAAAATTCCCAACTATATTATTACAATTTAATTAAAATTAAGGTGATTGTTAATCACTAAAAAGCAATGAATTGGCTCTTTATACCATTCAAGACATTTAATTGTTGAAAGATTTAAACAAATCCTGTCTTACAGTATGTCTTATTTTCATGGAAAAAAAACGGTTGGGAGAATTCAACCAGAACGTCAATGACGTAGCGCTCCTCCGCATCTCGCAACAACAAATAACCAAAATAACAATTTGTAAGATTTCATATTGAAAAAGGTATTAATACTATTTCCATGAAATGTAGAAAGACTATTTATAACTTGATGAGCAGATGAGTAACTGTGATGTAGATGCTGGACATAGTGTGGTAACGCATGACGGTCAGTCTCTAGATCTCATCACGCGTGCGCCTGGCCTCAGCTCAGCTAGCTAGCTCCAGACGTATACACGAACAACGAACGCGCGCCGGCATCACGACCGCTACGGCCGCGAGCCCGTTCGCTGAAGTGAACTTCTTTTTCAAAAACTTAGGCGGCAGGTTACACTTTAGCGGAGTTTTCACTTTAGCAGCTTAACAGACGTTCAATTCCTCCCTACTGATCTTCGAACATTCGTCAGTACAATTTCGGATCTGTATTGATCTGAAGTAGGAATGATTGTACATAATGTTGTCTGTTACGTTTATAGTACCTTTCGCAATTATGCAAAGGATGAGAATTGTTCATACCATCCGATTTCGGTGTGGCGGCGATCCATGTCTGAGCAGCCACGTCTCGTGTGGCAGAAAATTTTATAATTTTGACCGCCAAACCGCGGAATTATCTTTAATTTGCACATGTCGAACATACCAGTTTGCAAGAGAACAGGCTTCGAGCCAATGATGGGAAATCTTAATGCAATTAGTATTGTTTGCACCCCGTTTACACTTGGTTTGTAGGCTGAGGAGGACCATTAAGGCCTTTGATTTAGTTATCCTCAGTGTAGGCAATAAAGTGTTTATGTGAACGCTACGTGTCTCAGGCCAGAGAACTGCGTTGATTTGGGATTATTTTATTATGTGAACGCTACGTGTCTCAGGCCAGAGAACTGCGTTGATTTGTTTTTATTATGTAACGCTACGTGTCTCAGGCCAGAGAACTGCGTTGATTTGGTTTTATTTTATTATGTGAACGCTACGTGTCTCAGCCCAGAGAACTGCGTTGATTTGGTTTTATTTTATTAGGTGAACGCTACGTGTCTCAGGCCAGAGAACTGCGTTGATTTGTTTGATCTAAATTGGGGGCATTTTAATGCAATTAGTATTTACACCCCGTTTACACTTTGCTTGTAGCGGAGGATGACCATTAAGGCATTTGCTTAGTTATCCTCAGTTTTAGGCAATAAAGTGTTTATGCGAACGCTACGTGTCTCAGGCCAGAGAACTGCGTCGAGTTGTTTGTATTAGGGAACGCTACGTGTCTCAAGCCAGAGAACTGCGTTGATTTGTTTTTATTATTTGAACGCTATGTGTCTCAGGCCAGAGAACGGCTGTTCATTGTGAAGTTAACACACTATTTTAATTTGAATTATTTGTTATACCACAAGTCTAATGACGATGGAAAGTTTCTATATTACAACTAATAAATACCATGGCCAATTGCAAAACTAGTTGTCTATGTCCTTTTTCTTTGTTCCAGGGGGATAGAACAATAAAAATTTATATTTACTCGTTACACTATACTATCACAGGTCCTTACAATGTATTTCAATAAAAGCTGCATAGATTAAACAATGAGCCTTAAAAGGTTAATGATTAAGCTGCCGCGTGTATTTTTTTTCTTCTTTCGAAGAGCTTGAATCATTTCATCTTCCTTAAATTATTCGATGTCACAGCAAGCTTCAGATGCAGAGTCGTTGGCCCTGGTGTCAGCAGGTTCTAAAATGTTTTCTGAAAAGGAGGATATGAAATAAATTATTATTTCTTCAAGGGTTAAGGGCATGACAAAATAACACACAAGCACATTACAAATCAAATATAAAAAATACAGAATGAGGAATGAACGATGATTACAAACGAGAGAAAAAATTAACAAAAACAAACTGCAACAAAGAAGCATCACATTAAAGACAAACTAAATGAAAACAAGATGGATGAAAAGAGTGCAATTGTATGGCAAAATATATGGGATTATGAATTTAACACAAGGGTAAATAAATTAAAAAGAGAAAGATTATATACAAGCGTACATAAAGAGTGATGGGCAACAAGACCCACAACATAGGGTTAAACGTAAAAGTTTGAATAATTCAAGAAAGGACTGAAAGTTCTAGAGTAGCAACTAGAAATGTGGGAGAATAGTATGTGACAGAAAAAGTGTAAAGTATTTATGAATGATGTCAAGGAAATAAAGATATTTACATGGAGAGAGTAGGGCTATTTGTGGATGAAGTTTCAATGACAGAAGGAACGGAGGACGACAGAGTGAGAGGATAGGGGGCCTGCCGTGCAAAAATTGTATACAAAGCAGCTATAGACATAGAGAACACTAGACTTAAAGATAAAGTTTAATTCGGTTCATACGATTGCATTGTAAAGGAAACAGTGTGGATTCGATGAGAAATGTTGATCATGTAGCATATAAGTATTAATGATGTACTGCAAAATTCTGGATTCATCAGAATGAAAGAAAACTTGATCCAGTCTTGGTATAGTACGAAGTACTGTACACATTAAGATAAATATGGTACTTTACAAACATATCGCATTAAAATCCAGCCTTATTTTCAAACTGTTAATTATCATATTTAGAACATGAAGGCATTTGAAGAGCCATTATTCTAAAGGATTTTTTTCTTTGATGTCTTCTCGCTCTTGCATAAGAACAATAATAACGCTCATAAATTATTGTTCACCTCTCCCCAGGACTCAACCTTCTCTTTAAAAGGATAGTTGACTTTGCGTATAGAGGGTGCTACACAAGTATCAAGTATATATCACATTCATATATAACTATACATTCTCTACTACTAACAAGGGTATACGAAGAGGTTGAGAACGCTTTTGAAAGATCTGGATTTCTTAAATATATAGAATTGAAGACAAAAAATATATATGATATCATCATCAACGGCATTTAAAACACAACGCACAAAAAAAAAACCTTACACTTAGTAATGACACCAAGTATTGATATCCAAATGATGAATTATTATTCAGTTGTTCAGGTTTTGCGAAGAATAATTGGATAGCGCCCATACTATTGCTTGATCAATTAAGACAATAACCATCTCAATCGACCTTTAAATTCGATAGTTGATTGAGTTTATGAAATTGTCAATATTCAAGATATTCAGTATTGCCTGGCGCGGAGCTTCATACGTTTACTCTTCTTTGTTGTTTAGACCAAATGCAGCATTCAAGGCAAAATCATTTCGGAATGACTGATTACAGGGAATGAACAACTAGGAACACTAGAAGTAAAAATCATTTGTTTGTTTAGGTAAATTTTGTATTGTTTTTGTTTTTTGTTCGTATAAAGCATGATACACGAATATTAACAAATACCACAATCATTCATAAAAAGGCTTGATTTATCTAATTAGAGCCAATAATATAAAGGCTATGTTCTTTCTAGAGGTCAAGTAAATACCTTTACTTCATTTGACATCGTTGCACTTGCTACTCTCCACCTAGGTGTTGAATGGGTACCCGGTAGGATGCGACCGTCATTGTCGGTCAAACAGTTTTTGAGCGTCATGTAACGCCTGGCTGTAATGCTCCCCAGGGAGTGGAGATTATGCACACGTTGTGTGCGGGCAAGCACTGAATCCAATGACCGGGGTAATAGTATGTTTGTAAAGCGCTTAGAGACATTTGTATTAAGCGCTATACAAAAATTAAATATTATTATTATTATTATTATTATACATGCATATTACTAGAGATGTAGAGGGGGTAGTTTCATATATTAGCGTGTCACAAAACAAATAGGTACTTCACAATCGGTTTATTTTTAAATACTAATACTGTTATCAACTTGACTGTAATACCGTAAAATATACCTTAACCCTATATAACAGAGTTACTATAAATATGTATAGAAACAGAGTCAATTAATGATGAACGTAAGCCGCATGTGAATCCTCACATTCCATTCCAAAAAATGTGATAGATTTTGCGCGGTACACATATGTTATTGTGAAATAGAATCCAGCAAATTATTGATTAATCATTAAAACTCTCAAAGTTAAATTTCATAATCAACGAAATTCATTATCAGTAATTGAATCAGGAAATTTTTGTGTTGATTAGTCAGAGACCTTGTAAGAGGAAAAGAAAAGTTATAATTCATTTGTATGTAAAAAAAGAAAATATATAAAAATATTGAACACATAAATTTGAAGTTGTAATCCCAGTCGAAAAAGTAAAGTCTTACTAAAAAAAAAATCAGTTTGATTAATATGTTTAATGTAAACAAAAAACAAATATATAATATCATTTGACATTGAAATGTGATTTAGAATGAAATGACACTAAATTTAAGGAATCATGGGAGATCACACATCACATGAAGAAGAGGGAGAGAACATGGACTGTCTCCGTGATTGGAGATGAGTATCAAGGCGTCGTTTACTAATATGCATAATTATTATTCTCTTTCAGCGTATCATAGACACAACAGGGGTATGCACGTTTTATAAAAACACGCCTTAGCAAACTTAATGTTATTGAAGATTGAAAATCATGGATTAAATAAAGGGACATTAAAATATGCACAAATGATCACATTATCCTAAAATATTGAGTTTTTGTTCGGATGTAATCTCTCTTTTACTAACTCTGGCACATAAATTATAGGAAGAACGGAGATAAATTTTAAAATTTGTATGATGCACTATTCCCAATACAATCCCCATATAAAGTTTTCGATTTACATGTTTTATGTTTTATAACGGGGTTTTCATTTACCTAATTAATTGAACTTTTAAATCAAGCAAGTGAAAACCACTATAGGTTTTGGTATCACACGTGGTAAATATTAATTGCTACATTGACATAAAAAAACCTATGGACAATTTTTGCAATAAATATTGTTTTGATACCTTCCAATTTTAATTAATTTTGCCATAGTACCTGAATAAAAAGAGCGCCCCTATTGTTTACTCATTTATACCTTGTTAATTGTAATTTCAAATTGATGGTTCGGTGAAGTTTTTTGAAACTGCATCGGTGTCAGAAGGACATATAAAAAAAAATGCTAGCATCCATCATTATATTTGTTTCACTTTCAACGCAAAAACAGCATCAGGAAGTCTCTCCCATAGCCTTGTTTTTACAATAATAGGCTTGCATTATTGGATAGAGTTGTAAAGTAGCGTTCTTTGAATGGCGAGATACGATGAATGAAATATGATGTTGATTTGTGCAGAAGTTCTTCTTTTTCTCGCTGTCATCGTCATCGTCTCCAAATCTGGTAAGTTTTATTTCTTGTTTAGAATATAAGTGCAGATATATTTAGACTATAGAGAGAATTTTCGGAGGTGTAATAACAAAATGGAAGCAAAGGGTAATTTGGGCCAAGGGTAATGACATTGTGGTTGCCTCTCAGTCGTGTGTTTCGTTTTCGCCTTGTACATGGGTTACTACTCCTAACCGATCCAAGTTTAGCTTAATGGCAGACACTACCAGCGGAAATTTAACATTAAACAAACTTGACAGAAATGATAGTGACCATTATCAGTGCAGAGTGAGCAGTACATTTGGGGAAAAGAACACAGGATCAGCAAGCTTGCAAATAACACCAAGGATATCAGGTAATATTCATTATATTGAATTGACACAGCAAAATTCAGGGATAACATGAACATAATTCAAGATTTATGAGTGTGTGCCGGCTTGATCAAAATCTATGTCAAACCCGTCGTTTTCTGTCTTAGATTATATGAATACTACTATGGGAAGCAATAAAACAATTTGATTTCTCATATTTTCACACATTATTTAATCGGCAAATGATTAGCTTGATAAATGCTTGATAAACAATCTTGTACAAAGTTTCATGATGATACCGTCAACATTATACTTTGTGAATTATTGAAGGTCTGCTAGTTGTTATCGTACGGAAAGGGGACAAGGATAATGGACAACGACAACTGTTTTATTTTCGGCAAAAACTTAAACGGCTTAATATCTTAAATTGTATACCTCACTTTTGAAGTCCAGCCATCTGATTGGTCGAAAGTGGAGTCGTGATTTTAGCCATTCCCGTGAAGAAACATAAAATGCCAAAACCGGTCAATAGTAATTTGAAAACCGATCTAGGGCATTTTTCAAGAGACTATTGACTGGTTCGGGCATTTTACGTATATGCGTGCAATTTCAACGGGAAGGATTTTAGCACACAAACTTGAGTGGTGCGTGAGCAGACACCTTATTAAGACTAGGTCTAGGTTGATTACCATGATTGGTAAGTCACACATGTATTATATGACCCTTTTTGATATATAACAATTATAATGACTACTTTAATATTCGAGGCATAGTTGTTTTTATAGACTCTCGGGGAGGTTACATCGTGCTATCATCCCTCGGTACGCCTCGGGGCGTTATAGCACGATGTAACTGCCCCTTGAGCGTATACAAAACTATGTTTCTCATAGCAGTCATTATTACTATATGATAAGTCAAAATGTGCTTTAAAAGAATTTATGTAAATGAACTTGATCCCAATGCCTAATGATGATCTCGACAAATAGGAAAGGCTGTCTAATGGGGCGTTGCAAAAGAGTTGCAATCAATTACAAATCCCCCAAGTCAAGCATAAGTCTTGCGAATCTTGAACATTTGCAATTGATCGCAACTCAACTTTCTTGCAATACCCCATTAGTAAGAGAGAGAGGGGAGAGAATAATAGTTAGATCTAGTAATTGTTAACCTAATTTGATTGTTAAAACTTTAATCCTAACAAAATCCTAGGAAATTTAGGAGACTATTGGGGCGTTGCAAGAAAGTTGAATTACAATCGATTGCAAAGATCAGTTGCAAACTTTGCAATTTGCAATCAATCGCAACTCATTGCAACGCCCCATTAAAGTAATTAGTGAATCCATGAAAAAGAAGTACTCCACTATCAGAATGGAGAAATGCAATTCGAAGCACTCTTTAGTCATTGTGACTGTTCTCTCTCATGTCGCCAGCCCCACCATACCTGCTGAAGATATCTGATGATAGTTTGATCCCTTATCACAACAACACCAATATAACGGTAACTGCTGGTGAGCCGTATAACATCAGATGTGCAGCCTATGGGACAATACCTCCTGCAGTACTGGGATGGCGTATTCCAGAAGATGTACCGGTTGTTCTTCAAGATCAGGACGATTACATACTACACTTCAGCTTTATCTCTATAAAGACTGGCACAATCACACCCTCTAGGAATGATCAAGGGAAGCGTCTGTACTGTGTGGCATCACATCCAGAACTACAAAATAATATTCAACTCTCATTTCGCCTGAATGTCCATGGTAAGTAAACGTGTAAAGTAGGGAGCATGTCTTATCCGTACTTATGGGGTGTCAATGTCATCAAAGCTGAGTCTATGTCTGTTTCTAGTTACTCTTTATGTACTGCTCTACTTAGATATTAAAATTAAACAGTTTCTGAGGCATTATCTCAATGAATATTTATAAATGTTCTTTTATCAGGAGATTCATATTCTCAAGACAGTATATTTGTTGTGTTCATATGTATAACACTTAGAAAGAAAATATATCTCATTCCTTTAACCATTATTTAGCATTGATTACATTATTAGGTTTATGATTTTTTTTTCTTCTTCTCACTCTCTTTAACTAAGTTCAACCCTCTAGCATGTTACTTTCTCTAACTGAAGATAACAAGGAACACGACTCTGAGTCGGCATTCATTCACGTTCAAGAAGGATCATCAACTTCAATCACGTGTAAAAGTATTGGATCATTTCCAGCAGTTGAACTTTCATGGATCCTTCTCGGTGACACTAGTAGTACTTCCGGTAACTCAAGCCTTTCAAAGTATCTTAATGATTCAAACCAAAGTTTGTTTGACACCGAAAGTACCATCGCAATATATCCACAAAGAGGACACCATAGAAAGTTCATCCAATGCCACGTATCTCTGGACAAAGTCTATATTGATCTACTGAAGGCCAAGTTGATCGTTTACGGTAGGTTTTGATTATACAATATATCGGGAGTCCATCTGCCTATGCATTACACTGGTGGAAAATGAGTGGCACTCATGGCCTAATCCAATGAAAGTATCATTCATCAATAGGAATTCAAAAGAGCTTACCAATTTATTCATCATAATCAACCCTAGGATGGAAAAAGAAAGTATATCAATATGACTCTAAGTTGTCTTCCTTCTATATGACTAAATGTCACGTCTGATATATTTAATATTTTTATTTAAAAAAGGACAACTAAACTCATTAAGGTTTTTCCCATAACCATACATTTTTGTTATATGCAAAGGCCCACCAGATGGTGTTAAAATGACTACCCCAGGTGAGCTCTACATCGGTATGGAAACCAATGTAAGCTGCAGGGCTGCTAATGGATACCCTGCTCCGCTCATCCATTGGTACATCGGATCTAGAAATGTGACACATGATTCGTCTCTAAAGTCTTCCGTGAATGTACATGGTCGGTATGATGCTGTAAGCACCCTTACCCTCATACCAAAGAGGTTTTATCATGGTAAATCTCTTCTCTGCCAGGCAGTTCAACATACAACACCCTCTATGCAGGCAGTTCAACACACGAGACCTTCAATGTGGTCAGTTAATTATATCATGGTTTTAAACATATCATGTAAGTATCCATTTTCCTTTAAACTTTGGTGAGGACATTTTAATATGTATTGCTCTGTCCATGTGTTCGTTAAATATTCTCAAGACTCCACGACTGCTGTCTTTTCCTTAATATCCTACTTTTTAATTTGATTTATATACTTATAAACAAGTATTCCAAACTTTAGAGTCTGCGCTTTATATAGTTATATATTATTTGTATTATATCATCTTAAATCCTCCTTTTTACGTCTACATACAGTTACCTCAGATCCACCTTCTCGGTTCTCCATCGACCCAAACCAGACGACATCTTCAACTATCTTCGTTGCCTGGCAACCAGGATACGATGGTGAGTTGAAACAAACGTTTACTCTGGAATACTGTCCAAACAACACGCAAGTGGAGAAAGAGGGGTGTGATGTCACAAAAATCACAGGGACATCATACACATTGGTTGGACTGAACTCATTCACATGGTACCGGATGAGTCTATGGGCTGTGAACATCGCGGGGAATAGTAGCGCAGTGGAAACAGTAGCTTCAACAACTCGTAAGTTTCTAAATAACGAGAAATTCTAAATTGTTCCCGTTAGAACTTTTATCATCCAAAAAAGTTTACACATTTGTCGTTACCTTAACGTTTTATTTTGTACTTTTCACTCCAAACACTACTTTTTTCTGCATTCTAGATTACTAATTTATTCTAAAAAATGCTTTAAATTTACGAATACTTCTCTGTATTTATAGTTTAGTCTTCGGTATGACCCCATTACCTCATCCTCCAAATAAACAATATCCATTTCTATCACCTACATTTTACATCTTACTCGAAACTGTAACAAAACACACAAAAACAACATACTATATTAACCTTTCTACAAGCCTATCTACAGATAATGTGTCAACTGGTTTTGTACTGTTTTTGTGTCTGTTCTGTGTCAACTTTTTGTAAAACAAAAATACATTTATTGTGTTCTAAACTATTGTAATCATTTACAGGCCTATACAATCAGTTACAAATGTTTATTGTTGTTAATGATACATGGTCATGTTTGCGGTCGGATGAGGAATAATGCATTAAGGATGAAACTTATTGCAGTATTACACAAGTGTAATTCTCACCACCATCCAGTTCAATATATACTATACTGTATACTTTATACTTTGGGTGTATAAAGCACTACTAAATCATTAAATACGAACAACTTTCCAATTGATGAAAGAAACTTGTCAGAGTTATTTATAACCATTTCTTTCATTTCAAATCGAAACATTACACAGCACAACCCTGATATTAAAAACCACTTATCAAACGTCAGCTATTAAAAACTCTGTTTCTTGTTTCTCATTCATACTTCCTTGTGTGGGCTTTATACAGCATTGCAACCCGAGAGCTATGGTAAGAAAGAAAGCTTCATCAATAAGTAATATCCCTTTTGTTTTCTTGTTTTTGGGGTTGGTTGGTTGACAGGAAACTCTTTCTTATTCATTTGTTTTGTTTTATAATGTTCGTACGTTTTTTTTTCTTAGTACAGAGGGGTCATCTTGGGATATACAACATATTGTTTGTACAAGTCGTCTTTCTTAAGTCCAGTAAAGGGAATATATTTATTTTTCATTTTGAATCAGTCCACAGAATAGCACAATTATAATCTCTCCCATGCAATCATAAAAACAAATAGATAGTTTGACTAAGCAGAAATATAAAGAGGGATGTTCAAACGGAGCGAACAGAATAATGTTTCAATTATTTAGCTTTATCCTTGTTCGTTTAATAATGTAAAGACTGTGTATCCAAACATGGAATTGAACAACTCTTACAAAATACATAACACATTACAGTATGATGCATATTTTATTATCCCATACTCTGTCTCTATCTAACACACATTAGTAATACCATAGCAATATCCCTTTGTTTGTTGTGAGTGCTTTTGGTGCTTTTTTCTACATATAGGCATAACGAGCAGCTGGGATAAACATAAACATATCTTAACATTGTCAGAGGCAAACCAATCCCACGAAGAAATCTGCTTCATCACACTGAGGACTTACCACGGGCCAGACTGTGCCTCTGTGAATAGATCAAAGTGCGTTGAACCGGGCACAGAGGTCAGCGTTGACCCGGATGATGACACAGTTTTGGTGACCTTTGGAAGGGGACTATGCAGTACACCAGCTGATATGACAAGTAAAGCTGTTATCCTTTTGTGTATAATTAATCATAATAAAAGGAGACTATTTTAAAATAGCCTCTATACATTCACCATTGATTCCCATGAGTTGCGAAAGTTCTCAAGATCTTAATGAAAACGAGGTATCGAAACATACAGTATATTTTTTTAAGTGGCAAGAAAACAGCAAAGGTCCCTTAATGCAACTGCATATTCATCATAACATGCTTCCGAAATGTTATAACTTACATTGAAACATAAAGCCCACATTTACTAGATGTAATCTACATACATATCGATAAATGGACATGGGACAGAAGGAGTTCACGTTTAGCTGTTCTATGTACGTGGGTGGGTGGATGAACATGAATATACCTTTGTGTTTGAACGTTTTTACATGTTTGTGTGCGTATGTGTGTTGTGTGGATGAGTGTCTGAATGTGTGTATGTGTGGATTGTATGTACATGTTTGTGTGGGTGGATCCATATGTGGGTGGGTTCACATGTGCTTTAAGATTCACAAATTACATGCACATGGGTATAGATGAATTCCCATGTCATGGGTACGTGTCAGTATTTATTTGTTACGGATAATAAACATGCATGTGTGCAGGTGTGGGTGGATATACATGGGGGTGTGTGTGGATTAATATATGTGTGGGGAAGGGGGGTTAGTAGTAATAGATATTAACTCTGTCAAACACAACACATCCTCCTACATGGCTTCGTGTAACGTTATTTGAAACACAAATGATATAGAGATGTGAAAGAAACATCCATACATAAACCATGGATATAACTAAATTTGCCATTAAACCAATCTCCTACAAATTTTGTTAAAAAACCAATAACCACAACATTATAGTCATGGTATTGTGTCGTCCTAGACTCACCAGTTGGGAAGCAGCCATCAACTGAACTTAAACTTCCTTACATGATAATCGCAATTGGAGTGATTGTCTCTGCTGGCTCCATCCTGCTGATTTCACTGGGTTTGATGTACTTCTATGGAGTGTTATGCTGTATGAAACTAAAGAAGGGTATGTCGTAAAGCAGCTGCCCCTCTACGTTCACCTCCAAATGAAGACAAAAAATACATTACCCATTCCCTTTAAAAAAAAATTCTTAAAGCGTCAGTCTTCAACTTCTTGTTACGTTTCCTTTTTATTTCACCACCTCTTGATTTTTTTTGATTTTTTTTATGTTGTGTTTCCTTTCTTCTTCTCTCTTTCTTTTTATTTATGTGTATTTCGATTACTTTTTCTGCCCTTAGATGGCATTCATATCCCCACTGAAAGTTTTATTTTTCTTTTTCTTTTTTTTTAAATACATTTGGTTTATTAAGCTATTTCTTTCGTTTGTATTAATTTACCTTCCGGAGTTTCTTTATCTTCTTGCTTATCGTTGTGTATCATACGTTGTTTAGCACACTTTATGAGCAGCGGGAAATTGAAATAGTTATACAGATAATAGAGAATACCATAATGGTATTCTCTATTATTTGTATAACTATTTCAATTTCCCGCTGCTCATAAATTGTGCACTCCTGTTTATCATAAATAATCCTTACACTTTCACATTTTCTTACCAACTATGTTTACCCATAAAATCTCATCCTTTCTATCCTGATCTCTCGTACATTGTTGTTGTAGTCGCTGTAGCATTCATGATGACAAATAACAGTGTTAATACTGAGACAGAAATTGAGGTGTAAGAAAATATGGGAAAAAACACATTTCAAATTAGTATAGTTCCAAGCAGGACAAGAATACAGTCATAAAGATCAACATAGGATAAAGAAGAGGCTAACTGCTAGTCGGAGGAATATGAATTAGGATACTTTAAGTTTGATTTTTATTCACATGAATTTATTGTTTACATTGTTTTTAATTTAAACGGATCGATTCATTGATCTGTAATCATGGATATTGTTTTCAATATAAAATTAATCAAATTTTCTAATGGCAGTCAACTTTTAAAAGGTATCTATGCTAAAATATGTGCTTGCATTAACATGACTCTTCTTTACATTTAATTTTATTCTGTGCACTCCAAGCAGACAATGGAAAACACAATCAGCCAGTAGGTCAAATGGTAGGTCTATTATTTTGCATTACTTACTGATATGATATTAAAAAATAGTATTAAGGGAAATAAAAATAGCATTACTTAATCAATCGTAGTTTCATTGCGAAATACATGCATATCGGTTAATCTTCAACTGCGTCTTGTGGAAATAACTTATCTACACACATTCAGCATTCTTAACAGAAATCAAAACATTTTAATGACCCAGTTTAATCATAATTAAACCCCATGAATTTAATTGTCAAGTTAAAAGGTAATTTATTTCTTTGTTTTCAATTGAAATGTAACCAAAATTGAAAATCAGTTACTTAGCTGCTTTTAACAACTCTGAATTTTAGAATGCATGGGAACTCGTTTTGAAAAAAATAAAAATGAAATGAAATAAGGAATATCTACTGCTTGGTCACTTTGCTCCTACACATAAATGTACAGTTATTCAAAAGTTGATTACCAATCTCAGGTTCGGTTGATGAAATCTTGTTTGTACTTTGAACAGAAAACCTTATAAAGGTCGGGACAAAATGTTTATGTTCGCCCCTGGCGCCATATTTCCTTTAAATACACGCCGCTGTGTTTTGGTTTAATGCTTTGCCTCTTTGAATTACAAGCTACTGATATACTCAATTTTTTTTTAAAGGCTCAGGTACCGTTCAAAGGAGTTTAAGTGCAAACCATTGATTTATAGGCCTACTCTGAATAAAGGAATTATATATTTTGATATTTTGAAATTCACTTTACGTATTTTGCTTGAAAATATTATTGTAGGCGGACCAGGGAGAATATGCTGAAATAGCACCAGTACCTCCACCTCACGCCTCCAAATCAACTACAAGCGACTACATGGACTTGAAACCTATTCCTCGCACCAACAATGACACAACTACAAGCTACTACATGGACTTGAAGCCTGTTCCTCGCACCAACAATGACACAACTACAAGCGACTACATGGACTTGAAGCCTGTTCCTCGCACCGACAATGACACAACTACAAGCTACTACATGGACTTGAAGCCGAATTCTCTCACCGACAATGACACAACTACAAGCTACTATATGGACATGAAGCCGATTTCTCCCACCGGCAATGACGAATACATCAATCCTAGTGCCCCTCGAAAGTGTCATGAGGCTATCGATGTAAATAGGGACTTGACCGATGAAAGTGCGCTAAAACGACCCAGACAATCAAGATTGTAAGTCCTAGTTCTACTCGAACGTGTTCTGGGGCGGTAAATGTGAATACAGACGAAAAGGCGTCTAAAAACGAATCCGGTGATCCTCAATATATCAATACCCTTCCCACAGCACAAGAAGCTAAGGCTAAAAAAAACACTACATAATTATACTAACATGTATCCCATACCGCCTATGTCGTCTCCGTAACATATTTCATTCACGATAAATAAGAGTAACACACAGGGTAAATCAAAAGCTGAATGTGCTAACACATGAACATAGCCTATTCGGAAATGGTACAAAGATCCCAATTAATTAGCAATAAAGAGTCCTTTCTCAGAAGAAAAGGAGGCGTACACCGTCAATAGCTTTCGTGGATCAAAGTTGATGAAGGTTTGTATATATTTGGGTCTATTTTCGCTGTGTAAAAGGAAAAATATATTCTTTAATAATTTGTATATGTAAAAATATCTAAATATAAAGGAAAAACTAGAATTAGAAAATATCTGATGCCCAAAACTGTACGAGTAGGTTTATACATTGTTTATTATTCATGTGATTTTCTTTAAAATACTATTGTCATGATTGTATCAAATTTTATCATACCTCTAAATCTACTGAGTAAATGAGTGAATGAGTAAATTACACCCCATACTTAAGTAGTAATATTAAATTAATATTAAGAGAATGCAGCATGTTATGTATTTAGATTGATATTTGTTATGTATAATCATAATTCACTCGAAATGTAAAGATCGTCTTTCATTCGGTTCCATCATCACATTGTAAACACTTTCACATTCAATTTTAGAACATACTGCTAATGCATGTAGACATAATGTGAAAAGGCGGACCCCTTACATAACACCATGATCTATTGCAAACGTTGCACAAGTGATTCGTTTTTATTGAAACAGTTTTACGTAAATTTATTAAACCTGTATATCAATTTCCATGTTTATGCCTATACGTATACTTATCACATAAACATTTTAATATATCTATGTGCTGGTTTATAACGAACAATAAATATTAACTGATTCACAAGAATAAGCTGTTAATATGGAATTATACCGACCATCGTATCTTATTATGATTTCTTGTACCACTTTTGTTACTATAATTTTAATCAGGTTTAACTCTGTCACATTTACATAAACTTGAAAATCTGACTTTAGTAAGCTTAAAGTGTATGATAAATGTATATATATATATATATATATATACATATATAATGACGATGTTTAAATGAAAATTCATGTTTCAATAATTGTCGAAGGATATCTGTCAAATATTTCATCTTAAAGCAACTACTAAATTTATGTAGCAAATAGATGTAAGATATCACAGCCTGCTGTTCTGCAAATGTTTAGAATGCATTGTGAATCGATGATATGCTATATTTAAAGTTGAATGGCACGACTTGCATTTCATTACAACTACTTGCTCCCAAAGTAGATTTAATCTCCTACTCTGGCCTGTAAGTTAAACCGCCTGCAGGATCACATTGTAAGCAACACTGTAAAAAGATGACGAATACTACATTTCCATGAGTAACACTTTAAAAACATTCACTTTTACATGTATTACATGTATATAGAGAGTGTGTTGTTTGAATAATCCAATATCTCGGTCATGTGTTGGACAATTGCAATCTTTAAACCATTGAATATTAAATGTTAACTTGTAGTTTTAAAAATGGCCTCTTCCAATTCATTTGTATACACATTATATGTAACTGTAACCTGTTGCTTTAAGATGTACAATCAATTTAAATAAAACAATATTTTTCTGCATTTTTCTAAACAGTAGTGCTTTATAGTTTGAGCTTAGATTAGAATATTGAGGGCTTTGTAACATATATATGTCAAGTTTATGATTATAACTATAATGGCAGATATTATAATTATCATATAAGCTCACATGTACATGTATGTAAATCCATATAATTACGACACCATTGCACTGTTTCACCTGAATGAGATCAGCCTTAATAATATATAATGCAATACTAATTGACTTTAGACGAATAAGAATAATATGGATGTAGGAAGAAAAAGTATTGCATTGTAAATCCTGGGAGACGTTAAGGTTGATTATACATTTAATTGCATTTGTATCTAAGCATATCGAATCCTTAAATAATCGATACATTGGGGCATACAACAAAAGATAATTAATATTGCTTGTGGAGTATTTCAACTTTACTTCATCACATTAATTATTATGATTTGTATAGTCTGTCTGTATTTTTTGTTCAATAAAGGTCTATTTCCGAATTTTTTTTCTGATCATCGACGAATCCATTTGTTTAAAGCAATCGTTTTATCTTTGCATTGCACTGAGTGCACTGCATGACAGACCTGTAGAAAATATACTCCTTGTTATGTGTTTCAATAAAAGCTGCACAGATAAAACAATGATGAGGTTTTAACAGTGCATATTTACTTGTTACACTATACTATCACAGGTCCTTACAATGTATTTCAATAAAAGCTGCACAGATAATACAATGAGCCTTAAAGGTTAATGATTAAGCTACCGCGTGTATTATTTTCTCTGCTTTCGCAGGGCTTGAATCATTTCATCTTCCTTAAATCATTCGATGTCACAGCAAGCTTCAGATGCAGAGTCGATAGCCCTGGTATCAGCAGGCTCTAAAATGTTTCATGAAATGGAGGATATGAAATAAATTATTATTTCTCCAAGGGTTAAGGGCATGACAAAATAACACACAAGCAAATTTAATAAAGAAATTATAAAAAATACAAAATGAGGAATAAACGATGATTACAAACGAGATAAAAAATTAACAAAAACAAACTGCAACAAAGAAGCATCACATTAAAGACAAATTGAATGAAAACAAGATGGATGAAATATATGGCATTCTGAATTGAACACAGGGGTAAACAAATTAAACAGAGAAATATTATATACAAGCATTTATAAAGAGTGTGATGGGCAACAAGACCCGCAAAACAGGGATAAACGTCATAGCTTGAATAATTCAAGAAAGAACTGAAAGTTTTAGAGTGGAAACTAGAAATGTGGGAGAATAATATGTGAAAGAAAAAGTGTAAAGTATTTATGAATTATGTCAAGGAAATAAAGATATTTACATGGAGAGAGTAGGGTTATTTGTGGATGAAGTTTCAATGACAGAATGAACGGAGGAGGACAGCGTGAGATGATAAGAGGCCTGCCATGCAAAAAAATGTATACAAAGAGAGATAGAGAACACTTGACTTAAAGATAAAGTTGAGTTCTGGTCATACGAATGCATTGTAAAGGAAATTGTGGATTTGATGAGAAATGTTGATCATGTAGCATCTAAGTATTGATGATGTACTGCAAGATTCAAGATTCATCAGAATGATAGAAAACTTGACCCAGTCTTGGCATAGTACGAAGTACTGTACACATTAAGATAAATATGGTACTTTACAAACATATCGCATTAAAATCCAGCCTTATTTTCAAACTTTTAATTGTCATGTTTAGGATATAAAGGGATTTGAAGCGCCATTCGTTTAAAGGAACATTTTTTTATCTGATGTCTTTCCGCACTTGCATAAAAACAATAATAACCCTCAGAAATTATTGTTCACCTCTTCCCAGTACTCAACCTTCTCTATAAAGGGATAGTTGACTTTGAGTATAGAGGGCGCTACAAAAATATCATGTATATATCATCCATAACTGTACATTCTCTGCTAGTAACGAGGACATGTGCATAAGTAAAGAACGATTTTGAATAATCTGGATTTCGTAAATATATAGAATAGAAGACCAAAAATATGAGTTATATCATCATCATCAGCATTTAAAACACAACACACACAAAAAAACCTGCCACTAAGTAACGACACCATAGGGTTAGAATTCAAGAATCATGGGAGATCACATATCACATGAAGAAGGGGGAAGGAACATGGACTGTCTCCGTGATGGGTAATGAGTATCAAGGCGTCGTTTACTATTGAGCATATTCTCTATCAGCGTATCACAGGCACAAAAGGAATATGGACATTTGAAGGCAAATGAGCATAACAAGAACTTCTTGCGGCGAGCAACAGGAGACAAAGGTGAAGAACCCAAAGTCTTTCTTTATAAGGCAATGGTACACAATCTTTTAAATGTTATATTTGGACAAAGATGACAGCGGCATTAACCAATGTAGAGTGACGACAATTCTTGCATCATAGTATAATACCTACACAGGATCAAGAAACATACACTTAAAGATACAAATACCGGGTAAATAATGTTGAAATTATAAATTATGAAAATACTCTGTTCAGTATCAGAATTAAAAGGGAATATATTATCAATCAGTCATAGTGGTATAGCATCACTTCTAGATCTTGCGTATAAACTATTTACCCACGAGCTATAAGTAATTCAGAAGCCTAATTATCAATAATAAACCACCATTTTAAATGTTACTATGTAAAATTGTACATGCTTAAAGATTCGGAGATATAAAATACAATAAGAAGATCTAT
Source organism: Strongylocentrotus purpuratus (assembly GCF_000002235.5). Lineage (NCBI taxonomy): Eukaryota > Metazoa > Echinodermata > Echinoidea > Camarodonta > Strongylocentrotidae > Strongylocentrotus > Strongylocentrotus purpuratus. The sequence goes on from NW_022145594.1 coordinate 15,686,352, forward strand.
ACGTAAATAACTGAATCAAAGTAAAGTATATAGACATGTATATGCTCATTTTGTTGTAAAATTGGTAATGCTGGAATTAAGGTTTCATACCAAACTAGGGTTAACAAAGGAAATTAGTGTAAGGTCTATGTTTCCGTTGTTATACCTACTATCGGATTTAACTGAATTAGTAGAATACGGTCCTTGAAATTCGAACTGTATTTACATCTATGATTATAAACTAGGAAGACGAAATAATTGGAGGCAGCTGTCAAAATAACACGTTCGTTTGTCTAACATTATTAGCTCACGAGACCCCTCATTGGTGACGACGTACACCCGGACGGGCACATCAACCATACACACGTAACAATAACGAGAGCCTTATGAGGTCAATTGTGAATGAGAGAATACAAGATCTTCTGTGATACTTAAGTGAGCCTTACCCTGATTTTTCCATAAAACTTGCATAAATTAGCTTTTTTAAAACTAGGATGCCATTCACCGATTTCATGGCACCATATCTACAATTAATGCTTTTGATTTTAAAAAAAATGACTCACATGCTAAAAATCGCGCTTTTGTAAAGCTTTTCCCTAAAATTGTACACGTGAGGAATGCAATGCAAATATATATTGTAATACAAGATGTTAGGTATTTCTCCCTTGACCATCTTTCTTTTGAGTCGCCTTTTGTTAAGCACGATTTATATTAGTCCATCTTTTTAAAGATTAACACAGTTGACACTATTTTTTTTTCGTAAACCTATTGTTGCTTGGTATGAAAAGGACTTCATTAGCCAAACAAACGATTCATAATATTCAATTCTTCCTGAATAAAAAAAAAATAGTTCAATTTAGTAACATGACTTGCATTTTGTGTGAGCGATTGTAAAAAGGTAAAATACCTTGATGAAAGGAAATCTTAAATAACATGATAACGATGACAAGGGGCAGAAGATTAATTGTTTATGCTCCTTCTACATACCTTTGTTATCATGGTATGTTTTACAGCGATCCCGGATCCACCTCATAACCTCTCCATCAAGCCCTACCAGCCGACATCTTCAACTATCTCCGTTGCCTGGCAACCTGTGTTCCTTGTAGGCGGATTCTAGCAGTTTGAAAAATGAAAAAAAAACGTATTTATCCAATTTCAAATTAAGATTATTAATCATAACCTAAAGATCGTTTTTGTATCAGAGCTCATAAGAATATTTGAAATTTAAAGATATTTCGGTAAAAGGCTTGTAGAAGAATGTATAATATATTCGTTTATTTATCATAATAAAATATTACAATATATAAAAACGTTAAACTCGCTGTTTAGCTGTCTTACTGTGTAAGTGGGTGGATGGCTTTGTGTACTCGTGCGGTGTGTGTGCGTGTGTGTGCGTGTGTGTGTGTGTGTGTATTTTTTGTTGTTTGGGGGTTCAATTACTGCCTTTACCATTTCTCAAAGACCATTTTCACTCCAGAATAAAAGAACTAGTGTCAGATACTACAAGCCATATATGTTTATTGTTGTTCGAGTGTCTGCAATCCTGGATCCCCTTCATAACCTTTCCATCAAGCCCTACCGGCCGACATCTTCAACTCTCTCCACTGCCTGGCAACCTGTGTTCCTTGTAGGAGGATTCTAGCAAGCGTTCCTGTGAGTTGAATAATGGATCAGAGAAAAATTCCCGCTTTGCGGCAGTGCAGCTAGCTCAATTAATCCTACAACGTATCATCTTATTAACATTTTGAACAATTCCTCACGTGCCCGAAGCAGCTTGGCCACTTTGATAGAACATGGGATATAAGAATTTCTGCCCGCTCAAGAGGGGGGGGGGGATTAAACCGCCAACCCCCTCCCCCTTAGATCCGCCCCTGATAGTCACAATGAACATATAACATGACCTAATGTCAAGAGTGTATAAAGTAAAGTAATTAAGGTTCTTTCTGATTCTTAACCCAAATCACTGTGTATATTTCGTGAGTCTATTCATTTTTTATAGTCCGGAAATGGTAGTATTATATACTTTGCTACATGCTTGTGTTTCTTATAGGAACTTTTAAATCAAACAAGTGACTTAAAGCCACGATACATGTTAGTATTACACGCGCTAAATATTAATTGCTATATCGATATCAAAAACCTACTTTCATAATCAAATAGTTCATTATTGGACAGAGTTGTAAAGTAGCGCTTTTTATGGCAGTATGAGATGACTGAATGATGATATTGATTTGATTAAAAGCTCTTTTTTTTCTGGTTTTTATCATCTCCAAATGTGGTAAGTTGTACTTCATCTTTGGATTGTAAGTGTAAAATGAGCTTAGCCTAGATGGGATTTCGGGAGGTGTAATCGATATAAATGGATGCAATATTTTGTTTAGGCAAAACTATCCATAGTCCTTTGATTCATGATTTCCAAACGCTCTATATCGTGTAAGCCGCCACATTTTGTTTTATTATCCCAATTACATGATGGAGGTACAAAGATCATTGTGAACGAAACTGGTCAGAAAGCTTAACTATCATATAATTGAACCAACTCAGAGATTGTCGTACATTTCACTTATACTTACGCATTACTTTTTATTACACACACGTATTGGAAACTATTCTGTGCGATCAATCAATATACTTGAACGTTGGGCCATTATCATTTATCGTCAAGGTGTTTAACAGAAAGTGTATTTAAACGGTGGGAAAGCTATTTGGGATGTCACGTCCTCACCCCTCCCCCATCTACTATTGAATAACAATTGAAAGAAAGCAAAAAGTAAGATTAAAGAGAAAGAGAAAGAGGAACATGGAAACAAGCAGGAAAAGAACAAGATTGGAACATCATCATAACCTCTTTCATAATAAATCGGTAGTCTTGAAAATGTGCATTTAATTTGCTGAGTACACCGGTGCCGCTCCCCCCCCCCCCCCACTAGTCCAGTACTCCTTACTTTAATTTCACCCATACAGGATACCATGCATTTCAAGTGTCGATTCGGACAGGCAACTACTCTCTACCAGTTATTGGGGAAGATTTCACACTGGTTTGTACCTTCACGCCGCCAACCAGGAATCGACTTGTAATTTGGGAAAGGAGAGGTAGTTTCAATACGCTGGCCTCTCACGACTGTCAAGATCATCGTTCTTGTGGATTTACTGTTCTTAACCAATGGAAATTTAGCTTGTTAGCAGACTATTACAGTGTGAATCTTACAATAAAACAACTTCACAAAAGTGATGAAGACAACTACCAATGCACTGTAAGCGGTACGGTTGGGCCAGCGAATCCAGTATCATCTAGCACGTGAGTAACCCCATTATTACCAGGTATACTATTCATTAAAACAAAAAAGCCAAAATAAAGGTAAACGTTTTTATTCAAACGCGTCACTGTGGCAAACTCTACAAAGATTTCTTTACCAACATTTTACACAAGGATTGGCGTGTTCTTAACTGGGTATATTGTACAAAGCATTCGATAAAACAATCAGCGATATAGTTTCTTTTAATGCGTCTAAATATTCGGCTACAAACTAACTTACACGACAACACCAACAAAGCGATGAAATGAAATTAAATGATTAATTCAATGATATGTGATATTCCAATATGTTTTTGTTGAAGTTGTAATCTTTGAAAGCTTGTGATAACAGTCAATAGTGATTACATCTCAAGGATTTAGACTATCAGATAGAGCAAGTTATATTGGAGTTAGGGTTTTAATCATAGATATTCCCTCTTGTGTCGCTAGCCCCACCCAGTTGGCTCATTATCACTAATGCAAGATCGAGCAGTTACCTGAGCAACATCACTGTTACGGTATCAGCTGGACAGCCGTACGACATCATATGCGAAGCATACGGGGCAAGACCTCCTTCAGTACTGAAATGGCGTATACCAGATGGTGTAACCGTTGTTCGTCAAGATCAGTCTGATGTCGTACGAGGCAAAAGCTATGTCTCTCAGAACACTGTTACAATCACACCCTCTATAAATGATCAAGAAAAGAATATCGGCTGCGTAGCATCACATCCAGAACTACAAAATAAACTTCAACGCTCAGTGCACTTAAATGTTTATGGTTAGTACACGTGTTAAGTAAGTAGCATGTCTTTATTGTAGTTATGTGGTAAAAGGTGAGATCAATAATACTGTTTATGTACTTCTCTAATAAATTCTAAAAATTCGAGCAGTTTCTGGGCCGAAATATGTATAAATGTTTACAAATGTTTATTCACGAGATTCACATTTTCTCTACAAGTACTTTCTTTCCATCCATATTCACAAACGTATCAAATATATATATATGAATATGTATGTTTTCCTTGAAACACTATCTAGCGTTTCTTACATGCTTTCTTCCCAATTTCTCTTTATTAAGTAATGCCCTCTAGCCTGTTGATTTTTCTATCTGGAGAAAGCGAGGAAAACGGACAAGGGTCAACCACCATTGACGTTCAAGAAGATTCCTTGACTTCAATCACTTGTAAAAGTATTGGATCACTACCAGCAGCTGAAATATCATGGAGATTTGACGACAACAAAAGTCTTTCCAGTGACTTAAGTTTTGAATTGTAGCAGTGCTGTAGATCACAGTTTGTTCGACACCGAAAGTACCATCAAGATACGCCATGAAAGAAAACACCACGGGAGTTACCCTTGGTGGTATGCATATCTGGGAGATTATCTTGATATACGGGTAGCTAAACTGATGGTTTATAGTGAGTTCAGGTTCTTTGATATACCGGTATCCATTTGCATTGAACTTGATCGGACATTGTTTGTACTGAAAGTCCCATTCATTACTCATAATTAAAAAGAGGTGACTGTTTTATTTATTAATATTTACCCGATGTTAACAAAATTATCATTATAGTTATAACTTATAACTAAATTGGCGTCTCCTTGGACTGGGAGGGGAAATAAGGATTGGTTGTCAGCATGACCCTCGTGTCTTTTCTCCTCGCTGTATAACTTAATGTCATATTTAAGAGCTTATATATTTAACCAAATGAAAATTTGAGTCATCAAGGTTTTATCCATAACCATATATAATTCATTTCTGTGTAAAGGCCCACCAAAAGATGTTAGAATTACCAAACCAGAGGACCTACAAGATGGTATAAAAATCAATGTAAGCTGCAGAGCTGCAAATGGATACCCTGCTCCGCTCATCCATTGGTACATCGGATCTAGAAATGTGACAAATGATTCGTCTATTAAAACTTCAAATGATGAAGCTGATCGGTATGATACTGAAAGCACCCTCACCCTCATACCAAAGAGGATTCATTATAGGAAACCTCTTCTCTGTCAGGCAGTTCAACCTACAATAACCGCAATACGGCCATTGAATGATAGCATGGTGCTTAACATATCATGTGAGTATCCATTTTCATTAATCCTTTTGGTAACGATATTATGATAGTCTTCGACTACTATTTCCTCATTTGATTATATAATTGTATTTTTTTTTTATATCTGTATGTAAAATTCTATAAATGTTTCACACATCACCCATCGGTTGTAATTTTTCCGATCTTACAAGAGGATGCAGTCAAAGTAATGGGCTATATTTACATTACGGATTTCATTTTGTTCATGCATGCCATTGACAAGTCTATTCATCCATTTCCATCCCCATCCCAATTCACACCTCAGCTCAAAACCAATTGTTCAATGCTTTTTCTATACATCAGACTTCCCAGTTGTGTTTATTACTTCTCGGCGGCTTACATCAAATAAAGTACGTGCTGGTTTTGTGTTGACATGTACGGCAGACGCGAATCCTGTTGCCTCTATCTTCTATTGGTTCTGTAATGACACACTTCTTTGTGACGGCACCCGAAATATGTCACTCTCCAAGACTATAACCGGAGGTGAAACGCTAACCTCTAGCGAAGTGGTGCTTCGAAACTCCCTGTCCGAAGATCCTTGTGAATACAAATGCTCTGCTGTTTCAAGATATGGTTCCGGTAGTGCGGTCTTCAACTCAACAGTTTCCCGTAAGTTGAAATGTGTTTCCATTATATATATTAAGGTTAATTTATGTCTTGCCTATGTGATTCTCTTTCTTTTTCATTATCTGAATTGGTGCTTGTTTCCAAATAAAAAATAATAATCTCGTTTTCATGAATTCTTCTTCTTTTTTATCAAAATGAGTAATTAACAACAAATTATGGCACTGAATGAACAGTCTCTACCGATTTTACAGAACTTTTCTTTTTACCACTGATTAACCCTGAAATGCAGTTATCCTCCATTCACTATCTCGGCTCATCGTCAACCAAAACCAAACGACATCTTCAGCTTTCTTCGTTGCCTGTCAACCTGGATGCAGCAAATTCAAGGAATTCAAATCGGTGAGTCCATTATTCATCTTCCATCGTTCACGTTTAGGTATTAACATCTTTGGCATATCCACAAGTTAGTTTGCAGATAAAGAAGTGTGTCTTTAGTGTTAATCATGGAGACTGCGTTGTCTAGGACACTTCATATGCCATTTACTGTAGCCCATTCTGGCACAGCCCGAGACTGGAAGAGCTCAAGCCCCTTTCACACCGGATCTGCGTAGAGTTGCGTAGTGTTGCGTACCGACTACGCCGAAGTTAAGCTGCGTACTCATGAATAAATTGATGCTTCGGCGTAGTCCCTGCGTAGGTTATGCGTAGGCTTGCGTACGATCGGCGTATAGTTACGTACCCTATGCGTAGGCACCGCGTACCTTCGGCGTAGGCAATTGGCGTAGGGTTACGTACGGTTGCGTAGGCCTGGCGTAGGGTTGCTTACGGTTGCGTAGGCCTGGCGTAGGGTTGCTTACTGTTGCGTACGGTTGCTTACTGTGGGAGAAAATGCCATGTAAAAATGCAAAAGACGCTCGTAGGAGCCGCGAGTATAGCCATTGGCGCTTTATAAACATATATAATAAAAAAATATGTTAAAAAGACAGTTCAATTTATTGTATAAATGAACTGTGCAGTGTACAAAGAATTGTACATGTTATTACATGTGAAGATAACTTGATCTTTAGTATAATCATAACATTCTGACAAACTGTGACATCCAAGGGGCAGTGGGTCTCTTTTGCATGCGTGAAATAGGGCTGAAACGCCTATTTGCGTAAAATAGTGAGTGCATAAAATAACATTTATAAACCTGCCATAAGTTTTACTAGTAAAAAGTGGCATTTGGTACACGTTTTTGACCGTGACATTTTCAGTTTTTTTTAGTAGGTATTAGCAACTGCTGAGGTTATTTTGCAGTAATGTTAATTTGTTCAAGATTTTATTTTCCAAAAAATGCAGACATTTTTGTTGATGTACTACATTATTGTACTATGTATCATTGAAAAGGGTAATATATGAACTTTCTTTTGATAAACATTGCAAGGACACGTGATGTGATTTGAAAACTCAAAACGCCAACAAAAGAGAGCGCTTAATTTGATTTGTGAATAAATGTGGACAGAAGTCTGATATTTGTTGACCATATCTCCTTTTTTCACTCATTTGTAATATATCATTCCATAACAGTTTCCTGAAAGTTTGAAGACGATATCTGTTGTCCTTGGTCCGTAGCGTATTTGTGTGTGACAATGTAATGATATAAATGTTAGTCATTTATCAAATTTAAAGAAATATTTCTGACATACACACTCACTCAGTCTCATTAACAGAGTGAGAAAAAAATATTTCTTGGCTCATTTCAATTAAACAAAATTATATTACAAACATACGAACAGGACCACAAACGTACACACAAGCAAACAAACCGACACAAATACATACAGATTTCCACAAAACATAATAAAATTTTCGCATGAGGCATCAGCTTATGAATCTTATCTATGTTTATTATATTAACAGCCTGAGATGTCAATTATCACAAATTTAATAAACCATAACAAAACAAAACATGTCAGTCTGAAATACCTTGTAGTGGTACAAACAGAAGAACAAGCAAGAATGATCAATGGTCAATATCTGCCAAGTTTACATCCAGGTCCCCAAACAAATCTTTATACCATACGTTTTTAATGCTTCGTCGGATTGGCGTAGGGTAGCGTATTGTTGCATAGGCTTGGCGTACATTTGCGTAGGCTTGGCGTACAGTTGCGTAGGATTGGCGTACAGTTGCGTAGGCTTGGCGTACAGTTGCGTAGGCTTGGCGTACAGTTGCGTAGTAAAGTCTACGCCGAAGGTACGCGAAAAAAATTAAACATGTTTAATTTTTTGCGTTCATCTCGCGTACCCATTCGCGTCCCTCCGCGTACAGTTGCGTAGGGTTGCGTACGATCGGCGTAGGGTTGCGTACGATCGGCGTAGTCGCTACGCAACTCTACGCAACTCTACGCAAGGCCCGGTGTGAAAGCCCCTTAACCACGAGGCTTTCTAAAAGTGTTTTAACGTTGTATAATAGATTATATAGCTAAGGACTATATATGAGTACGCCCTTGGCTTTAGGAGCCGGGGAAAGGGTACAAATGTATTTGTACGAGATTTACACGTATGAGCAATTATAAAACTGCCTTCAAATTATATATATATTTATTTACACTAAGTACTTTCTAACCTATGACTGATTATTATTAAATTGTACAATCGCCTGAAGCATAATTTGCGTTTAGGTAGAATATTCAAGAAAAGCCTATACAAAAGAAATATCAAACACACACCTTTATCTGGAAGTTTATAGCTCAACTATTAAGAAGTAAGCCGGAAATAAAGGATAATATCAAACCTTCCGTAAATAGCGAGCGTTGAACTCTTTGTTGGACTTACGGTTGGACTTGAGTTCCATGCACGCCCTATTATATATGCCAGCGCGTAAACCTGGCACTGCGTAAAGTAGTATATTCAACAAGATTTGGTGATGTTCACTTGGAATGTATTTAAAATGCAGTATCTTTTTGTAGGAGAAATATTAACTGCAGCATATTAACTAGCACCCCTTATATCTAAAAACTATTTGTTGTTAATTGGTACACTTTTGGCTTACAGCCGATAGTCCAAAATGAAATATTTGTGATTACTGGAAAAAAAATATTTCTAAGAAACCAAAACGTCCTATTCATTTTGGGTGGTATTCTCGAAAACGGCCTAAGTTAAACCTGGCCTAACTTAGTCCGTGGTTTAGTTAGGCCAGGCTTAACTTAGGCCGCTGATCTAAGTCATTTTCATTTCTCGAAAGGTGGTCTAACTGATCCATGGTTTAAACCTGGCCTAACTTAGTCCATGGATCATTCACCATGGTTACAGTTTCTGCACATGCTCAGTACCGAAGCTGCGACGTCACAATGCACTAAGACAATGGGCTAAGACAATGGATGCGCAGTGTGGAGAGGATGCATCACCTTGACAACTTGAGCAATATGACGTCCAGTGGCGGAGGAGCGACTTCCAAAGCGGGGGGCAGCAATAACAAAAAGGGCACTTGCTGGAATTGTATCGTTGTTAAAAGGAAAATTATCAGAGGTGAAAAGGGTCACATATCACACCTGAAAAGGGGCATTGAACATATTTTAATAGGGGCACTTATGAGAATGAAAAAGAGGCACTTATAATAAAGGAAATGTGCATTTGTTGAAGGAAAAGGGGCACCGATAATTGTGTTAATAGAGGGACCTCTCATATTTAAATAGAGCAATTATCGAAGGTGAAGGGGCACTTATCAAAAGTGAAAAGTGGCACTTCTCGTACCTGAAAAGGAACACTTACTAGAGATTTAAAAGGGCACTTATGATAATGGAAAATTGACACTTCTTGCAAAGGAAATGGAAACTTGTCGAAGGAAAAGGGGCGCGTGTCAAAATTAAAGGTGCACTTATCAGAGGTGCAAAGGGATAGGGGCACTTTTCCTATGGAAAAAGGGGCACTTTTTACAAAGTTAAAAGGACACTTTCCTATATATAAGGGGCATTTGAAAAAGGAGACACTGTACCCCCCGAAACTCTTTCTCCCTATCTCCATCTCTCTCTCTCTCTCTCTCTGACACACAAACACACAATCTCACATCATTGTTTATTTCTCATTTTCATGACATCTCTCACCATTAAAATTCTCATTTGGTTCCCTTTCTTTTTTACTCTATCTCTCTCTCTCTCTCTCGCTTTCTCTCTGTTCTCTCACTGTTTATTTCCAGACTTTTTCCATGTATAATTCATTGAACCCAACAGTATGCACACTTAAAATCAAAAGATATGAAAGAAATATTGTATATAACATATCAAGAATTATGTTCAATTCATTTATTTTTCTTAAAACAGAAAAGATTGTAATTCACGATGAATATGATTATAAAATTGAAAGTCAAATATTAAGCTCCAATAGCCTCATAATGCGCTACTTGAAATGACAAGAATTCAATGCCTTTTTTTTTTCTTTTGTATCATGACTTGCACTATATTATAAAACACGTTATAAAACATGATTTCTTAAATGACTCAAAATCATAATTTTTCCAGTGAAACAATGAACATCTGATGCACATAAAAAACATCATTATAAGTGATGGTTGCTTTGTAGTTCAAACACACAACAAGGACATATCAAGCTTTTTATCAATGGTTGCTCGTTTATTACCATAGCTTCATGTTATGAGGATTATAATACAAAGGTTTTGATCCCCATGCAGTCACAGTTACAGCAGATGGAGTCTGGTTCATTGAAGAGGCTACTTAGAACTTCATAGTCCTTGCAAGTATGTCTGTTGAATGAAAAGAGAAAAAATGAAAAGAAGAACATTGTGACCAAAGTGGACTTGCATGCACATTGTTGTAAAAGTGGAGTGCATAATCAATTACATGAAAGTATTGATGGGAAAATGTGAATGAACAAATGCCATCCTTTAAGTACCTGGGCATACAAACAACAACTTATTCGTACAGCCTACCTGTCAGAAATTCAGCAGCTCAGTAGTTCTCCTTCCTCTCCCTGAATTTGTCTCAATTATCAGGGAATTTGCCTTCATTTATTTTACTGAAGAAGAACATCATCCTGAAACAAAAATAAAAAGGTTTAGACCTCATTAAAATATGAAAGATCTACTCCCTTGATAATTGGTCTTAGTTATAGTGTCAATCATATTCTAACTTTCAAAAACAAAATAAGGCGCCTTTCATGTAGGCAGTGACTAGGCACCCCCTCCCCACTCAGTTACTAGTAATCAATTATTTACAGAATGACTACCGGTATCTCTTTTAAAGTCAAGAACAAACATGACATTCTTGCAGTACTATCTCATAAATTTTCTTGCACCAAGTTGTACTTGCCATGCCATAGCCTAAGAAAGCCCTAAGTAGCTAAAGTATATAGCCAAGATTGTCCCTTTCCTAAAATCAAGTCTAGAGGTCTACATCTTACTTAGATAACCAGCCGACAGTTGGCCTAACCTAGATGTAAACGTAGCCTGGAATGTAGATTTTACAAGGCCCTAATCGTTAGAGCCCAACTTTTCCATTTTACTTCAATCTAACATTAGACCAAAGATTGTCTTTGTTAATGTTATCTCCCAAAATGAGCTTCGTGAAAGGGGAAAAAGTAAAATGAAAATTTACTGTACTGTACTGCAGTCTGTAGGTCTCTAAGTCTTATATGGTCCAGAATTGTAAGTGGTAGGTTTGAATTTTCTTCTGACCCAAATTTAAAAGTAGTTAATCAACTGTTGATTATTTGTGTCTTATTTTCAGAGATAGTTCCGCCCAAAAGTCTAGGCCAAGCTGTCACTGTCAGGAGTGACTGGTGGTAGCCATGGCAATCGAGCTGAACATACTAGCTCGTGGCGATGTAAAATGAAAGAAAGTTTGAGTGTAGATTGCACCTACATTCATCAGACAAAACAATTTTAAATCAGCAATTCATAATGTATCTGTAGTCACATCTGCAGATTCATAAAATCAGCAGATCTTTTTAATACAAATTGTATAAACATGATTTAGTTTACAAACTTTATGCGTAATAAGGTCTACAGCTTTACTCAACAGCAGACTTTCCAAGAAAAATGGAGTATTTATATTTTTCCTGTTCAGGAAATAACTGGTGTTGGGCTAACTGGCTTCGAGATGCCTATGTGGGTGCAATCAATAGCACCGACCATATTAATGCCAGGGAAATGGCAGTAATTATAAAATTCATGTTGGGTCTGCACTCTGCAGGACTGCCTCTCTTGTTGAAGGAATTGAGATGTATTGCTCCCATCTCCTGACAATGGCTATTGAGATGGACTTTACAAGGCGGGACACGGCAGCTTGGGAGAGGCCTTCTTTTTTCATCCCCATGCATCAATTGAAAAGAACCTGAAACAGCAGAAAATCAAGATGAAAAATATGTTGATATTTAATAAGAAATAACAATTTCTCTTTCTCTGTAGTTAATACTAGCTAATAGTATTATTAGACTAAACTACTGTAACATTCTAAGCAAATGTATGTAAAAAAAAGGAAGGTTCTGTCCATTTCCTTTCAATTTCTATTAGACCTGTCTCTTACTGGTGAAAGTTAGATCTAGATCTAGGTCTAGTGGATCCAATATTGTTTAAAAAAAATAAAAATCTTGGGGGGGGGGGATGGGTGGTTATGAAAATCATCAACATCCTGTAGAAAATTATCGCACCAACAGCCACAACTAGCACTGCAGCTCAGGCAGAGGTGATACCAGGCCGAAATTTCTGTCTCTTTCGTTAGTTAGCCTCTGATTTGGGTAGGGTCGGCTCCTGAAAAAGAGGAGCCGACCCTACCAAAATCAGAGGCTAACGAACGAAAGAGACAGCTAGATCTAGATTTAGGCCTAGTGCTAGTCCACTTTTAGGCAACAGCGTCTCGAAAATCCTCTATAAAAGTAGTTTATACGTCTAGCAATGATAGTTTTAAGGTGTTGTTAAGTTGGTATATGCGTACGAAAGTACAAAAGTGCTGAGAAAAAAATTGCCCGGTAAGAAATTGCTCAATCTCAGGAAACAAAAATGTTAACCGACAATTATTTGCACGTATGGGACTGGTCTGCGAACACTGTAAAGATGTACCAAGTTTCCCCCAAATTTATTCAGTTAAAAGCATTTTAAATTATCACCAGTACAGCAACATGAAAGTAACAACAATACTCTATTAGCTGGTGTAACTTTCATGAGCGCTTATCCATACAAAAGAGTGTAAATTGTTATCAAATATAGAAATTCAAATGCAAACCTTACCGTTCACTCTCCGCGGACAGTCGATTTTACTGAAACGTGACGTCATGCGAAGTTAAACCTGCCCTCTGAGCGGCCTAAAGTTAGGCCGAACTATGACGTATTTAAGCCTGGCTTATCTTTAGGCCACCTTCGAGAATAGCAAAAAAGATAGTCCATGGTTTAAACCAGGATTAGGCCACTGATTTAACTTAGGCCGCTTTCGAGAATACCACCTTTTCTTTTTTTTTTTTAGAATAGAACATATTTATGTCCAAACGGGAATAAATAATACACATATTCCCTACTTATCCCATTGTGAAAACACAACAGTTTATATAACTCCCCGTCATTCCTCTTCCTAAATATATATACCTATTGTTTGAAGCTGAATGGCTTTAGCGAACGTTAAAAGTAAAATAATAATAGTCAATGGTTGCCTATAATAACAACTAAGGTAATACTTCCAAAAGAGCCAATTGCTGTAAGTTTCCCAAACTCCCCTTTTATTTGAAAATGGCAGTGCACTTATGCACTTCAGTGAGATAGATTCCTTTCACTTTCGAAGCGCAAGAAAGAAGTGAATAAGCATATCATCAATTTGTCTATATGTCCACCCATTCAGTCATTGGAAATCGTTATTGCACATCGCTCATTGTTTAGTTATCCATGTATTATGTTAGGTTGCAGGAGGGTTTCTGCAACGTACCTCCTAAGTTGAACTATTCAAGGAAATGAGACGTAATAACAACATGGATGAACGTTTTCGATTATTTCTCTTTCTCACCTTCCTCGTTTCTAACACAGTTGAGGTTAGCGTGTCTACTAGTATTCAGAACTAGCTACATGTCAAGAGACGGGATGCAGAAACGAACGAAATGTTACAGATATGTTCAAGTACAGTTTGAGGGCAGATTCTTCCAGCGGAAATCTAACTATTAAGAATTTAACAGTGGATGACAGCGGCATATATCGATGCATTGTTTTCACATCTTCTGATACAGTTGCAAGTGGAGTTGTAGTGAAAGTACTGTTATCAGGTAATGTATTCTAACATTATTCTGAATTTCTTGTCATAATAGTTGTGATGCGTGCGAAATTACAATATAAATGATTTATTACTCATTCGAAATCAATACAACATTCGAACTTTTGAATAAAACAGTCATGTCAGATGTATCGAGTTCAATTTGTGACTGAGAATAATCCAAACCCTCGTTTTTTAGAATGTTAACAACGGTCCTAGATCTAGGTCGACACCCAAGTTTACAAGACATATATTCCAGTTGTAAATTTGTAAATAAAGCAATTTTAGTAAAACTGCAATTTCTGACAGTGCTCAACTGTAGGAAAAAATGTAGATATAGGAGTTGGAAGGTTAAACTTTATTGGTACGAGTTATACGGACTGGTGAAACAGTCTGTATAACTCGGACCAATACAGTTTAACCTTCCAACTCCTATGTATATATATATAAATATGTATATATATACGTGTACAATTTGCTTAATTTCCAGCCAGACCTAGATTGATATCCATCATCGACGATAAGCATGAGGATGGATACAAGAATGGAGCATCAGTGAGTATCACATCTGGGAGAACCCACAACCTAATATGCTCGGTCCAAGACGCAAGGCCACCTGCAGAACTGGAATGGCACGTTCCTGAAGAAGTACAGATTCGGCGAAACCATCAGTATAACACTATTCATGGTGAGGCTTACACCTCTGAAACAGTTGTATTTGTAACTCCGTCCAGGGACGATGATGGAAAGATTGTCCGTTGCGTGGCCTCGCATCGAGAGCTGGAGAATGGGCTTCAATCGTTCATCTGTCTAGATGTCCAAGGTGACTATCCATCATTGTTCGGTGGTGTATAAATATGCGTCTAAATATGAGCATTGTCTGAAATTGATGGAATATTCAACATCTCCTAAAACGTGTCCCTCTCGTCTGTATTTCCTTCAGGTAGGGAATAATAAGAACGTCTTTAGATTCCATGATCCCTTTACCGCTAATAGTTCACCTCTTTATACAAAGGTAACTGACTCTGTATGAACATTTTTATTCTTCCTTTCTATATTTACTCAGTACCGCCAAGTGACCTTCAGCTTACCGCTTATAGATCCATAACTACCAATACAACAGAGACAAGAAGTGTCAATGTCTATGAATACTCGATAACATCATTCGCATGCAAGAGTGTAGGATCTCGCCCTACAGCTCTTATATCATGGAACATTGGTTCTGACGACGACCTGGGTAGCACGACCACTAAGTCTACCACGAATGAGGCCGACCAAGGTTTACGTGACACACAGTCTACTCTACAGTTGATTCCAAAGAGGAGGCATCACAATCAACTCCTCCGATGTGTGGCATATGCTGGTATGAACCAACGTCACATAGAAGTGAGGCTAATCGTCTATGGTGAGTATTCGTAAGTTGTATTAACTATACCTCATCTTCTCTAATTCAAACAGAAGACCGAACAGCGAATCATTTGGACATTGATGTATATCTGATGTAAAATTTTATATTTTGAATATTAAACTGGGTGTACTCATACCTTGCTTGTCTATTCTGCATCAGCACATTTTAAAGAAGTAACACATTTAGAAATTATGTAGTGACATACCTTTGGGAGAGCAAATCCCTAGATATAAATATATTTGTTGTTGTTTTAAGTGTCAAAATATGGGTTATTTATACTTTTGATATATAGGGCGCCGTTGACTTTAATATCGGAAGGCATTGTTTATAATATCGCTATTTATGTTATATGTAAGTCACTGGGGCTTAATCTAAAAGAAAATGATGTAAGAAATACATCTTGATCTTCAAGGACCACCAGATTCTCCCTACCTTAATGGAACAGAAGGATTGCAGGCTGGAGTGTCGTCAAATGTGACCTGCATATCGAACAACGGCTACCCAGCACCAACTTTTCAATGGTACCTTGGAACAAAGAACGTCACCAAAGATTCTAATACACAGTCTTTGGGGAATAGAAATCATCGACTGGATGCCATTAGTGGTTTCAATTTCACACCCACAGTAGACGACCATGGGAAACTCCTTGTCTGTCAGGTTTTTCAACCAAACGCTGCATCCATAGAGTATTGGAGTGTTAGTGCTGTTCTTCAAGTTCTTTGTAAGTACAGTTTAAATAATCCTAATCAATTCATCATTTAGATCTCATAAAGAGGCAGGTACATTACGTCGCCTCACCTCTACAAAAGCACATTATCATTAATGTAATTACTCGGCGTTCGTGCCCTTTATGCAGTAAGTCGGCGATTCTATTAACCTTTACATATACTGTAAATATATTGAACAGACAAAATGTCGATTGCAAACATCAACTGCTTTTCTTTTTTCTCCTGTTGCTAAAAACAATTTGTCCAACAAACAAATTCGAAACTCTTTAGTTCTTGATTTCAATATCAGGGTACTAAAACACATGAAGTAAAATAGTTGTATTCCACAATCATAGTGCTGACAAGTGAGCCTTGAATTATATATGTAGCGCCTTACGATACTGTAATAATGGTAGCGAATGGTATTTGTATTAGCTTACGCTAATCAGGAATACAATCACCAATTATTTTTTCCTGAGCCCGCTTTATTGTTATCCATTCGTTTTATCTTCTTCCTAAATACATATATGTAGATTCTCCTGTAATTGTGGACTACATTGTTCGTCGGGTTTCAAGAGTTCTACAGAGCGTTGATGCCATCCTCACATGTACATCAGATAGCAGACCCCTAGCCTCAATAACCTGGTTCTCGAATGGCAAGGAACTCAACAACGGCACCCGCCATCACTTCTTTCACAGTTTTTTTCAAGAAGATACCTTGAGGCAGAGTATTCTTATTATTTCTCATATTTCGGCAGAAGACGAAGGCATATATACATGTTTGGCTGGGTCGAGGCTTGGAAACGACAGCGCAACTATAACCTTCTCATATTCTGGTAAATATTTCACTTTCTGATCAAAGCTAAAATGTAAAAGGATAATATGTTGTTATTTTTTGGGAAAAAAACATTTCCAGTACAATACTATGCCTTTTATAACCCGAGATGAAACATCAAAACAGTATGGAACACTGTTACGATTTTATGACCTAGACAATTAGGTGACCCAGTTACAGTTACTATCGGGCATATTTTTTGTCCACAGTAATTTTTTAAACAATTGCTCCCCTTTTCATCCGTTTAAAATCCCATTTTCTTTATTTACATACAGTCTTCCTAAATTCACCTTCTCGGTTTTTTGTCGAGGTAAACAAAACGACATCTTCAACTTTCCTCGTTGACTGGCAACCATGATTTGATGGCGGTTGCGACAAACTTTTACTCTGGAATATTTAGCTAAATACAAGACAATCTTGAAAACCATATATTCTTAGTTCAACCATTTGAAATCCCCTTTTCTATGTTTTTGACAGTCATTCCAGATCCACCTTCTCGGTTCTTCGTCGAACAAAACCAGACGACATCTTTAACTCTCTTCGTTGCCTGGCAACCAGGATTCGATGGCGGGTTGCAACAAACTTTCGCTCTGGAATACTGTCCCAACGACACGCAAGTAGAGGAGTGTAGTCTGGTCAAAAAAGTGACAGGGACATCCTGCACGTTAATGGGACTGAACCCATTCACTTGGTACCGGGTAACTCTCTGGGCTGTGAACAGCGCGGGAAACAGTAACGCAGTGAAAGCAGTAGCTTCAACAACTCGTAAGTTTTTAAATAACGAAAAAAAATTCTTGACGTTTGAAATGCAAACATCTACACAAGCTATCTAAAAACATATGTCTCGTAATAGTGAACGCATTATTGTGTAATTTGCCGTCATTTGCTTTTATGATTGCATACGTTTCCGTTTACAATAGTTTCATGTATTCTTTGGTTCCTGATGCTCAATATTTGATCATCCATTATCAATGCATTTTTTTTCTTCTCTTCTCTTCTATTTCAGCAAATTTTCTTTGGCATTGAGCACTTCGAACAGTGCCTTTTCAGCGCTCTAGATTACTAATTTATATTCAAAGATAATGCCTTTAATTTGGGAGTAGTTCTCTTTATCTATAGTTCAGTTTTTAGACCCCAGTAACTTATCCTCCAAATGAAGGCTGTCCCAATTCTATCACCTACATACTACATCTTACTCGCAACTGTAAAAAGTAACTATTCTCTAAGCTACTTTACCAAGAATGTGTCAAATAGTATTAACAGGTAGCCCTATTTTTTCAATCGTTTTCTCTTATTAATGTTGTAATCATTTACAGGCCTACATATTCGGTTATATATGTTTATTTTTGTTAAAACTGATTGGTAATGGTTGTTGTCGGATGAGGAATAATGCATTAAAAAGGATAAAGCTTATTGCAGTATTACACAAGTATAATTCTCACCATCATTCAGTTTGATCCATACTAGACTGTGTACTTTATACTTTGAGTGTATTCACTTACTAAATCCTTAAATACGGACGACTTTATAATTAATGAAAAAAACTTTTCTGAGTTATTTACAACCATTTCTTTCATTTCCGATCGAAACATTATAACCCATAACCCTGAAATTAGGAACTACTTATCAAACGTCTTTTTTTTCAAACTCTGTTTCTTGTTTCTCCTTCATACTTCCTTGTTTGGGTTCTATACAGCATTGCGACCGGAGAGCTATGGTAAGGACGAAAGCTTTATCAATAAAAAGTATCCATTTTGTTTTCTTGTTTGTTTGGTTGGTTGGCTGTGAGAGAAAACTCTTTTGTATTAATTTGTTTGATTATTTCCGTACCATTTGTTGGATGGAACACCCTGATCAGCACAAACGTTTTTGTTTTTGTCCATAGGGGTCCAATGGGGATCCACCACATATATTTTTTGCACAGGTCTTCTTTCTTAAGTCCAGTGAAAGTAATATGTTTCAGTTTTCATTTGAATCAGTCAACATAATAGCACAATTATAGTCTCCATCATGTAATCGGAGCAAACAGAACAATGTTTCCCTTATTTAGCATTAAACTTGCTTGTCTACTAATTTAAAGACTGTATGTTCACAAATCAAATTAAACGATTTACAAAATACAAAACACATTAACGTCTGGTGTGAATTCAATTATCCCACTCTATGTCTCTCTCTTTGAAAAGTAATACCAACATAGTTTCCTCTGTATTGTTTTGTTCTTTGCTTTTTTTCGTCATATAGGCATAACGTCCAACTGGGATAAACAAAAACATATCTTAACATTGTCAAAGGCAAACCAATCTCACGAAGAAATCTGCTTCATCGCACTGAAGACTTACGACGGGCCAGACTGTGTCTCTGTGAATAGAACAGAGTGCATTGAACCTCGCACAGGGGTCAGCATTGAGCCGGATGGTGACACAGTTTTGGTGACCTTTGGCAGGGGACTGTGCAGTAAACCGGGTAATATAACAGGTTATGCTATAATTATCCTTTCTTTTATAATTATTCATAAGAAAATGAGACTATTTTTAGATTACCTCCAGACATTTACCATTAATTCCTAATAATTACGAAAGATCTCAAAATCTTGATGAAAACTAGGTTTCGAAACAAACAATATATTGTTTAAGTGGCAAGAAAAAACAGAAGTCCCCTAAGTAAAGGGAATACTCATTATAACATACTTTCTTAATTGTATAAGGTACTATGTTAAATATACATTGAAACATGAAGCCGATATTACCTAGATGTATCATCTACATAACGATAAATGAGAATAGGACAGAAAGAGTTAACCTTGAGCTGTATGTATGTGCGTGGGTGGGTGGATGAACATGAATATACCTTTGTGTTTGGGCGTTTTCACATGTTTCTGTGCGTACGTGTGTTGTGCTGATGAGTGTGGGTGTGGATTGTATTCACATGTGTGTGTGGGTGGATCCATGTGTGGTTGGGTTCACATTGGCTTTAAGATTATCATATTACATGCATATGAGTATAAATGAAGTCCCATGTCCTGGGTGTATTTATGTGTTAGGGAGGATAAACATGCATGTGTGCAGGTGTGAGTGGATACATGGGGGCGTGTATGAATTAATGTGTGTGTGTGTGTGTGTGTGTGTGTGTGTTTTAATATATATTCACTCTGCCAAACACAACACATCCTCCTACATGGCTTCGTATAACGATATTTGAAACAAAAAGGATATACAGATGTGAACGAAACATGCATACATAAACAATAGATATAACTAAATTTGCCATTAAACCAAAAATCTCCTACAAAATTGTTTATAAAACCAATAACTACAACATTATAGGCATGGTATTGTTTGTCGTAGACTCACCAGTTGAGAAGGAGCCACTAACTGAAAGTAGCCTTCCTTACATGATAATCGCAATTGGAGTGATTGTCTCAGCTGGCTTCATCCTGCTGATTTCACTGGGTTTGATGTACTTCTATGGAGTGTTATGCTGTGTGAAACGAAAGAAGGGTATGTCGTAAAGCAGCTGACTCCCTTCGTTCACCTTCAAATAAAAAAAATACATTCCCCATTCCTTTTTAAAAGTTTTTTCTTAAAGCTTCAGTCTTTAACTTCTTGTTACGTTTCCTTGTTATTTCGCCACCTCTTGATTTCTATTTTGGTTTTATGTTGTGATTCTTTTCTTCTCTCTTTCGATTTACTTCTGTGTCTCTCGATCACTTATGCTGCCCTTAGATGGCATTAATATCCCCATTGAGAGTTTTTTGTCTTATTTTGTTGTCTAAATAGATAATGTCTGTTAAGCTTTTTCATTCGTTTTTATTAATTCACCTTCCACAGTTTCTGTATATCCTTTTTTTATCGTTATTTACGGTATTCACTATTATTCGTATAACTATTTAAATTGACCGCTGCTCATAAAGTGTGCACTCCTGTTTATCAAAAATAACCCTTACACTTTCACATCCATCTACCAACTATGCTAACCGATATATTATCCCATTTTCTCTCCTTATCTCTCGTACATTCTGCATGTAGTAGCTGTAGCATTCATGATGGCAAAAAACAGTTTTAATACTCAAACAGGAATTGGGGTATAAGAAAACGTGGGAAGAAACACATTTCAAATCATTATAGTTCCAAACAGGCTAAAAAATACTTCAGTTATAACGATCACAAAAGAATAAATGAGAAGTTAACTGCCAGTCAGAAGAATATGAAGTAGGATACTTTAAACTTGATTAATATTTTCATGATAAGAACAGAAATATAAACATATCTCCCTGGAAGATTCAATCTTAATATTTTTCACAATGTAAAGTGACTCTCACACTCTGCCGTGTAGGCCTACCGTGTGCCACCGTGCGCGAAAATGTCTGCGGACGGTGGAGAACGGCGAGGGCACACGGTGGTTCGTTATCAAAGCGGGCAACACGTTAATAGGGCGTTGGCGCTTATTTACACCCGGTGGGACCCGGCGAAAGTTTTGGGCAGGTTCAAAACTTTGGCCGGCTGGCACCGGCCGCAAGTAAGCGGCAAGAGGACGGTGTTGAACGGTATGAGGACGGTATGAATACGTTATGAAAACGGTCACACTGTATGAACACGTTCACAACACGCTCATAACCCGTTACAGAACGGTGATGAACGGGCAAAAAAAAATCCACCGTCTGCAACGGGTTGTAAGCGGGTTGTGAACGTGTCATGAACGTGTTGATACCGTGCCACCGTCTCCATCACGTATTCATACCGTCCTCATTACAGTGTTCATACCGGACTGCCAACGGGTGTTTCCAAAGCGGTACCGCCTGATTCTGACGGCGCCGCCTCCCTAACGCATGGGTAACATCCTGTTAACGCCTTGACGTTCCCATAACGTCCTATAACGGTTCCATAACGTTTTCTTACCTTCACAGTAGCGTCATATGAACGTGCCATTACCAACAAATTTACTTTTGTCACCGTGTGCCACCGTTTGTCACTAATTATTGGGAATATATAGAGGGGTTTCGTCAGATGAGCTTAACTTTTTCTTGTCATGACGTCAGCAGTCCGGGGACTCGCTCACAGGACGCTCCGAGCGGTGAGGGGACGCTAAGTGACTGGTAGGTGGCTGCTACAAACCCGGTGCACACGTTCGAGACCCGGTATGGGCCCGGTATGGAAACGGCCAGAAGATGGCAACGAAACGGTGAAAAGATTAATTTTATAATTTTTTGTTTGCGGCCGGGGACAAGTTCGCTCAAAACCCAACGTTCTGGACTCTGTTGTTTTTTAATAGCCCGGCAGGTGGACGGTAGGCCTACACGGCAGAGTGTGAGAGCTCCATTAGGTATAATTTTAGAGTAGAAAGTGTTTAATTTAAACAGATCAATTCATTGAGATGTTAGTAGTTATTACGTATATTTTTTTCAAGATAAATCACGACCTTCTAATAACAGTCAAACTTTTAAAATGAAGTACCTATGCTAAAATGTGTGCTTGAGTTAAAATGATAATTTTTAAATTACATTTTACTATGTGCACTCCCAGCAGACATTGGAAAACACAATCAGCCAGAAGGCCGAAAGGTAGGTCTATAATTTTGCATTACTTATTGATATGATATTAACAATAATATTAAGGTGAAATTCAAATAGAACTACTTAAACAATCATAGTTTCCTCTTGTGATATACATGCATATCGGTTAATGTTCAACTTCGGCATGGCGAAACAACTTATCTTCAAAGATGTAGCATTCTTAACAGAAATCATACATTTTAATGGCCCAATTAAATCATAAGTGTCAAGTTGAATAGTAATTATTTTTTCTTTGTTTTCAATTGAAATTTATTCAAAATCAGTTGCTGAGCTGCTTTGAACAAATCTGAATTTTAGAATGCACGGGAACTTACGTTTTGGAAAAAGAAAAATGATACGAAAAAAGTAATATTTACCGCTTGGTCACTTTCCTCCTACACTTAATTATACAGTTATTCAAATGTTGATTACCAAATCTCAGGTTTGGTCGAGGAAATGTTGTTTGTATTTTTGAACCGAAAACCTTATAAAAGTTGTGGCAAAATAGTGTAATTCGTCCCTGGCGTCGTATTTCCTTTATACATACGCCGCTGTGTTTTAGGTACGAAACATGATTTTCCTCTTTGAATTACAATTCACTTTAGGTATTTTTCTTGAAAACATTATTGTAGGTGGACCAGGGAGAATATGCTGAAATAGCACAAGTACCTCCATCTCACGCCTCCAAATCAACTTCAAGCGACTACATGGACTTGGAGCCTATTCCTCGCACTAACAATGACACAACTACAAGCTACTACATGGACTTGAAGCCTGTTCCTCGCACCGAAAATGACACAACTACAAGCTACTACATGGACATGAAGCCGATTTCTCCCACCGACGATGACGAATACATTAGTCCTAGTGCTACTCGAAAGTGTCATGAGGCTGTCTATGTAGATAGGGACATGACCGATGAAAGTGCGCTGCAAAACGACCCAGACACTCAAGATTGTGTAAGTCCCAGTTCTACTCGAACGTGTTCTGGGGCGGTAAATGTGAATACAGACGAAAAGGCGTCTAAAAACGAACCCGGTGATCCTCAATATATCAATACCCTTCCCACAGCACAATAAGCTAATGCTAAAATAACCACTACATATATAAACATCAATCTCATATCTCCTATGCCGTCTCCGTAACTTATTTCATTCAAGATAAAGAACGTGACGCACTGGGTAAATCAAAAGCTGAATGTGCTAACAAATGAACATAGCCTAATCAGAAATGGTACAAACATCCCACTTAATTAGCAATAAAGAGTCCTTTTTTCAGAAAAAAAGGAAGCTTACACCGTCAAAAGCTTTCGTGGAGAACGCTCAAGAACATAAAGAAAAAGTAGAACTTTAAAATGTATGATGCCCAAAACTGCACGAGAAGGCTTATACATTGTTTATGATTCATGTACTTTTCTTTAAGATAATATTGTCATGATTGTATCGAATTTTATCACACCTCTGAATCTACTGAGTAAATGAGTGAACGAGTAAATTACACTCCATACTTAAGTAGTACTATTAAATCAATATTAACATAATGCAGCATGCTATGTATTTAGATTGATATCTGTTATGTATAATCATAATTTACTCGAAAGGTATAGATCTTTTTTTATTCGGTTCCATCATCACATTGTAAATAATTTCACATTCGATGTTAGAACATACCGCTAATGCATGAAGACATAATGTGAAAAGGCTGACCCCTACCATAACACCATCATCTATTGCAAACGTTGCACAAGTGATTCGTGTGTATTAAAACAGTTTTACGTAAATGTATTAACCTCTATATCCATTTCCATGATTATCTCTGCATATATACTTATCACGTAAACATCTTAATATATCTATTTGCTGGTTTATAACGAACTATAAATATTAACTGATTCAAAAGAATATGCTGTAAATATTTAATTATACCTACTATCGTATGTTTTGAGGATTTCTTGCATCGCTTTTGTTACTATAATTTCAAGTAGGGTTTATATCTGTCACATTTACATGAATTTGAAAATCGGACTTTAGTAAGCTTAAAGTGTGTGATAAATGTATATATTTAAGGATGATTTTTAATGAAAATTGATGGTTTAATAATTGTCGAAGGATATCTGTTAAATATTTCATTTTAAAGCAACTACTAAATAAATGTAGCAAAACCATGTAAGATATCACAACCTACTGATCTGCAGAGGTTTATAATGCACTGTGTATCGATTGTATGCTATATTTAAACTTGTATGGCACGACTTGCTTTTCATTACAACTACTTACTCCCAAAGTAGATTTAATCTCCTACTCTGGCCTGTAAGTCTAACCGCTTACAGTATCACATTGTAAGCACCACTGTAAACAGATGACGAATACTACATTTCCATGAGTAACACTTTAAAAACATTCACTTGTAACCATTACATGTATGTATAGAGTGTGTTGTTTGAATAATGCAATATCTCGGTCAAGTGTTGGACAATTGCAATGTTTAAACAATTAAATGATAAATGTTAACTTGTAGTTTAACAATGGCCTCTTTAAATTCATGTGTATACAATTATCTGTAACTGTAACCTGTAGCTTTAAAATGTACAATCAAATTAAATTATTTTGTTTTCTTCTGCTTAACAGTAGTGCTTGATAGGTTGAGAATAGATTCAAATATCTAGGATTTTGTAACATAGTTAATGATTATAGCTATAATGGCATATATTATAATTATCATATAAGCTCACATGTACATGTATGTACTTCCATAAAATTACCACACCATTGCACTGTTTCACTCTGAATGAGATCAGCATTTGTAATATAGACTGCAATAAAAATCGACATTATACGAATACAAATAATATGAATGTAGCAAAAAAAGTCTTGCATTGTAAATCCTGGGAGACTTCAGGTTATTTATACATTTAATTGCATTTGTAGCTGAGCAAATCGAATCATTAACTAATCGTACTTGTATACAACAAAGGTAATCAATATTGCTTTTGGGGTATTTCAATTTTACTTCATCACATGAGGATATCCGTCTAGTGGACACTAAATTTATATTGATCAGTAATTATTATAATTGGTATAGTCTGTCTGTATTTCTGTTCGTTAAGGTCTATTTCCGAAATATTTTTTGATTTATCGACGAATCCATTTGTTTAAAGCATTCGTTTTATTTTTGCATTGCACTGAGTGCACTGCATGACAGACCTGTATCAAATGTAATCCTTTTTTTTTAATGCATTTCAATAAAAGCTGCACAGATAAAACAATGATGAGATTTTAACAGTTTATATTTACTTGTTACACTATACTATCACAGGTACTTACAATGTATTTCAATAAAAGCTGCACAGATTAAACAATGAACCTTAAAAGGTTAATGATTAAGCTGCCGCGTGTATTATTTTCTCTGCTTTCGAAGGGCTTGAATCATTTCCTCTTCCTTAAATTATTCGATGCCACAGCAAGCCTCAGATGCAGAGTCGATGGCCCTGGTATCAGCAGGCTCTAAAATCTTGTGTGAAGTGGAGGATATAAAATGAATTTGTCTTTCTCCCAGGGTTAAGGGCATGACAAAATAACACACAAGCACATTTTAAAAGAAGTTATACAAAATAATAAAAACTAACAGAAGAATCAGAAGAACCAAATTCTCTAAAGAAAACAAAATGAGGAATTAACGATGATTACACAAAAATATGTAACAAAAATAAATTACAAAAAAGAAGCATCACATTAAAGACAAACTGAATGAAAACCAGGTGAATGAAGAAAGTGCAATTTGATGGCAAGATATATGGAATAATAAATTGAACACAAGGGTAGATACATTCAAAAGAGAAAGATTATATACAAGCATAAAGAGTGTGAAGTGCAACCAGACCCACGAGATAAGGATAAATATAAAAGTTCGAATGATTCAGGTACGAACTGAGAGTTTTAGAGTGCAAGCTAGAAATGTGAGATAATAATATGTGACAGAAAAAGTGTAAAATAGTTATGAATAATGTCAAGGAAATAAAGATATTTACATGAAGGGAGTTAGTGATTTGTGTATGAAGTTTCAATGACAGAATGAATGGAGGGCGACAGAGTTAGAGTATAGAGGACCTGACATGCAATACGTGTATATTAAACAGCTAGAGAGATAAAGAACACTAGACTTTAAAGATAAAGTTGACTTCGGGTCATGCGATTGCATTGTAAAGGAAACAGTGTGGAATCGATGAGAAAAACTTGATCATGTAGCATATAGGTATTGTTGGTGTACTGCAATTTTATGAAATTTGGTCCAGTCTTGGTACGGTAACAAGTACTGTACACACAAATAATTATATGGGACTACACACACACATATATAGCATACCAATCGGGCCTCATTTTCAAACTATTAATTGTCATATTTAGAACATGAAGACATTTGTAGAGCCATTCTTTTAAGGGAACTTTTTTTCTCCGATGTCCTTCCACACTTACATAATAACAATGATAACGCTTAGACATTATTGTTCACTACTCCCTAGTACTCAACCTTCTCTTTAATGGAAAGTTGAGTTTGCGTATAGAGGGCGCTACACAAGTATCAAGTATTATACCACATACATATATAAGTATATACATTCTAAACGTGTAACAAGGGTATGTGAAGAGGAAAGGAACGCCAACAGGCGATTTGGTTTGAATAATCTGAATTTCTTAAATATATGTAATTAAATAATAAAAATGATATATGATATCATCATCAAAGGCATTTAAAACACAACAGACACAAAACGGAAACACTGACACTCAGTAATGACAACGAGTATTGATATCAAAATGATGAATTGTTATTCAGTTGTTCAGGTTTTGTGCAGAATACATGGATATGGCCGAAATGATTGATCGATCTATTAAAGCCTCGGTCACAAATGCCATTACGAATTGCTACGAATGCCGTACGAACGATTTTCAGTCAATGGAAATTCGGGAAGACAATGGAAAAACAGGGAGGTTCGTACGAACACATCGTTCATACGAACCTTTGTTACCGTAGCTTAACACAAACATTATCTACATTTGACCTTTAAAATCGATATTTGATTGAATATTATTCAA
This sequence comes from Strongylocentrotus purpuratus, assembly GCF_000002235.5. Lineage (NCBI taxonomy): Eukaryota > Metazoa > Echinodermata > Echinoidea > Camarodonta > Strongylocentrotidae > Strongylocentrotus > Strongylocentrotus purpuratus. The sequence continues at coordinate 15,714,104 of NW_022145594.1, forward strand.
AGTAATATTACAATTGTTAATGTTATTAGCATTTTGCTTGGTACGGAGCTTCATACGTTTAACGTACATTGTTGCTTATACCAACTGCAAGAAGGCTATTGGGGTCTGGTTTTGCCTCTAAGTTAGTAGTTTATTTGATGCAGGTATATCATTTAGGCTAGATCATTTCTGATAGCAAGGGATGGAATTGAAAAATCGCATTCAAATCATAGAAGAGCTAGAAATAATAAAAGTACGAATCCTTGGGTTGTTTTGGTTATGCTACGGTCACAAAGGTTCGTACGAACGATGCGTTTGTACGAATCTCCCTGTTTTTCCATTGTCTTCTTGAATTTTCATCGTCTGAAAATCTTTCGTATGGCGTTCGTTCGTAGGTTTTGGCAGGTTTACGAGTCCTTGAATGCGTATACAACATTGCACATGAATATAAACAAATACAAAAATCAAAAATTACAAAGTCTTGATTGATCTATTCGGAGCCATCAATATAAAGGCTATGTTCTTTGTAGAGATCCAGGAAATATGAATGAGAAAAATAATGAATAAATAAATCTAAAGTTGTAGTCGCAGTCGAAAAAGTATTATAGTCTTACTAACAAATCAGTATAATTCATATCCAGCATGTAAATTATTGGAAAAAAACTTAAATCACATACATAATATCATTTAAAATTGAAATGCAGCTATTCATTGTGATTTAGAATGAAACGACACCAGCTTTTAAGAATCATGGGCGATAATACATAACAAAAAGAAGGGGAAAAGAACAGGGCCGTCGTCCAATTGACAAAAGCTTCAGTTTATAAGAGAGGTAACTTTGATAAGAAATGTAAAAATCTCCAGTGCATCACTCACCAGCTTGGATTTGAAGCTGCTTGCCACGATGTCTGGGTTTTAGAGACGGCATATTATCTGTACTGGGAGCAGTATGGGGGGGGGGGGTCGAAGAAATGCTACAGTGGACGAGCATATATCATGTACAGGATCTTTAATACTAACAATATAATACAATGCATCAGTATTCCTCAGTGTTGGAAAGAAAATATCTCTTACTTCAAGAAAATCTCATGTTATTATTTTCTTACTCCTTCAGGGATGGGCATGTTGTTGGGTGGGATTTTAGAACATAATGTGTACTAGAGTTCTACCTTTAACCTTTGGGTAGAACATGTTTTGAAATGAAAATTACCCATTTCCCTTTATATTAGTAATGACTTTTCATCTTTGCATATTTGTTAGAGCTGTTACCCTTGACCAATGATAAAAACAAATCTGCAAAGAATATTTAATTTTTGCTGAATTCGTTAATATTTTGAATATTTGTGGATGTAGGTCCTTTTGGAATAAACATATTTTGTAGCTATTTTTGATAACAATTGGATGTAGTTCCTTTTGGAATCAAGCTCTTCATATATTCGTTTTTTAACATAATATAATCTTACAATATATGCAAACAACGAACTGGCTGTTTGGCTGTCTTGCTGTGAATGTGGATGCATGACTATGTGTGTGTCTGTGCGGTGAGCGCGCGATTATTGTGTGTGGGGGAAATGGGGAGGTCCGAATACCACATTCGCCGTTTATCATAGACCTTTTTCTCTCCTGAAAAAATGAACTAGTGTCTGTTTGTTTGTTTAAAATTATATTTGTGTCTTTGTTAATAGCAGCCAAAGGGTTTATCTGCATCGAATTTACATGGTAAAATCACAAACACAAATTTCTTACATAACTATACATACATGACAGTCATGATGAGCATAGCAATTGAGTTCTTTCCAGGAAAGTGTTCAGAAAATAAACACACACTTTTCTCCATTCGAATACCCCACCCACAGTTTATTTTTCGTCAGTGTATTCACTCTGTCTAGTCCAGAAATAGTTGCTTCCTGTTTTTTTTAAATTTTGATTCTAACTTTTAGATCAAGTGACTGAAAACCACGATAAATTTTGGTTGTATGCGCGCTAAATAAAGAGATTGCTGCATTGGCATCAAAATCCCATCGGAAACTATTTCATATTTTGTTGATACCTTCTAAATCGAAGTAATTGTTCAAAAATGTCTGAAGAGAAAGAGCGCCCCTATTGTCTAATCATTTATATCGTGTTAATTGTCATTTTAAATTGAAAGCTAGGTGAAGTTTTAAAAACTGAACCAGTGCCAAGAGGACCTATAAAAATGCTAACATCCATCATGATATTTGTTTCGCTTTCCACACAAGGATATGGTAAATCTCTTCAAAAAAACACCGTCTAGCTCGATTCATATTGTTGCCCTTTTCATCATGGAGTCTATCTCATCTCTCTGCTTTCATAATCATAGTGTGCATTATCGGATTTAGTTCTAATACAGCGTTTCTTTGAATGCCCAGATACGATGACTAAATTATGCTGTTGATTTGTGCAGAAGTTCTTCTTTTCCTAGCAGCTATCATCTCCAAATCTGGTTAGTTCTATTTCATGTTTGGATTGTAAGTGTAAGTGTATTTAGCCTAGATGACACCATGGGAGGTGTTTAATATGAGTATAATTTATGTAATATTTTGTTAAGGCAAACATTAACTTAGTCCTTTAATTCATGATTTTCAAACGCTCTTTATCTCATAACCCGCTATAGTTCTGTTTACTATCTTGATTACATGATGGGGTACATATATATTTGGCAATAAACCTGGTGGGTAAGCTAAAATATCATAAGCATTGTATCAACTCAAAGATTGTCGTACATATCACTTATAATAGGCATTGCTTTGAATTACAAACATGTATATATTGTGTACGATTAATAATATACTGGGAATTTTTGTCATTTATCGAGTAATGTGTTTGACCAAAATTGTATTTAAACAGTGGGAAAGCTAAATGGGATGACATGTCCCCCGCCCCTCATTGACTAGTGAATAACAATTACAAGAAGAAAAAAACGAGAAAACTATGATAGAGAAAGAAAAAGAAGAAAATGGAAATGAACAGAAGACACCTGAAACATCACTAGAACCTCCTTCTAAATCAATCAATAGTCTTAAAAAATCGCAATTCATTTGCTGGGTAAATCGGTGCCCTTCCCTCATCTGTCCAGTACCCTTTAATTTAATTTCACCCATACAGGATACCATGCATTTGAAGTGTTGATTCAGACGGGCAACTCACTACCAGTCATAGGGGAAGATTTCACACTGGTGTGTACCTTTACGCCGCAAACCAGGAATCGACTTGTAATTTGGGAAAGGAGCGATGGTCTCAATACGCTAGCCTCTCACGACTGTCAAGATAATCGTTCTTGTGGGTTTACCGTTCTTGAACAATGGAAATTCAGCTTGTTGGCAGACTTTTACAGTGCGAATCTCACAATAAAACAACTTGACAAAAGTGATGAAGACAACTACCAATGCACTGTAAGCGGTACGGTAGGGACAGAGAATCCAGGATCATCTAGTATGCGAGTGACTCCATTACTACCAGGTATACTATTAATTAAAACAAACTACAAAGCAAAAAAAAAAAGATAACGTATTCATTCATACATATCACTGTGGCAAACAGTACAAAAAAGGTGTTTCAGTTTTACATTTTACACCAAGATTGGCGTGTTCTTAACTGGATATACTCTGCAAAGCATTCGATTAAAACAATCAGCTGTATAGTTTTGAAAATTTATCTAAACTAACTTACACGACAGCACCAACATAGTACTGGTTAAATGATTACTTTAATGATATGTGATACTCCTATATCTAATATTTGGAGTTGAAACTTTTGAATGTTTGTGATAACAGTCATCAGTGATTACATTTCAAGGGTTTCAACCATCAGATAGAGCAAGTTCTATTAGAGTTGGGGTTTTAATCGTAGATATTCCCTTTTGTGTCGATAGCCCCGCCCAATTGGCTTCTTTTCACTAGTGTAAGATCGAGCAGCTACCTGAGCAACATCAGTGTTATGGTATCAGCTGGACAGCCGTACGACATCATATGTGAAGCATACGGGGCAAGGCCTCCTGCAGTACTGGAATGGCGTATACCAGATGGTGTAACCGTTGTCCGTCAAGATCAGTCTGATGTCGTACGAGGCAAAAGCTATGTCTCTCAGAACGCTGTAACAATCAAACCCTTTAGGAATGATCAAGGAAAGAATCTCCACTGCTTGGCATCACATCCAAAACTACAAAATGATCTTCAACGCTCAGTTCAGCTGAATGTTCAGGGTAAGTAAACGTGTTTAGGTAGCATGTCTTCCCTGTAGGTATGTGGTGCCAATATCATTAAAGGTGAGATCAGTGTTGTATTTCTCTTTATGTACTAAAAATCGAGCAGTTTCTGGGCCAAAATATCAAGAAATGTTTAGAAATGTTTATTCACGAGATTCATATTTTTTCTACAAGTACTTTATTTCCATCCATATGTACAAACGTATTAAATATATATATATATATATTTCCTAAAAACAATATCTAGCGTTTCTAACATGATTTCTTCTAAATTTCTCTTTCATTAAGTTTTGCCCTCTAGCCTGTTGCTTTTTCTATCCGGAGAAAGCGAGAAAAACGGACAAGGGTCAACAGCCATTTACGTTTATGAAGATTCATTGACTTCAATCACTTGTAAAAGTATAGGATCTCTACCAGCAGCTGAACTATCATGGCGACTTGACAACAACAAAAGTCTTCCCAGTAACATAAGTCTTTTGAATTATCGCAGTGCTGTAGATCAAAGTTTGTTCGACACCGAAAGTACCATCAAGATACGCCCAGAAAGGAAACACCACGGGATGCACCTTTGGTGCTATGCATCTCTGGGAGATTTTCTTGATCTACGGGTAGCTAAACTGATGGTTTATAGTGAGTTCAGGTTCTTTAATATACCGGTATACCATTTATATTACACTTGATCGGACACTTTTTGTACTGAAAGTCCCATTCATCACTTATTCTTAAAAGAGGTGACGGTTTTATTTATTAATATTTACCCGATTTTTAACGAAATTGTCATTATAGTTATAACTAAATTGGTGTCTCCTTGGACTTGGGGGGGGGGGGGGGGGTAATGAGTGTTTGTCAGCATGACCCTCATGCCTTTTATCCTTGCTGTATAACTTAACATCATATTTAAGAGCTTATATATTTAACCAAGTGCAAATTTGAGCCATCAATGTTTTATCCATAACCATATATGATTCATTTCTGTGTAAAGGTCCACCAGATGATGTTAGAATTACCAAATCAGAGGACCTACAAGACGGTATACAAATCAATGTAAGCTGCAGAGCTTCCAATGGATACCCTGCTCCGCTCATCCATTGGTACATCGGATCTAGGAATGTGACACATGATTCGTCTATTAATACTTCACATGATGAAGCTAACAGGTATGATGCTGAAAGCACCCTCACTCTCATACCAAATAGGATCTATCATGGCAAACGTCTTCTCTGTCAGGCAGTTCAACCTACAAAGCCGTCAAAACGATTAATGAATGATAGCATGGTGCTGGTCATATCATGTGAGTATCCGTTTTCATTAAATCCTTTGGTACGGATATTATAATACGGAATTTCATGAAACTGCGTTAGAGATTGATCTGGTTATCTTTTTATCGAAAATTTCTAAAAGTCTTTGACTACTGTTTCCCCCTTTGATTATACATGTATAATTTTTTTTCTATCTGTATCTAAATCTCTAGAAATGTTTCACACGTCCCCCATTGTTTGTCTTTGTTCCCATATTACAAGAACATGCGTTAAGAAAAAGGCTAATCAAAGTAATGGACTACATTTTCATGTTCGATTGTTGTTCACGCATGCCATAGACAAGTCTGTTCATCCATTTCCACCCCCATCCCAATTCACACCTCAGCTCAAAACCAATTGTTCAATGCTTTTTCTATACATCAGACTTCCCGGTTGTGTTTATTACTTCTCGACGGCTTACATCAAATAAAGTACGTTTTGGGTTTGTGTTGACATGTACCTCAGACGCCAATCCTCGTGCTTTTATCTTCTATTGGTACTGCAATGACACACTTTTTTTTAACGGCACCCGCAATCAATCACTCTCCGAGACTATACCTGGAGGTGAAACGCTAACCTCTAGCGAAGTGGCGCTTCGAAACTCCCTGTCCGAAAATTCTTGTGAATACAAATGCTCTGCTGTTTCAACATATGGTTCCGGTAGTGCGGTATTCAACTCAACAGTTTCTCGTAAGTTGAAATGTCGTAAGGTTCATTTAAGTCTTGTCTATGTGATTCGTTTTTTTTTTATTGTATGAATCGGTGCTTGCATTCAAATAAAAACATTTTAGCTTTCATGAATTCATCTTCTATTTATCGAAATTATTAATTAAAACAAAATTATAGCATTGAATGAACAGTCTCTACCGATTTTTACTGGATTGCTTTTTTACCACTGTTTAACCCTGAAATGCAGTTATCCCCGATTCACCTTCTTGGCCCATCTTCGACCAAAATTTAACGACATCTTCAGCTCTCTTCGTTGCCTGTCAACCAGGATGCAAAACCAAGTTACGTTTCATTGGATATGATTTAACAAACTGTCGATACACATGATTAAGATCAACTTCAAGAGTCAATAGAGTGACCATGCCTTCAAATCGGTGAGTCCAACCCATCTTTCATCTTTCACGTTTAGGTATTAACATCTCTTGCATATCCACAATTTAGTTTACAGGTAAAGAAGTGTGTCTGAACTGTTAACTTATGGAGACTGCATAGTCTAGCATATTTAGTAGGCGATGCACTGTAGATCATCCTGACACAGCTCGAGAATGGAAGAATTCACTAACCACGAGGCTTTTTGAAAGTGTTTTAAAGTTTTATAATAGATTATATAGCTACGGATTACACATGAGTACGCCCTGACTGTAGAAGCCGGGAAAATGGTAAAAGATGACATATTTACAAAAGATTTACACATATGAACAATAATCACATTACCTTCTAATCGAATATAGTAAGTCGATTTATTTACAGTGTATTTAATCTGCAATATTTTTTTGAAGCATAAATATTGACTACAGTATATCAACTGGGACCCCTTATATCCATGGCAAGATGTTCGTTGGTAATTGGAACACTTTCGGCTTACAGGCTAAAGTACAAAATAAATTATTTGCGATAACTGAAAAATATTTTTTTACTGGACACTCAAACGACCTCTTCGTTTTTGCTTTAGTATAGAACGTATTTATGTCCGTTAGGGCAAGAAATAAATACATATATCCCTTAAACACCTATCATACTGTGTAAAATACAACTGTGTTTATAACTCCCTGCCATTCCTCTTCCTAAAGATACTTACCTATTATATACAACGTGATGGCATTATCGAAAGTTAATAGTAAAACAATAGGAATAGTCAATGGTTGACTCATGATAACAACTAGCTGCTACTTCCAAAATAGCCACTTACAGTAAGTTTCCGAACCCCCCCCCCCTTTTATTTGAAACTGACAGCGCACTGATGTTTTTCAATGAGATAGATTCCTTTTACTTTCGAAGTGCAAGAAAGAAGTGCATGAGCATATCAGCCTTGTGTCCACTCATTCAGTCATTGCAAACCGTTACTGCACATCGTTCTTTGTTTAATTATCCCGATATTCTGTTAAGCCGCATGATGGTTTATGCAACGCACCTCCGAAGTTGAAATATTCCCATAAATTAGACGTAAAAACAACATGGACGAACGTCTTCAAATATTTCTCTTCCTAACCTTTATCGTTGCTAAAACATATGAGATGAGCGTGTCTACTCGTATTCAGAACCCGGAAATCCTCCCAGTCGTTGATGAGAACATAACACTTGCCTGCATCTTCACCCCTCCATCAAAATATCGCCAACTGTTTTAGATGGACATGAATAACAATATCCTAGCTAGATGTCCAGGGGTGGGGTGCAGAAACGAGCAGAATGTTTCAAATATGTCCAAGTACAGTTTGGTGGCAGATATGTCCACCGGAAATTTAACTATTAGGTATTTAACAGTGGATGACAGCGGCAAATATCGGTGCCTGTTTTTTACATATAATGATACAGTTACAAGTGGAAGTGTACTGAAAGTACTGATATCAGGTAATGTATGCTTTCATTATTCTATATAGCTTAATTGGGTTGTGATGTGTGCGAAATTACAAGATAAATGAATGTCAAGTGTAACGTCTTTAATAACTAGTACTATCATTTGTCTTATACTACTATTATGATATATTGAGTTCGATTATTGACGGGTAAAATCCAAACTATGGCATTTTACAAATAATATGATATTCTTGTATTATTATTTTGCTTATGTCCAAAATAATCCTAGACAACAAAGTTGACAAGACATATAATCTAGTAGTAACTATATATATACAATTTATATATTGATTATTTATCAGCTGCTCCTAGATTGCTTTCCATCACGGACGCCCGGTCTGAGGATGGATACAAGAATAGAGCATCCGTGAGCATCACATATGGGCGAACTCACAACCTAATATGTTCAGCCCAAGGCGCTAGACCACCTGCAGAACTGGAATGGGACGTTCCCGAAGAAGTACGGTTCCGACTAGAAGATCAGTATAACGCTGTTGATGGTGAAGCTTACACCTCTCAAAGAGTTATTTCTGTAACTCCTTCGAGAGAGGATGATGGAAAAATGATCCGATGTATGGCTTTTCATCGGGAGCTGGATAGTGGACTGCAATTGTTTATCCGCCTCGATGTGCAAGGTGATTATCTTACCAATGAATTCATCCTATGATTGCTCAAAGTGTGTGTTTCTGCAAAACAGAATAGGCATCTACCTGTGAGGACTGTCTGAAATGGATGAAACATTCAACTAACCCTAGAACATGTTCTCCTCTAAATATATGGATAATAGACGCAGTACTTACATTTCCGACTGCTTAAATACATAATTTATTGATTATTCTGTTACTACATTTCAAACTAAGTCTCCCCTCTATCCACATGAAGAAAAAAAAACAGAACCTTGTGGTATTTCTTTTTTCTTCTCATTTAGTCTCACCAATTGACCTACGGATCACCGCATCTGATCCAATGACTATTGACGAGGCGGGAACAAGAAGTGCCATTGTCTTTGAAGACTCGGCAAAATCTTTTACCTGCACGAGTGTAGGATCTCGCCCTCCAGCTGTTATATCATGGATTATTGGTTCGGACGCCGACCTAGGTATCATGACATCTACGTCCACCAACAATGTGGCCGACCCAGCTTTACGTGACACAACATCTAATCTACAGTTGATACCAAAAAGGAGGCATCACAATCAATTTCTCAGATGTGTTGCCAATGCTGGTATGAACGAACGTCAAACAGAAGTGAGGGTTATCGTCCATGGTGAGTAATCATAAGTTGCATTAACTATACATCATCTCCTTAATTTCACAACCAAAGATCGAATGTGGACTTAGACATATTGCAACACACTTGGACATTGGTATATACCAGATGTGAAACTTCACATTTTGATTCACTAGGTATTCTCATAATATGCTTGTCTCTTCTGTAGAAAGACATCGTGAAAGATTACTAAGTTCCTATAGCTATCAACAGATTTGTTCGTGTGTGTCAGAATATGACTTATATGTAAAACAAAGGTCGTTGTTGCTTATACAATCATCATATTTATTTTCGATATCGGTGTGTATGGTATATCCAATTTACTGGGGCTTAAAATCTAATTTAAAAAGTGACACAAGAAATACGCATTCATTTTCAAGGACCACCGGATCTTCCCTACCTCAATGAAACAGAGGATTTGCAGGATGGGGTGTCATTAAATGTGACTTGCACATCGAACAATGGCTATCCATCACCAACATTCCAATGGTACCTTGGATCAAGGAACATTACAAGATACTCTAAAACACATTCTTCGAGGAATCAAAACCATCGACTGGATGCCACAAGTGTTATTGATTTCACACCCACGGTTGACGATCACGGGAAACTCCTTGTCTGTCAAGTATTTCAACCAAACGCTACATACATGAAGTCTTGGATAATCAGTGCAGTTCTTAATGTGCTTTGTAAGTACAGTTAGATCAATTCATCATTTACATCTTATAAAGAGGCAGGTACATTACGTCGCCTCACCTCTATAAAAGGACATTACCATCAAAGTAATCACGGGGCGTTCATGCCCTTTATGCAGTAAGTCGGCGATTATAGTATATACTGTAAATATATTGAACATACAAAGGACAATTGCAAACATCAACCGCTTTTATTCTTTCTCCTGCTGCTAAAAATAATTTGTCCGAAAAGAACATCATTAGTTCTTGATTTAAATATTATTTAGTATCCAAAGGATACTAAAAACACATGAAGTAAAATAGTTGTATTCTACAATCATAGTGTTGACAAGTAAGCCTTACATTATACGTACAGCGCCTTACGATACTATAATAGTGGTAGCGATTGATATTTGTATTAGTCTACGGTAATCAGGAATACCATCACCATTTACTTCTTCCTGACCCTCGCTAGAATCTACTTTTGCTCCTGGGGTGGTATTCTGAACATTGTTGTAAGTTTTGTGTTATCTTTTGTTGTACATGTATCTCACATAGATAACACAGCGCTAATATTGTTGTAAGTTGGTATTCTGAACATCATTTTATCCCTGTCTTATCTCTTAAAGGACCGCCTCTATCTTATCTTTGACCACTGTTGGCACGCCCATTTATATGGACCCTACCAATCAAAATCTGTTTTATATAAGCATGATAAGTAGGTCAACCAATAGGAATACTTTATGCCATATCTGAAGATGCGCCTAGCGCATACTAATATTGGGCGTATTTACTTATTTGAGCGCTTATTACGCGCGTCATCATTATGCGCTGTGGCATGTGGATCATGAAGACAAATCACGCTTTCACTATATTGGTTAAGATGAGAGCATTAAAATCGTCATATCCTAACATGTAATTTCTCAAAAAGTTCTCATCTGTGATGTTTCCGGTCAACACACAATGTTCTTCTAACTCGTCTATTGGCACGAAGTTGGTTCTGGGCAACAAATATTGCCGCCATTATATCACCACGAAAGATACAACAACCCCCTACCTGTTGTAAATATTGTTGTAAATACCATGCAAGATAAGATAAGATAAAAGATACAACAATTTTCAGAATACCAATTATCTTGTCATATTATCTCTCGTGCGCATATGCAAATGAGGATTAAGCGCCATTTTATTACTAATAAGCACAATTACAAGCGCACCAAAGTTTGAACGCAGGCGCGTCCAAACAGATGAGAGAAAAGATACAACAAAAGATACAACAAAAGTTACAACAATGTTCAGAATACCAACTTTATCTTATTTCCAAAGATACAACAATATTAGAGATAACACAGGGTTCAGAATACCACCCCAGCTCTGCAACTCTACTCGCCGACTCAAGCCAGCTTCTCTCTTCTACTCAACTCTCCAACTCAATCCAGTCTTCTACTCAAACCTCTCATCCTGTCTACAACTTTCTGGTTTACAGTCCTTTTCAGGACCATACTCACTTCCGAAAGATACTCTTCCTTCCAACCTCCACTTTCTCGCATTTCCTTAGTCCTTCTAGGACTTTACACATGGTGTACCGTAAACCTCTTCCGCGATTGTTCATACCACCATGCAAACCTTCAAACATCATCCTCGCTTTATTGTTTTACATTAGTTGTTTTCTTTTTCCTAAATACATACATGTAGATTCTCCTGTCATTGTGGACTACTCTGTTCGTCGTGTTTCCAGTGGTCAAAAGAGCGTTGATGCCATTCTTACATGCACATCAGATAGCAGACCCCTAGCCTCAATAACCTGGTTCTTGGATGACAAGGAACTCAACGGCACCCGACATCATATTCTCAACAATCCTTCACAAGAAGATACCTTGAGGTCGAGTATTCTGATTGTTTCTAATATTTCGGCAGAAGATGATGGAAACTATACATGTCTGGCTGAGACAAGGCTTGGGAGCGACAGCGCTACTTTACCCTTTTTATATTCTGGTAAATATCTCGCTATCAGACCGATGCGCATTTATGTAAAAGATCATATCCTATTGTTAAAATGACATATTGTCTAGTACAGTACTGTTTCAGTGATGATCCCAGATGACAAATGATGAAGTATGATACTGTTCCGATGTAATAACCTAGGTAATGAGATGATTACCCAGTAACAGGAAGTATCGAGTAATTTTCATGAATTGACTCGATAAGGGAGATTAATGTGTTGATTTTGAGCATCGAATGGTGGTTGAAGGGATAATGACATGTACAACAATGATCTGGTGAAAACTAAATTGAGTTTTATCTCGCCAAGGATACAGGGTTGAAATTAAGAGTTTGTTTTAGGGCATGTAAATTACGAACGCCAGTACTGCAGTACCATATGATACAAAGATTAATTGGGTTGGTTGGATGCTTTTTGATTTTTGGTAGCAAAATATGTTGAATATATTATTCCTTGGAACATGAAATATTCACCATCTTTTTCCAGGAAGTCCAGATCCACCTTATTGGTTCATCGTCGATCAAAACCAGACGACATCAGCTACTCTCTTCGTTGCTTGGCAACCTGGAATCCCTGGTGGGTTTCAGCAAAATATCGCTCTGGTGTATAAAATGAGGCATCTGGTATTATTTCTTCTTTGACAGGAGCACACAATATTACAGATTTGTGAGAAACAGTAAAAGATTCACGATGTTCTCTAAATACTATTCCTTATCTTTATCTTATAAACTACCTGTACAAATGCTCGTAACGTTTGTTTTTGAGGTAATGACTGCAGATATTTCCCTGAATTCTGATAAGTATTTGTTCATGTATGTTATGATAGAATGTGTTTTTCTAGCAAACATACTGTATACGTGCTTTGTGTGCGTATGTGTTTTTGTTATGAACGCATGAAAACGACTTGAGAATATTAACCCAGGTTTGAAACGAGTCCATCCATTTTGATGCAACCTATGTGTTTTGGTGTTATGAATCTATACATGCTCAACGTTAACGTAATTATATTAAGTCCTATGTATACACTCTTTGTTTTATGCATATTCATGAATTCACTGTAATACAAGAAATAATCTGCTGTGTTTTTAATACAGTGAGCGATCATCGTTCACTTTGATTTGTTCCTCATGTATAAATAAGTAGAATTATATTTTGAGAGCATGAACTGTATTACATCTAGCTCAATATAAAACTGCTGGCCACTGTTGAAATATGATTCCTCAGTGTTGTAATACTATACATTTTTATAGCGAAGAGCCTTGGCAGCCCCTCCCCCAAGAAAGACAAATTTTATAGCGTACGATATTATCATGATAGATTTTGTTAAGACACTGGTTAAGCAAAAAAAAAAACATAATTATGCGTATAAATAAAGCTAAAATACTTTTAGATTGTGAATATTTAAAAACGTTATAAAGTCGTTTGATTAGAATGAAATGGCTTTTCCCCAATTCTAGTATTGATACTCATATTAATTTTTGTTTTCACAAAAGTAATTATGTCGCTAAGTCACTGTTTTACTTCTCTTTTTTCTTTTGAGATTAAAATATTAGTTAATTTTGTTCAAAGTGTGGGAAATATTGTTTTCTTTTGAGGATACAGGCAATTAATTAATTACATACGATGTTATCCATACAATGTCGTTATAGCTGGACAATTAAAAAATGATTATGTTAATATGTGTAGGCATGTAATACAATTGTGTATTTAGCGATAACTTTACGACGATGAATGGGGCATTGTCGCTGGAAATGATAATTTAAAACAAAAAATGTCTCGATGAAAAAAAAATCATAATTTGTAATTGTTTCATATCGCAAAGAACAATAAATAAGTAGTCATTTTTTATTAATTTAAATATTGGAAAATAGCTGTTTGCCTATACATTGGTAGATAACCTAATTAATACACCGCGCTCTAAATGAAATAGCACACACAATCATTTGGACGTGGACATGGTGATTAAATCATTAAGAAGGTTCTTGATTTATCAGTCTATTCATGGTAGGGATTTTCTGTCGGTTTACCTTAAAGTAGATATTTATTGATTTTAAAAACTAAATTTATTTTCATTATTGCAAAGTTGAAACTTTGATTCGACAAGGTTATCAAAATTCAATGCTTGGAAACATTCGAAGTAATGATTATTATAAATTAAAAAACGCTTAAATACAGCACTGGCATAGCACCTGAAGAGCTCTTCGAACGCTGCTGAGATGTGTGAGATCACTGTTTGGACATGATTTGCACAAGCAGACGATGTCCCATGACATCTCACATATTTTCAGTGCATGTGTTTTAATCTTCTCTTGAGTTTTTTCTCTTACTTCACTACAGTCAACCCCGCGCATGGTTTTATTTTGATGAAAAATGCAGCGATGCAAAAATAAAGGAATCTGTCGCTTATAAACAAAATAAGACGCGATTGTATATTCAGCTGCACACACCGCGGTATGTTCGGCGTTTCAAGAGGGAACAAATGCCGCCCTTAATATCATTCCGGGGGGGGGGGGGGTTTCAACTTGAAAGTCTGGTTTCTTTGATTGTTGATTAACCCCTATCCTGTCTATTTACAAGCAAAAGATTTTAGTTATCTGAATCGGGTCATATCCCCTTTTAAATGGTTTGACATGCCATTACATTTATATACACTAAACTCATTATAATTTGACAAATAAGAGCTTTGCAATTATGTTCATTCTTTATGGGATGTCGTCTGCTTGGGCAGTATTGGTCTATATAGTGACGTCATTAAAACATCGTTATTTTTCCGGCGAATCTCTCGTATATCCCAGCTGCTATGGAGGTGGTTGTATTTATATTTTTATAAATCACCCGATATGTAGTTGACCTAAAATCTTGTACGGTGGCCATCTGTTAGCTTACCAGTTTCTAGTGATACATTAGTTGACATATTTGTGATTTTCTTTAAATTTCACCTTTAAAATTGCATTCACGAGACAAATAAGGTAAGTGAGAGCATTTTTTAATATCGCTCCATTTTTGCCAAAAACTTTGGAATAGGTTTGGATATTTCGCAATGTTCGAGAATGTAAAAATGATCACAAGGGAATAAGCCAGTCTTGATACATGTTTGATGATATTCTGATCAACCCTTTGACCAGACTCAATACCAGTTTTCCCGACTTTCATTGAAGGTGGGCAGGCTCAATTCTTGATTATTGTTTTTTTATTGGGACTTTAATTCAGTTATTTGTTTGCAGTTTTATTTACGCAGGATTGCCTTTCACTTACTTAACTTCTATCCATTTTGGGTACTGCACAATTAAAAAACATCTTTAAAACATTTACACGCTTCATGATTACAAAAGGAACACATAAATAACACAAGAAACAAAAGTTATGATATGGAAGATAAATAAAATAAAAATAAATATTTTGAACACAATATGTCAAGTGTAACTAAAGATATGGTATAATAAAAATATCCAACTCATAAATTAGTAAATTGTCCATGTACTGATTACTGCCGTTGAGAGGAAATGAAGTAATGGATAGATGATACAGACGGAGTGGAATATAAATAGAAAGAAAGGGAGAGAGAGAGGCGGGAGGGCAAAAATTGATTACGTGGGTATTACAGGAGACATGAGTCCGCTAAAGTGGATGTCCTAGAAGAGTGTACAAGTATGGTACAAAAGACACAACATATTGGAGAGGGGTAGAATAATGGAGAGAAAGAGAAGGAGGATCGGCGTGAAAGAAAGAAAGAGAGAGAGAGTGTGTGTGACATAGATAAAGAGGGATCCTTTTACCTGTATCATGAATATATAAGGTAATCCTGTACGCTGTAATGTTATTTTGGATAGCACAAAACAGTAATACCAAAGTCGCTTTAAAATATTTGATTTATGAGTCATGTCTCTGTTCGGCATTTAATTTATTCCATTGTTTCGACCTTAAGTACCGGAGATTTAGTTCACCACTCCCGTTCATAATATTACCTGTTTATTAAAGGGAAGCAATGATTCTTTTTATCGTGCTTCGACTGAGTATCGGGTTTCGTGAAACGTTGGCATTAATACTGGGGGCCATTCTATAAACAAATTGTTAAACTTTGCTCACTCTATGAACCTGCCATCTTGAGTTAGTTTGTTTTCCATTGTAAGGCCTGACATACATCTGGTATGAGGTTCTTTGATGCGATTTCAGGATCATTATATCTTAAGAATCCATCTGTATAGTTTGACAAGTATCACAATAGTCGACTAGACATTAAGAGGGAGGTACATAGTAACTTAAATATAACATTTGGAATGCAATGCTTTTCAGATATTCTAGGAAAAACTAATTTCTTTGATAGTTGTCTTCGTCATAAAGTCACCACGGTTCCTATATGACATATTTTCGTCTAGAAAGACAACTAAGTATTAACAAAAATAAGTATTGAGTGACTGAAACACGATTAGATTTGGTATCACATGCACCAGATACCAATTGCTACAATTACATCAAAAGCATATGGGAAACTTTTACAATGAATTTGTATTACAATTTCACAATTTAGAGTGATTTTGTCCCAATGTCTAAAGAGAAAGAGCGCCCTTCTTGTTTAAACATTTACAACACACATCCTGTTATCCTTAATCGATGATTTGGTTAAGTTTGTGAAACTGAGCCGGTGTCAGAAGGACAAATTGACATTTGTTTCGCTTTTACGCTATAAATCACCAGCGATTCTTCCAAAGTATGGACTGTTAGTTCAAAAGCATTTAATCTTTTCGTACTGTCTGCTTGCGGGCATGATCATCGACAGAGTGCGTTATAAGCTCGTCAAATAGAATTTCGAATGGCAATAATGACGGCGATTTGTGCAGAAGTTCTTGTTTTTCTCACCGCTATCATCTCCAAATCTGGTAAGTTTTATTTCATGAAAACTTGACAAAAGTCGTTTGTACTTTATAATATCCCACGCAGAGATTTATGGAAATCTAACAACTTAAACATGTTAATGCACTAACGATTTTCGTTGATTGATGTTTGTTTTTTTAAACAGTCTCATAATCCGTGTTTGTGTTTATAGATAGATGAAAACAATCAGATTACGCTTGTACAGGCAATTCCGATCATGTGCAACAAATCTGGACTAACAAAGAATTTTACCATAACACCTCATTTTCGTGCATCTCGTTATTGCCTTGGATACCAAGCAGGTGTTATAAATCGGGTAAGGAAATTAATAAATTGATAACGTTGGGTCATCTTGTACCTTTAATAGCTTTAGCATGGAGTAAATTGTGTATGTGATGTAAATATATGTGGCGGTACGGGAGGACACGCCTCCGTCTAGAGGTGATGAGAAACAATTAAAAGAAAGACAAAGTGAGAACAGAGAGGAAGTGTATAAGGGAGAAAGGGATAAAGCCGAGAAAAAGAACACATAGAGCATCCCCCGCATCCTTCTCCTTATCAAACAGAAATCGCATTTCATTTTCTGAATATGTCCGGTGCCAACCCATCCATCCCCCTCCCACCATCCTACCCCAATCATTCAAGTACCCCTTTATAGGTGGAATTTCCCTACGTCACTTTTTGATGCATGTTGATAGCTATGTACCAGATAACTTTCCTTTGGAATTTGATTAAATTTTACTCATACAGGATACCATGCATTTGAAGTATCTATTCAGACATTCGACTCACTTCCAGTCATCGGCAAGGATTTTACACTAGTCTGCACCTTCGAGCCGCAGACCAGATACAGGCGGGTATTGTGGACAAAGGGTTACAACGTCATGGTGGCCTCTCACTCTTGTTTGCTGGATTCGGCTTGTACAGGTTCCAACGTTCCTTACCCATTGAAGTTCAGCTTGTTGACAGACACTAGCAGCGGAAGTTTAATAATACACAAACTTGACAGAAATGATAGCGACAACTACCATTGCACAGTATCCAGTACAACCGTGGAAACGAATCCAGGATCAACTAGCATGCAAGTGACACCATTGTCACCAGGTATAATATTCAGTATTATGAATTTACACAGCAAATATCAAGGAAAATATAATAATTGTTAATGTTAATTCATTATGTATCAGTGTCTTTTGTGGATTAAAATCTCAATCAAACGTCTGTTTTGTATATTGTTAGTAACACGATGGGAGGCTTTAAAACAAAGAGAAGTCTCACATGTTCACGTGTTATTAAAACTGCAGGCGATTTACTTGATTTATGCCTTTTATTACGAAGTATCATGACGATTGTCTCAATATATATGGAAACAACTTTAACAACCTTATTACTCACGCAATGAGCTTAAACGATTTGTTAAAGGAACTATGTTAATGATTTCATGATGCTCCAGTGTTTAATTTTGAAGTGGCGCTCTTTGAAAGGCTGTTTTAGAGTAATGACTGATTACATTTGAATAAGGTAAACTATCGGAGTGGAGAAGTAGAATTCGAAGCGACTTTTATTCATCGTGTTTCTTCTTTCCTCTGGCGCAAGCTCCGCCCTATAGGATCATTATTACTGATGGGAGATCGAGAGGTTATACCCCTAACAACGCCTCTCTAACGGTCACAGCTAGACAGCAACATAACATCACATGTGAAGCATACGGGGCAAGGCCTCCTGCAGTACTAAAATGGCGTTTACCAGATGGTGTAACTGTGGTTCTTCAGGAACAGTTTGATGTCTTACAAGGTAACAGCTATGTCTCTCGGAAGGCTGCTACAATCACGCCCTCTAGGAATGATCAAGGAAAGAGTCTGTACTGTGTGGCATCACATCCAGAACTACAGAATAATCTTCAACACTCAGTTCACCTGGATGTTCAAGGTATGTAAATGTGTTAAGTACAAGGCGTTATCTGTTCGTTGTTAGGTGGTGCCAATGTCTTTAAAGCTGAGTGCACGTCGTATTCTTTTTAATCTTTACGTTCTGCTCTACTCGGACCACAACATTTTAACATGTATATGTGGCAAAATCTCAAGGAATATTTACGAATGTTCATTCGTGATATTCTACAAGTATATTCTTTATACCCACAGGTACGTATAAAAACGTATAAATAAAAGATATCTCGTTCCTGTAAGCATTATTTAGCGTTTCTTACATGATTGTGTGTGTTATTTGTTATTCTCACTCTCTTTTATTAAGTTCTACCCTCTAGCATGTTACTTTTTCGAAACGGAGATAACAAGGAACACGAATCTGGGTCATCATTCATTTACGTTCAAGAAGGTTCATCGACTTCGATTACTTGTAAAACTATTAAGTCATTACCAGCAGTTGAACTATCATTGACTCTTCTTGGTGACACCAGTAGTACTCTCGGTAACTCAAACCTTTCAAAGTATCGCAATGCTATAGATGGAGCTTTGTTTGACACCGAAAGTACCATCACAATACATCCAGAAAGAAAGCACCATGGAATGTACATTCAATGCTATGTTTCTCTGGACGGAGACTTTATTCATGTACTATTAGCCAAGTTGATCGTTTACGGTGAGTTTGGATTTTCAATATATCGGCATTTGATCTTCCTATCAATATCCTTGGTGAGAAAAAGCATTGTTGTTATGTATTTAATCCACTTTAAGGCCTTATCTTCATTACGAACATAACGAAAATTGTTTAATGTATGCCTCGTTATCTACCCAATTAACAGAAATCACACATGACGGGGAGGAAAAGTGAACGTTTATCACTTTACCCTTGAATTATCTCCTCGTCTTTAAACTAAATATTACGTCTAAGAGCGCAACATTCTTTTATCCAAACGACTATTTGACTCATTAAGGCTTTACTCATAACCATATATTTCATGTCATTATAAAGCCCCACCAGATAATGTTAAAATTACAACCCCCGATGATCTAAGTGATGGTGTAGAAACCAACGTAAGCTGCAGAGCTGTTAATGGATACCCTGCACCGTATATCCATTGGTACATCGGAACAACAAATGTGACACACGATTCGTCTTTTAAGACTTCAGTGAATGAAATTGGTCAGTATGATGTTGAAAGCACCCTTACCCTCAAACCAAAGAGGATTGATCATGGAAAACCTCTTATTTGTCAGGCAGTTCAACCTACAACACCCCCAATGTGGTCAGTGAATGATAGCATCATTCTAAACATATCATGTGAGTATTCATTTTCAGTAACAAAAAATTCGTTAGGACATTACCATAGAGAATCTCCGAAAACTGTGTCAGATATTGGTTTGTCAACGCGTTAACAAACAATCCTCAAGGGTCTTCGTCTGCTTTCGCTTGTATTTTCTTTAAATTCTACACATTTTTTTTAAAATTTCTACTTGTAGGTAAATTTCTGGAACTGCTTTATACGTTCCATGTATAAAATTGCTTGTTTTCCATCTGACACAGAATGTTTGTGTATAACGACACGTCAAAGTAATAGACTATAATATAATTTCTTCTCTTTTTCCCTGCATACATTGACAAGTTTATTTTAGTCCCACTCCATCAGCCTTAATTTACCACCCCAGTCCTATCCCCATCATTTCCTCTCGTTCCAGGCTATTTTCTATCACTTCCCCTCAAATTTATTTTCCAACATTTTTTTAAAATCTAGATGACCCAGTTGTGTCCGTCTCTTCTCGACGGCTAACATCAAATAAAGTGCGTACTGGGTTCGTTTTGACATGTACCTCCGACGCCAATCCTCCTGCTTTTATCTTCGAATGGTTCCGTAATGGCACAACGTTGTCTAACAACCACCATAAGATAACGCTCTCCGAGACTATACAAGAAGGTGAAACGCTGACTTTCAGTGAAATGGCGATTCGAAACACCCAGTCAAAAGATCCATGTGATTACAAATGCGTAGCAGTGTCAATATATGGTACCGGTAGTGCAGTCTTTAACTTCACGTTGTCTCGTAAGTAGAAATGTGCTTCTCATAGTTTCGTTAGGTTCAATTGTCTGATACTCCATATTAATTTAACTAAATGGGGCTTGCTTTCAAATATACAAATTAAACTTATATCAATTAAATCATCTTATATTCATCAATAATGATTCAAGTTATTAAACTGAAGAAACATTACCATACAAATGTGTTCTTTAAAATTTACCACTCATTATGTAGTTATTTCCGATCCACGTTCTTGGCTCATCGTCGAGCAAAACCAAACGACATATTCAGCTCTCTGCGCTGCTTGGCAATTAAGATTCAACATAAGGTTACGACACATTTGGTACTATCGAAAGTTCAAGGTAAAATACTAAAACATTTCATCGATTGACTTCTAATATCAATTAATCTGCCAAAAGTACCAATTAAATTATGTTTTTAAAACCACTTTTCATTCATAAATGACCATCCCCACTTATGTTCTTCAGAGAGATGAATCGCTTTCATTTTCGTAGCGCAAGAACAAAAGTAAGCCATTAATCTCTGTGCCTATTCATTCTGCCAATACAAACCAACATCGCCTCCTCCTCACTTTTTTATCGGCAGATATTCTGGTTTATGACACAAAGTCCCCAGTTTGAATTCATAGGGAGAGACAAACCGTGGATGACAACATGAATGATTTTGTTCGAACATTTATCTTTCTTGCCTTTATCGCATCTCAAACTTATGAGACAAGCGTGTCTACTCATATTTGGAACCCAGAAGTCCTCCCAGTCGTTGGAGAGAATATCACACTTGCCTGCATTTACACGCCACCATCCACGTCTCGGCTACTGTCGTGGCAGGACGAGAACGGCATTATACTGGCTAACGAAAGATGTCAAGGAGTAGGATGCACAAACGAGCAAAATGTTCCAGATATATCCAAGTACAGTTTGAAGGCAGATTCTTCGAGTGGAAATCTAACTATTAGGCATTTAACAATGGATGACAGCGGCAGATATCAGTGCTTAGTGGGCACTTTTTCTGATGCAGCTTATGATGGAATTGAACTGAAAGTGTTGTTATCAGGTAAGATGTTTCCGTTGTATCGTATTATTCTCGGGATACTAATAAAATGTACGAACATACATAATTCGTCGGCTGCCTGCAAGAGGGCCGTGAAAGTTGTCTATTGCCAATGGTAGTATTGGTTATTTGTATTTTTGTATTTATTAACATTTATTTCCCTCTCAGCGGTACAATATGAAACAAATTGTTTATATAAATTATATATGTAAGAATGACGTCAACAAAGAGTATACAATATTTAATTCAGATAACAGAAGGAGGCGAAAACTCGGAAGTCTACAAATACTTTGTTAATTTATGAAATTAAAATGTCGTTAGAAAATGATAAGGTTAGAATTTGTGTCACTGCACGAAAAAAGACATATTTCCAAACAACCAGTCTAATTTCATTTGTGACTGATAATCATGCCACCTGCAATCACTGCCATTTTGCGATCATGACAACGTGTCAAGTGTGGTACATTTGTGTCTCAGATGTCATAGTTTTTTTGAGAAATCTCGCTTGGAATGAAAACTGTATGAATATTTTCTCACCTCCAGTCGAACCTAGATTGCTTTCCATCACTGACGGTCGGACTGAGAATCGATACAAGTATGGTTCATCTGTGAGCATCACATCTGGGCAAATCCACAACCTAACATGTTCAGTCCAAGGCGCTAGGCCACCTGCAGAACTAGAGTGGCACATTCCTGAAGAAGTGCAGATTCGACTGGAAGATCAGTATAACGGTGTTAGTGGTGACGCTTACACCTCTCAGACAGTTGTTTCTGTTACTCCGTCTAGGAATGATGATGGAAAGATTTTCCGTTGTGTGGCATCGCATCGGGAGCTGGATAATGAGCTTCAACTATTCATCCAATTAGATGTTCAAGGTGATTATCTTACTAATGATATCATCCCATGTTCGCCCGGTGTGTGTGTTCTACCTAATAGGTGAATATTCCTCCCAAATGTCAGGATTTTCGTTAATGGATGAAACATTCAACATCTTCAAAATCATTTCCCACTCTTCACTTCACTAGATCCCATGATGTTCTCACCGATATCATACTGTTTTCATATTTTTACAATAGTTCACTTAAGTATCTGTCCTTTCAGTAGCTGACTCCGTATGAAATGTGGGTTCTTCCTTTTTCTACCAACTCAGTACCGCCAAGTGACCTCGAGCTTACTGCGAATGGATCCATAGCTTCCAATGCAACAGAGACAGGAAGTGTCATTATCTTTGAAGATTCTGCAACATCATTCACCTGCAAGAGTGTAGGGTCTCGTCCAAAAGCTCTTATATCGTGGACCATTGGTTCAGAGGACGACCTAGGAAGCACAACATCTACGTCTACGACGAATGAGGCCGACCAAGGTCTACGTGACACCAAGTCCACTCTAGAGTTGATTCCAAGGAGGAGGCATCACAATAAACTCCTTCGATGTGTGGCCTGTGCTGGTATAAACCAAAGTCACACAGAAGTGAGGGTTATAGTGTCTGGTGAGTATTCGTACTTTGTATGTAATGATCTTCTCTAACTCGAAAGAACTGACCGAATGCGGTCTTGGACATACTGCAAAACATTTGGACATATATATGTGTACCTGATGTTAAACTATTTAATTCCAATAACCGGGTAAACTCATACCACAGTTTGTCAATCATGCAACAATATATCTCAAAAGAGTGAAAAATTTAGAAAATATGTTGTGACATACCTTCGGGACGGCTAAAGCAAATTCCTTTAGATATCAACCGATTTGTTCCTGTTGTCAGAATATTTGAGATTCATGGGTCAGTGTTGTTAACATATCATCAGGTTTAATGTCCTGTGTCGGTACATATGATACATGCAAGTCAATAATAAAAACAAACTGTGACATAAGGAATGCACTTTGCCTTTCAAGGACCACCGGATCCCCCATACCTAAATGGAACAGACGGATTGCAGGATGGAGTGTCTTCAAATGTGACTTGCACATCGAACAACGGCTACCCAGCACCGGCTTTCCAATGGTACCTTGGTTCAGAGAACATCACTAAAGATTATAATACACAGTATTCGAGGAATATAGATCACCGACTTGATGCCATAAGTGTTTTCAATTTCACACCCACGGTAGACGATCGTGGAAAACTCCTTGTCTGTCAAGTTGTTCAACCAAACGCTTCATCCATGAAGTATTGGAGTGTCAGTGAGGTGATTCATGTTCTGTGTAAGTCTGATAAATTTAATCCTGAATCGTTCATCAAGTAGATCTTATTAGGAGACAAGTAAATTACGTTGCCTCACCGTCATATAGACATTACTACCGTTCACATATTTGGTGTTAGCATCCTGTTTGCTTTGAGCCGGTGATTATACGTTTCTATGATTATATTGAACAGGCAAGGTAAGCTTTTTGTTTTACAAACATCACCTGACTCGATTGTCTATCCTTTTACAAAGTTCTGTTTGTGTTTCAAGAACATTTATGAATTAAACAGATTTGGTTCAGATTAATACCTGAGGAAATATAACTCTATGTTACGATAATAGTGCTAACAGGCTAGTTTTACACGATATTGGTAACTATTAAAACATGTATTAACTACGCTAATAAGGAACACCATTTCAAATGTTATTTTCTTGAACCTCGCATTATTGTTTCCTGAACGTATTTTGTTCTTTCTAAATACAAACATGTAGATTCTCCTGCTATTGTGGACAACTCTGTTCGTCGGGTTTCCAGTGGTGAACAGAGCGTTGATGCCATTCTTACATGTACATCAGATAGCAACCCCCTAGCCTCAATAACCTGGTTCTTGAATGGCAAGGAACTCATAAACGGAACCCGCCATCACATTCACCACAGTCATCCACAAGAAGATAACTTGGGGTCGAGTATTCTGATTATTGTAAATATTTCGGCAGAAGACGATGGCAACTATACATGTTTGGCTGACACAAGGCTTGGGAGCGACAGCGCAACAATAACCTTTTCATATTCTGGTAATCTTCTACAATCAGACCACGGCGCATTTATGTAAAATGTTTATGTCCTATTGTTCAGATTGCCTGGTACAGTGATGTGCCCATTGTAATCCAAGATAACAAATGAGAACAGTATCATACTGCCACGATTGTTTAACCTATGTATTGAGATGATAACCCAGTTACAGGGAGTATCGGCAAATGTTACAGTAGATTACTTTGTCGACCTTTATGACAAAGTCCCTATGCAAATTAATTTGGGATTACAGTTGGGTTAAATATTGTAAAACTGACTAAAAATTGGGTGAACGTAAAGCGTAGTGTTAGGGTTAGGATTAGGTTTAGGTAAAGGGTTTGGCCCAGGATTTAAAAAGAAAATCGAAAAATTAGAGTTCGGTTGGTATACGAAGTGATCGGGTTGTCGCCAAAATATGTGACATACAGTCGTCACTATGACAGTACGATATGAAATTATATCCAAATAAATTGTATTGCTTGGATACTTGTTGATTTTCGGGTAACAAATATGTTGTCTCTGTCACTGATACCATCTTTTTTGAAATTTCTCCCAGGGATTCCAGATCCGCCTTATAAGTCCATCGTCGATCAAAACCAGACGACATCAACTACTCTCTTTATTGCTTGGCAACCTGGAATCGATGGGTTTCAACAAAATATCACTTTGGAGTATAATACGAGGAAAAATAAATCAAAACAGGATATTTTTGTTTATCGCGATAGACAATATATATATATATATATATATATATATATATATGTATTTTTAAGATAATTTCTGCCTATAAATTTAAAGATAAGATAATTATTACAGGTCGCCCTGAAGAGCACACTCTCTCGTTTGGATATAGACAAGGTGATATACTTGTTAATAGATTGTACTTTATTTATTAGGTGATACGTACGTAGACGTATCACCTTTTGATTTCGTCAAGATTTTTATTATTTATTTATTTATTTATTTATTTATTATTATTCTTCCTCGATTTTGTTCGCAGGATATCTCAAGACTGAATAAAGCCATTGTCATGAAACTTTCAAAGATGATAGATCTTAGTCTAACTTAGAACTGCGTGACTTTTCAAAGACTCAAAATTATCGTGACGTCATCTAGACGCCATTTTGTTAAAATCAACTTATGATCATATCTTCATAACGGAAAGCCATTTCTCATTCATATTTGTCATGATCAAGGTCAATATCCGTCCGGTCAATTTGAGGTCAATATATGCGCGTAAAAATGCGCGTACGCGTAGGTGCGCGCGTATACGCGCGCTAAAAAAATTAAAATGCTCCAAATCATCCCAAATTTTTTTTGCATACGTTTCAGGCCATATAGAGCATTTGACAAAAAATCGCGCTCACGCGCATGCGCGCGCGTTTTTTGCGCGTACCAGCATTTTGCAACATAGAATCGCCGTATTTTCTCCGTCATCGTATTTTGTACATTTTTCCAAGCATTTTGATAATTTGTTCACCTTTTAATAACGCAATGAGCGTCCGTCAAAGTTGACAGCAAGGGCGGATTTGCGTGATCTTTATCCACAATACATGGGCCAAAAAATGCCTATACAAAATTCATTGTAACTCTTCAGAATAGATAGAAACTCCCAATATTCTTTCATATGTGGATAGATTATGAAATGGAAATATGATTTCATGTCTCATTTGACTCTCAATTAACTCATAATGTCATCATAATGGCCTCCAAACTCGAAATTTAAATTTGCATATTATGACGGATGCATATTTTTGGAAAATTGATTGTATCTCTGTAAATATTGATTTGTTTTTCTTCCAAATTTTGATATGTTCTAGCTGAGACAATTTTCTACAAATGTAGTGTACATAATTGTCCAGTTTGACAAAGGTATCATGGCGTATTTTTGCGATTAAAGGAGGCATGTCAATTTTTCACATTTTGCGTGTATTGTCTATGGGACATGACTATTTCTCAAAACTGCATTCTACATTTCCGTCTTTCGCGAGCAACATCTCCGTTTTTTTAACTTTGTTTTCCGTGAGCTTCGGATATGTTGTAGCTGAGACAATGAGCTATCTCCAATGTGACTTCATTTTTCGATCATATGCCGGGATCATGCTCATATTTTACTTGCAAAGTGGGATTTTAGAATTCCATTTTCGTTTACGTGTAATCGCTATGAGAAATGTTTGGGTATATCGGTAACGCACTTGACTTCCGACCTTGAGATCCCGGGTTCGAGTCCGGGTGTCTCCAACAATTTTTTTCTCCACCTTTTTTTTTCCTTTTGACCTTTCACTGTACCATCTCCTTTGATTATTTAAACACGTAGAATCGCAAATAATGTAATAAACAACCCTATTTACTTTAGTGTTTCCCTTTTTTCACTTAATCCATTACTTTTTGCGTGTAATCCCTGTGGGAGATAATTTTTTCTCAAATCTGGATTCTACATTCCTGTCTTTTGCGAGCAATATCGCTGTTATTTCTGCTTGGATTTTGTGCTATGTGCTATCTAAATCACCCCTCATTTTTTCAATAAGATGTCAGGATCCCGCTCATGATCATGATCTTCATCATGATTATCATGATCATCAATATCATAATGATGATAATCATTTATCAATTACATTTTCATTTCTTTGAATAAGATAAAATCGTCAAAATGTGTTCTTCGTGATATAAATTAGAATCAAAGGTGTAACTGGTTACTGCGCAGGGTCAATGGTCATATTTTTTCAATCTATCTTCCCTACATCTAAAATGATCAAGGGGACACAATTTAAACTTGACATATGGATAGATCTTAATGGATGAAGCATTTCATAAAATAATATGATATCGTATAATGCATTCTTTATTATGTAAACCATTAGCATACGTATCACCTAATTCGTCAAAGTGACGAATTAAAGTCTAGTTCATTTAATTTTTGGTATAATACAAATCGTACATACAGTACATTAATGCAAATGATTGAAGCAAACAAATTCCAGATGATAATCAGGATAGCTTGACCACTGAGGTTCAAATAATTCAAGAAATAGTACAATCAATATCAGTCATGAAACATAATTCGTAATTCAATGGAGAAAAGTTATTGCATTTGTGATCAAAGTTATAAAGTATCTAAAAAGAATTGAAAAGAGAATACAATTCTATAATTATAATTCAAAGGTTTGAGTATGAAAATGTGTAAACGTATTGCGAAACAATAAGCCGTTTATTTTATGCAGGGCTTGAATGGTGTGAAAGACTGTTTACATTGTATTATGATTTAAGATTGTATTTATTCAAAGGTGATTTTCTCTTCTTCATTTTAATTTACATATGCATTTAAGCGCCAAATGAGCCTGGTAGGGGAGAAAAACTTCTTTATTCACGCTCTTCTTTGTTAATACTTCGTTTTTTGTCATTTTACCTTAAATTTGCAATCACGAGCCAAATGAGTTTGGGGAAAAAGATTCAGAGTAGGTTTGGAAGTTTCGCAGTGATCGAGAATTAACACTGATCGCAAGTGCAAAAGACAGTGTTGACAGTATGGTCAATCCTTTGACTAGACTCAATGTCAACTTATGCCGTCTTTCATCGAGGATGGGCAGTCCCTTATCTTTGATAATTGTTGGTTATCGTAACTTTCATTCATTTTTTTATTTAGTTAACGAACTGCTTTCTCTGCTAGCCCTGCTTGTTGGAAACAACGTGAATATATAACATACTTACAAATATAATAAGTACAAATTGAAGACATTAATAGCAAACGCAACAAAGACAAATACAATATTATGAATACAATATTGCAAAGTGTAACAAAACATACGGTATAATAAAAACATCTATTTAATACACAATTTCCAAGTTCTGTTTAACGTCGTTGAAATGAAAATGAGATAATAAATAGGAGATATTCTGAGGGGATATATTAAGGGAGAGTAAATATGGTTTGTAAAGAAGGATTCAGAGAGAACGATAGAGAGAGAGAGAGAGAGAGAGAGAGAGAGAGAAAGGGGGGGAGGAGGAAGCGATGGAGAAAAAAGGATTGGGTGGGTATAACAAGAGTTATGAGTCAGCTAAAGTGTATGTCCTAGAACAGTGTACAAGTAGGGTACAACATACACGGAACATGAGAGAGGGTTAGAAAGCGGGACAGAAAGACAATGAAGATGGGAGAGAGACAAGTAGAAAAACAGAAATAAAGGATGAAAGAAATATCCTTTATACATGCACATGAATACGTATACAGTTACCCTTTACGCGGTAATGTATCCCAATGGCAAAAAAAAGAGTTATACAAAAATTGCTTTGAAATATTTGAGTGAAGAGGCTATAGTCTCTGTTCGTTCGGAATTGTAATTATTCCCTTGTTTCGACCATTAAATTTCGTGTACCACTCTCATCGACATAACACCGTTTCTTGAAGGGAGGCAGTGGTTTTTGATAGTGTTTCGACTGAATATTGGGGTTTCGTGAAAATATTGGGGTTTTTGGATGCGCTTACAGGAACATTTTTGCGATGCTATTATGAAGTCTTTCTAGTCTATCCAAGGATCCAGTGGAAGAGTTTAACCAGACAACATCACTCAAGTCGAATAATGGCATTACGAGGGAGGTATATATTATTTCAAACTTAATTGTCTGTGCAATTGTCTTAGCCATGAAGTCAGCATGGGACCTATATGACATATTTCGTCTAGAAAGACAACTAAGCATTTAAAATCGTGTTATTAAGTGACTGAAACACGATTATATGCACCATCATAAATTAGCAGCTTCTGGAACATTAAAATCCTATGGAAAAAATATCCGTAAGTTGGTTTACGCTTTCTAGTTTAGAAATAGTAGGACAGAAATACGTTTCTTCCTGTTTATGTTTATTATTGGAACTTTTTAATAGTGAATGAAAACACGGATAAGTTTAGGTATTCATACGCACCATATACACATTCCAACAATGACGTCAAGAGCATAAATCAAACTTTTGCAATAAATGTTCAAATCGGAAGTAATTTAGTCACAATGTCTGAAGTGGAAGAGCGCCCTTCTTGTTAAAACATTTACAACATACACAATGTCATTTCAAGCTGATGGCTTGGTGAAGTTTGTGAAACTGAATCGGTGTCAGAAGAGCACAATGATATTTGTTTCAATTCAAACGCTATAAATCACTAACTTTCAAAGCATGGTATATTAGTTCAAAAGCTTATCTGCCTGCATTCATAGTCACCGAAAGTGTGTGGTATGAGCTCGTCAAATAGAATTTCGACTGACGTGATTCGATTGCTGAATAATGTTGCCGATTTGTACAGAAGTTCTTCTTTTTCTCATCGTTATAATATCCAAATCTGGTAAGTTTTATTTCGTGTTAACTTGATAAAAGTCGTTGGTACTCAGCTAATACGGAGAATTAGAGAGGTGTAAATAAATCAATACACTAACCGTTAGTATTTGCATTCATGTTTTGAAATTGTTGTCTGTCTCATTATCCACTTGTATTATTTTGCTCTCTTTATTGTTTGGTGGAAGTAAACAGATAGATTAAAACAACTATGAAATCACGACGATTGTATAGCAATTATGATCATGGGCAACACACATGATAGTAAAGCTAAACTAACAAAATAATGTGACCAACTCCAATCTTTGTCGTGCATCCTGTTAACATAGTAATAGCTATCTACGCTAAGTCGTATTGAAAGCTACTTGGGCAAAATAAAATAATATACTGGTAATATTTAACCATTTTATGCCATCGTAAAGTGTTTAACAGAGGCACCCTCCTTATCAGTAAATTCGCATTTAATTTTCTGAATACGTCCATTGCAAAATCTTTGTCGTGCATCCTGTTAAAATAAATGTATAGACCAGTTCTGGTCATGTGATTGCTTCCTCAGCACTACATACTTATTTATGAATCCTGCTGAGTATCGTCATATAAGTAGGAGTTGCATTGTGAAAAAACGTTGTTGAATCGATCAGAAAAGATTGATCATCTAGCATATAAGTATTGGTGTGTACTGCAAGGTTCTGGAATCATCAAAATGATAAGAAATTTTGCCCAGTCTTGTTAAAAATACAAACACTGTACACATAAACATGCATATGGGACTACACGATACCTATCTAGTCCGGATATATATAATAATTTACAAAATATATCAATTAGTAGGCGGTTTCCCGGCACATTTGTATCATCACATATTAGTTAAAACATATTATTTCACATGATTGGTAATAAGAGCCTCCATTTACATTTTTTTGAGAGGAGGGGGTTTCTATACCTTTAACAGTGGTTGCTTTCTACGCCAGGTACGTATTGAGAGTTCTTTGGGCAAATTAAATGATATACTGGTAACCTCTGACCATTGTATTTTATCGTAAATGTGTTTAGCAGTGACACCCTCCCAATCAGTAAATTCGCATTTCATTTTATGAATACGTCCACCCCCCCCCCCTCTTCCACCAACCATTCCCATGCCCTTTCAGTGGGTGGCATTGCGCTACGTTACTATTTGATGCATACTATTAGTAATGTATTAGGTATCTTTCCTATGGAAACTCGTTTTTTGTTCACCCATGCAGGATACCATGCTTTTGAAGTGTCTATTCAGACATTCAATTCTCTTCCAGTCATTGGGAAAGACTTCACGATGGTATGTACCTTCACACCGAAGAGGCAATATCGGCGGCTAATTTGGGCAAAGGGTGACAACATCGTGGTTGCCTCTCACGTTTGTTTGCCGTTTTCAGTTTGTACAGTGGTTACCGTTCCTGGCCTATCGAAGCTCAGTTTTTTGGCAGACACTGGCAGTGGAAATTTAACGTTAAAGAAACTTGACAGAAATGATAGCGACAATTACCTGTGCACAGTAAAGAGTGCATATGGGGTGGAGAATCAAGGATCAGATACCATTCACGTGACACCATTGTCACCAGGTATGCTATTGTAATGAATTTTCACAAGAAAACTCAAGGATATTTATGATGATATTATGACGATATATGAGTGTACTTTTGATTAAAATCTTAACCAAACCCCCTTTTTCCTGTATTTTATTATATTAATACCACTATGGGAAGCTTGCAACCAATTGAAAGTTGCACATTTTCACATTTTATTAACAGGAAAGTAATTGACTTGATACATGCCTATTATATCATTATTTTAAGAAATGTCCTGATAATACCAGCACAATTTTAGTTTGTGAAATACTGAGGGTTTGCTAGTTGTACGGGGAGCAGGGAATTAACTACGATAATATACAAAGACAATATTTGTGGATGTATTTTTATTTGGCAACAAGTTTAACAACTGAATATCTAAATCAATGGTTCATAACATTACTTTTGAAGGAACTGTGTCAATTGTAGGTTATGTTCTATTGCCTAACTTTGAAGTGGAATCTTGGAAAAGCTGTTTTAGAGTAAATTAATGGTTCCATCTCAAGGAAGTAGACTGTTAGATTAGAGAAGTTTAATTTAAAGCGACATTTATTGATCGTGACTATTTCCCTTTATGTCACCAGCTCCGCCAAATAGGATACTTATCACGGACGAGAGATCGGGCGGTTATTACACTAACAACGCCGATATGACGGTAACTGCTGGAGAGCTGTATACCATCACATGTGTAGCATTTGGGGCAAGGCCTCCTGCAATACTGGAATGGCGTATACCAGATGACGTAACTGTTGTTCTTCAAAACCAGTCTGATGTCGCACAAAGCAACAGCTTTATCTCTCGGAAGGCAATTACAATCACGCCCTCTACAAATGCTCGAGGAAAGAATCTCCGCTGCGTGGCATCACATCCTGAATTACCAAGCAGCCGTCAGAGTTCAGTTTACCTAAAAGTTCAAGGTAAGGAATACATTTACACAAGTACAACGCGTATTCATTTTTTCACAGCCTGGCAGTTTATTTTTTAAATCACAATTTACATCAATGTCAGTAAAGTGAGTCCACGTCTTCCTGTGTTTACCTTGTATCAACTGCCACTCAGATATTAAATACTAAATCGTCTCTTTTGCTTTGGATATTTGTACTTTTACTGCTCTTATAGAAACATATTTTGTTATCGCTCCTAGAAGAAATGTTTATGTTGCCTTATATTTTGTTTCTGTCATGAAGCTCAACTGACCATCATGCTCTCTTCTACAACTGGAGATAACAAGCACATTTAGCGTTTCTTACACGACTTTGAAATATGATTTCACGTTCTCCCCTTCTCTTTGTCTCTTTTATATAGTTCTACCATCTAGTATGTTGATTTTTCCAAGTGGAAATAACAAGGAACACGAATCTGGGTCATCATTCATTAACGTTCAAGAAGGTTCATCGACTTCGATCACTTGTAAAAGTATTGGATCATTACCAGCGGTAACTTTATCGCTGACTCTTCTTGGTGACACCGATACTATTCCCGGTAACCTTACAACGTATCACAATGCTTTAGACGGAAGTTTGTTTGACACCGAAAGTACCATCGCAATACATCCAGCGAGAAAGCACCATGGAATGTTCATTGAATGCTATGTATCTCTGGACGAAGTCTACATTAATCTGTTGGTAGCCAAGATGATCATTTACAGTGAGTTTAGAGTTTTCAATATATCGAGAATCTGCCTTTTTTTTTTAAATAACCCTAGTGTTAACAAATATAGTGTTAGTATGGGCTTAATCCTCTGAAAAGGGCTTATTTTTCCTACGACTTTGAATATGATTGTTATTTTGTATGTATTCACATCGTCCCAGTTTAATAGAATCATTATTAAAAGGTTATCGGCACGTATGACTTGGAGGAAAAGCAAACGTTTATCACCACGACCCTCGGTTCTCTCATCGCTGTATAATTAAATATAAGGCCACCTGGGGGTGGGGGTTAACAGCATGACACTTGGACTCAGTATAGCTTTACCCATAACCATATGTTTTATTTCATTCTAAAGGCCCACCAGATGGTGTTAAGATGAGTACATCCGATGATGTGCATGGCGGTATAAAAAACGTAAGCTGCAGAGCTGTTAATGGATACCCTGCTCCGCTTGTCCATTGGTACATTGGATCTAGAAATGTGACACATGATTCGTCTCTTAAGACTTCAATGAATGTAGAGGATAGGTATGATGCTGAAAGCACCCTTACCCTCATACCAAAAAGGATTGATCATGGGAAACCTCTTATTTGCCAGGCAGTTCAACCTACAACACCATCCGTGCGGGTAGTTCAACATACAACACCCTCAATGCGGTCAGTGAATGATAGCATGGTTCTGAACATAACATGTGAGTATTCTTTTTCAGTATAACTTTTGGTTAGGACATTACCATATTAAAAGAATCTACACAAACTTCGTTAGATATTGGTCTGTCAACGCGTTCACAAACTATTCTCAAGAGTCTTCGTCTGCTTTTGCTTGTATTTTCATTATATCATACACATTTTTTTTTCTACTTGTAGGTAAATTTCTGGAAATGATTTCCGCGTTCCATGTAATTTGCTTGCTTCTCATCTGACACAGAATGCATATGGATGAAGAAAAGTCAAAGTAATAGGCTATAATATGATTTCTTCTCTTTTTGCCCTGCATGCATTACACAACAAATTGTAGTCCTACCCCATCAACCTTTATTTAGCTCCCCAATCCTATCCTCATCCTATCCTCCCGTTCTATTTTATATCACCTCCACTCACATTTATTTTCCACCATATTTTTTAATGTAGATGACCCAGTTGTGTCCGTTTCTTCTCGACGGCTAACATCAAATGAAGTCCGTACTGGGTTCGTATTGACATGTATCTCCGACGCAAATCCTCCTGCTTTTATCTTCCGATGGTTCTGTAACGGCACAAAGTTGTCTAACGACTACCGTATCAAAACGCTCTCCGAGACTATACAAGAACATGAAACGCTGTCTTACAGTGAAATGGCGATTCAAAACCCACAGTTCAAAGTTCCATGTGATTACAAATGCATGGCAGTGTCAATATATGGTATCGGTAGTGCAGTATTTAACTACACGCTGTCGCGTAAGTAGAAAAGTGTTTCTCATAGTTTTTTTTAAGTTTATGTGTCTTGTCCGTCTGATACTCCACATTCATTTAACTAAATGGAGCTTGCTTCCAAATATACACATTAAACTTTCATGAATTAAACCATCTCATATTTGTCAATAATGATTCAAGTTATTTAACTAACTGAAGAAACATTACCTTATGAATTTGTTCTTTACAATTTACCATGATTAACCTTAACACGTAGTTATTCCCGATCCACCTTCTTGGCTCATCGTCGACCAAAACCGAACGACATATTCAGCTCTCTGCGCTGCCTGGCAATATTTAGATTCGGCAAAAGGTTACGACACAGTTGGTACTATCAAAAGTCCAAGGTAAAATACTACAACATTTCATTGATTGATGGATAATATCAATTAATCATGTTCTGCCAAAAGTGCCAATTAAATTAAGTTGTTAAAACCCCTTTTCATTCATAAATGACCATCCCCACTTATGTTCTTCAGAGAGATGAATCGCTTTCATTTTCGTAGCACAAGAAAAAAAGTCAGCCCTTAATCTCTGTGCCCATTCATTCTGCTAATGAAAACCAACATCGCTTCCTCCTTACTTTTTCTCGGGAGATATTCCGGTTCATGACACAACGTCCCCAGTTTGAATTCACAGGGAGAGACAATCCGTGGATGACAACATGAATGATTTTTTTTGAACATTTATCTTTGTTCCCTTCATCGTATCTCATACTTATGAGACAAGCATGTCTACTCGTATATGGAACCCAGAAGTCATCCCAGTCTTTGGAGAGAATATCACACTCGTCTGTATTTACACGCCACCATCCACGTCTCGGCTACTGTCTTGGCGAAATGTGGACGGCATTTTACTGGCTATCGACAAATGTCAAGGAGTGGGATACAGTAACGAGCAAAATGTTCCAGATGTATCTAAGTACAGCTTGAGGGTAGATTCTTCCAGCGGTAACCTAACTATTAGGGATTTAACAGTGGATGACAGCGGCATATACCAGTGCTTAGTAGGGACCTTTTCTGATGCAGCTTCCGATGGGATTGAACTTAAACTGATGTTATCAGGTAACATGTTTCCGTTGCATCAGATTATTCTCGAAATATACAACGTTCAATTTATTGTGGTCTATTAAATGATGATAGGGTTCGATTGTTTCACTGCACGAAAGGAGACATATTTCAATATAATAAGGCTTATTTCATTTGTGACTGATAATCATGCCACTGCAGTCACCGCAATTTTACAATCATGATAACGGGTCAAGTGTGGTACATTTATGTCTCAGATGTCATAGTTTTGGGGAGAAATCTCGCTTGATTATTTGTATTCTAAGCATGAAAATTGTATACATGTTGTCTCACTTCCAGCCGAACCTACATTGCTATCCATCACTGACGGCCGGACTGAAAATGGATACAAGTATGAAGAATCGGTGAGCATCACATATGGGCGAACCCACAACCTAACATGTTCAGTCGAAGGTGCTAGACCACCTGCGGAACTGGAGTGGCACGTTCCCGAAGAAGTAGAGGTTCAAATGGAAGATCAGTATAACGTTGTTCATGTTGACGCTTACACCTCTCGAAGAGTTGTTTCCGTAACTCCATCTAGGGACGATGATGGCAAGATTTTCCGTTGTATGGCTTCACATCGGGAGCTGGATAATAAGCTTCGATCAACCATCCGTCTAGATGTTCAAGGTGATTATTGGTATCACTCTAGACAGATATCTTTGCGTTCGAATAGTATTTTTTAGTGAATAAACATCTGAACGTATGATATTCTAATTCTGATTATTAAACACATTATATTCTTAAAATTCCGAATTACTCAAATTTCTTTGACGAATCTCACTTCTAAATATCTTGATACCAGACGCACGTACCTGTAATGACTGCTGGTATAGCATAATTCGATGATTATTAATATACTATATTTCAAAACGAGTCTCCTCATCTCTCCATATAAAATAAGAACATGAATCAGTTCTGCCTACATGCCAATTGTTGTGATATTTCTTTTTCACCTCTTATTTTGTCTCGCCAAGAAACCTGCGGCTCACCACCTCTGACCCCATGACTATCGACGAAGCAGGAACAAGAAGTGTCATTGTCTTTGAAGACTCGGCAACATCATTCACATGTAAGAGTACAGGTTCTCGCCCCAAGGCTGTCGTATCATGGATCATTGGTTCGGACGACGACCTGGGAAGCACGGCCTCTATGTCAACCTTGAATCAGACTGACCAAGGTTTGCGTGACACAAAGTCCACTCTGCAGTTAATCCCAAAGAGGAGGCATCACAATCAACTTCTCCGATGTGTGGCCTGGGCTGGTATAAACCAGAATCAAACAGAAGTGAGGGTTATCGTATATGGTGAGTATTCGTACTTAGTTTTTACGATACCTCATCTTCTTGATTCAAAACAGAAGGCCGAATGCGGTCTGGGACATACTGCTACACAATTGGACATAGATATATACAAGATGCATATTTTAACATTTTGAATAAATGGGTGTACTCCTACCATGGTTTGACTATTCGGCAGCAAGATATTTAAATAATTAAAAATGACAAATTAGGACACTCTTTCGTAACAAACCCTTCGTATGGCTAAAGAAAAACTAAAAAATATAGACATGAACATAATTTATTGTGTCAGAGTATGGGTTACCTGTGATACATAGGCTGTTGCTGCTCATAAAATCGGGAGAACCAATTTTTTGTATCGGTATATATTGTTAATATTTGACACTAGAACTTGAAATCTAAAAATATATTGACATACGAAATACACTTACATTTACAAGGACCACTGGATCCTCCTTATCTAAATGGAACGGAAAGATTACAGGATTAAGTGTCGTTTAATGTGACCTGCACATCGAATAATGTATACCCAGCACCAACGTTCTAATGGTACCTTGGATCAAAAAACATCACCAAGGATTCTAACACACAGTCTTTGAGGAATAGACATCAACAAATGGAAGCTATATGTGTTCTTACTTTCACACCGACATTACACAATCATGGGAAACTCCTTGTATGTCACTTTTTTCAACGAACTGCTCAATCAATGAAGTCTTTGAGAATCACTGCGGTTCTTAATCTTCTCTGCAAGTCTCCTTTACTTAATGTCTTCC
The DNA here is from genome assembly GCF_000002235.5 of Strongylocentrotus purpuratus. NCBI lineage: Eukaryota > Metazoa > Echinodermata > Echinoidea > Camarodonta > Strongylocentrotidae > Strongylocentrotus > Strongylocentrotus purpuratus. The sequence continues at coordinate 15,752,202 of NW_022145594.1, forward strand.
CGAGAAGTCATAGTGCACATCTGATTCTGAGGTACTATTTCTTCTGTATTTCTTTTTCTCCAAAAGTTAACTGGATCATTAACAGCAGCTAACGATTGTGTATTACCTTTAAAAACATGAACTCTCGTCCATAAATCTGTGTGTATTACACACTTCAGAGTAAAGTATTAAAATCATTGCTTACAATTAGATTTTGTGTGTCATTTGGAACCACCAACATGACGTTTCATTACGTTGGTGAGGGCTACGAGAAATTTTGTTCATTTTTTTTCTTTTCTGTCATTCTTTTATTAAACTTTAGAAAGCCTTCGCATTTGCCTTTCTTTTTTTAGTTCTATAATCATTCGAATGCATTTACTTTTCCTTCTAAATCCAGATCCTCCCGTAATTGAAAGCTTCTTTGTTCGTCGGATATCAATTGGCCAGCGAGGCGTTAATGCCATCTTTACCTGCACATCCAATGGAAGACCCCCTGTTTCTATAGCCTGGCTCTGTAATGACACGAAAGTTAACAACGGCACCCGCCATCAGATTAACCACAGTCTTCTACAAGAATATACCTCGATGTCGAGTATTCTGATTATGTCTAATATTTCAGCAGAAGACGATGGCAATATATACATGTTTGGCTGAAACAAGGCTTGGGAACGACAGCGCAACTATAACCTTTTTATATTGTGGTAAGTATTTCACTATCAGACCAAAATATGCAGTCACACCAACAAATGTGTGCAATGGGATTTTAAAAGACTGTGGTAATCTAATCGCAACTAGTGATTCAATAACATGGAATTACACTACTGGAGTGGACAAAGTACAATTCAATATTTGATTGTCCCCTCTTTTCACGCCAGTTGCACCCTATTTGCTTTTTATGACGGATGAGAGATCGATCGAGTATTACCCTAACAACGCAAATATAACGGTAACTGCAGGGGAGCCGTATGACTTCGCATGTGCAGCATACGGGGCAAGGCCACCTGCAGTAGTGGAATGGCGTATACCAGAGGATGTAGTTGTGGTTCTTCAGGATCAGTCTGATGTAGTACACGGCAACGGATATGTCTCTCGGAAGGCTGCTACCATCACTCCCTCTAGAAATGACCAACAAAAGAGTCTGCGCTGTGTGGCATCTCATTCGCAGCTAGAACACAATCTCCAACGCTCAGTTCACCTGAATGTTCAAGGTAGTTAAAATGTCTTCTTCGTAGTTATGTGGTGCCTACGTCAGTAATACTTAGTCCATGTCTTGTTTTTCTTACTCGGTATGCATTGATCAATTCATATTCCAAATTTGGAGCAGTGACTATGCAAAATGTCAAAGAATATTTGCGAATATTTGGTCAAGACATTCGTTTATTCTCTAGCAGTGTTTTGTTTGTTATCTATTTGCACAAACATACTGTCCTTGACACATTATCTAGCGTTTCTTACATGATTTTGTATATGATTTTTTTTTAAATTATAAATTCTCTTTAATAAAGTTCTACCCTCTAGGTTGTTGCTGTTTCCATCTGGAGTAAAGAAAGACTATGAACAAGGGTTAACAGTCATTTACGCTCAAGAAGATTCATCCACTTCAGTCACTTGTCAAAGCATTGGATCACTACCAGCGGCTGACCTATCATGGAGACTTGACGACAACAAAAGTATTCCCAGTAACATAAGTCTTTCGAAGTATAGCAATGCTGTAGATGGAAGTCTATTTGACACTAAAAGTATCATCACAATTCATCCAACGAGAAATCACCACGGAATTTTCCTTCAGTATTATGCAGTTCAGGATGCAGTCTTTTTTGGTCGACGGATAACCGAGCTAATCGTAAACGGTGAGTTTACTTAATTAAATATATCGGATTTCAAACTTTCTTTGAATAAGTTTGGCATGGCGGAGAGGGATAATTGATATAGGTCTTATTCATTGGGAGTCCTTATCTTCGCTACGAATTCGAAGAATCATTTCATTTTGTATGGATCAAATTTAATGGAATCGTTATTATTAATTATTGAGCGTCACCTGGGACTAAGAGGGAAGAGCCAACGTTAATTATTGTAACGCGAGGATCTCTCTTCGTTGTATAATTAAAACATTACGTTAAATATTTGATACCAAAGGATAATTTGACACGTTCAGGCTTAACCAATAATTATTAAATTCATTTATGTGTGAAGGCCCACCAGATGATATTGAAATGACAACCGCCAATGATCTACACGATGGTATAGAAATCAACGTAAGTTGCATAGCTATCAATGGATACCCTGCACCGCTCATCCATTGGTACTTTGGATCTAGAAATTTGACACATGATTCGTCTCTTAAGACTTCAGTGAATGGAGCAGATTGGTATAATGCTCAAAGCACCCTTACCCTCATAAAAAGAGGTTTGATCATGAGAAACCTCTTCTCTGTCAGGCATTTCAACCTACAACACCATCTTTGCGGTTACTAAAAGATAGCATGGTTTTGAACATATCATGTGAGTATCAATTTTAGTGTAAAATGTTGGTAAGGACAATATAAATATTCTCATAAACTTGCGTAGGGTATTTGTCTGTCAACGCGTTCACCAACTATTCTCAATAGCTTCGTCTGTTTTTTTTTTTTTTTTTTTTTTTTGGGGGGGGGGGGGGTCTTCTTTTAATTCTAAACATTTGTTGTTCTGCTTGTATGTGCATTCTTCAGACGTGCCCTGTGGGCTGGCGTTTCCCATCTGAAACAGAATCCATATGGATAACGACAAGTCAAAGTCATGGACTATAATAATGTTTTCTTTTTTTTCCTGCATACATTAAGAAGTTTATTTTAGTCCCACCCATTAATCTTAATTTACCGCCCCAGTCCCATCCTCATCCTTTTCCCGCGTTCTATTTTTATTTCAACTCTCTCAAATGTAATTCCCAACATTTTTCTTTGATCTAGATCACCCAGTTGTGTCCGTTTCTTCTCGACGGCTAATATCAAACGAGGTACGAACTGGGATCGTATTAACATGTACCTCCGATGCCAATCCTCCTTCTTTTATCTTACAATGGTTCTGTAACGGCACAAAGTTGTCTAACGACTACCGTAACTTAACACTCTCCGAGACTATACAAGAAGGTGAAACGCTGACTTCCTTTGAAATGGAGATTCGAAACCCCCAGTCCGAAGATCCATGTGATTACAACTGCGTAGCTGTGTCAAGATATGGTTCCGGTAGTTCAGTCTTCAACTCCACATTTGCTCGTAAGTAGAACTGTGTGTTTATAATTGTTCATTTAGTTTAATTTGTGTCTTGTCCATATGATACTGTATGTTCATTGAGGTACATGGTCTTTGATTACAAATTCAAACATTGAATTTATATCCCCCAGAAAAGTATATTTATAATTAATGATACAAGTTATTGAACTGAAGAAACCAGACCCTACCAAAAATGTTAACGCTTTACCACTTTAACCTTTAAATGCAGTTATTCCTGATTCACCTTCTTTGCTTATCGTCGACCAAAACCAAACGACATCTTCGACTATCTTCGTTGTCTCGCAATCTGGATTGAACAAAAGATTACGAAACGATTTGCATTATCAAAGTAAAAATACAATAAAGTAAAGTAAAGTAAAATACTAGATCATTTCAACGGTTGACTGATAATATCATTTGATCTTACACTGCCTAAGATGCCAGTCAGAGTAAGTTTTCCAAACACCCTTTTCATTTAAGATGGACTATTCCACTTATGTCCTTCAGAAAGATGAATTGCTTTCACTTTCGTCGCGCAAGAGAGAATTTAATGAGCGTCTCAGCCACTGTTCTGTGTGACTACTCATTCCGCCATTGAAAAACTATATTGCTTCCTCCTCACTTATTATCTGCAGATATTCTGATGAGTTGCACGTTTGTTCCTGATAAAAACGTCCGCGGTCTGAATAGACAGGGAGAGACAATCCATTAATGACAATATGAATTATTGTCTTCAAATATTTTTCTTTCTTGCCTTTACGACTTCTCAAACGTTTGAAATGAACGTGTCTACTCGTATTTGGAGCCCACACGTCCTCCCAGTCGTTGGCGAGAATATCACACTTGCCTGCATTTACACGCCGCCAACCACGACTCGGTTTCTGTTTTGGCAAAATGGGAACGGCGATATCCTAGCTACCGATAGATGCACAGGGGTGGGATGCAGAAACGATCAAAATGTTCCAGATACGTCCAAATACAGTTTGATGGCAGATTCTTCCAGCGGTAACCTCACTATTGGGGATTTAACATTGGATGACAGCGGTAGATATCAGTGCAAGGTATTCACTGATGTTGATACAATATTGAGTGGAATTGATCTGAACGTAATGCTATCAGGTAAGATGTTTCAACTTTTCCTATAATGCTTGGCATACTAATAAAATGTACACAAATAAATAATTCGTCGGCTGCATGCCAGAAACTGGCAATAACTGTATATTATCAACATCCGTTTTGCCGGCAGCCGAGGTATTCTTTTTTTTTTTAACAGTTCAACAAAAATGATTCTGGTTGAATAACAATAGGGTTAATGTTTGTGTCACTGAAGGAAAATAGACATGTTTCCCTTTGACCAGCCGAAATTCATTTGTGACTGGAAATCATGCCTCTTCAAGATTCAATTTGAAAATCATTATGACGGGTAAAGTGAGGTGCATTTATATCTCAGAGTTCCTAGTCTTTTGCAGACATCCCATTGGATATTGGTTATACGTAGAATTAAAACTGTATACATTTCTTCCAATGTCCAGCCATACCTCGAATGCTATCCATCACCAACAATCGGACTGAACATGAATACAAGAATGGAGAATCAGTGAGCATCACATATGGACGAACCCTAAACCTAGCATGCTCAGTCGAAAGCGCAAGACCACCTGCAGAACTGGAGTGGCAAGTTCCTGAAGAAGTACAGGTTCGACTAGGAGATCAGTTTAACAATGTTCACAGTGACGCTTACGTCTCTCGACGAGTTTTTTCTGTAACTCCGTCCAGGGACGATGATACAAAGATTTTCCGTTGTGTGGCCTCGCATCGGGAGCTGGATAATAGGCTTCAATTGTTCATCCACCTAGATGTTCAAGGTGAGTATTTTACTAATGACTTAATTTCGTGATTGCTCAATGTGTGTGTTTCTGTGTGTTCTTGACAAGTGGATATGCATCTGAATGTGAGGATTGTCTGAAATGGATGAATCATTAAACATTTCCTAAAACACTTTCAATTCTCCTTTATTATATGATGCCTTCACCGCTTATATGGTGTTATTATATTGATAGTAATGGTTTACCTCTGTATCTCTCCTTCTAATACCTTAATCCGTATTGAAATGCTGGCTTTTCATTTTTTTTTTTACTCAGTACCGCCAAGTAACCTCCTGCTTACCGCGTATGGATCCATAACTACTAATGCACAAGCGTCAAAAAGTGTCAATGTCTTCGAAGACTCGGCAACATCATTCACCTGCAAGAGTATAGGATCCCGCCCTACAGCTCTCATATCATGGATCATTGGTTCAGACGCCGACCTGGGTAGCACGACCTCTACGTCTACAACGAATGAGGCCGACCGAGGTTTACGTGACACAAATTCCTCTCTACAGTTGATTCCAAAAAGAAGGCATCACAATCAACTTCTCCTATGTGTGGCCAATGCTGGTATGAACCAACGTCAAGCAAAATTGAGGGTTACCGTCTATGGTGAGTATTCGTACGTTGTACTAATCATACATCATCTTCTCGAAATTACAACAGTAGAGCAAATGCGGTCAGGGACATACTGTAACACATTATGACATTGATATATCAGATGTGAAATTTTACAATTTGAACGACTATGTGTATTCATACTGTGCTTCCACTTATGTAGCAAGATATTTAAAGGTAGTGAAAATTGTGGCAAGTCTGAAGTGACAAACCTTTGTGATAGCCCAAGCAATTTGCAATGTAGATATCGACGGATTGTCTTTCTTGCAAAAGGGTTAAATGTGATACATAGTTCGGCGTTGCAAGCCACTGGGGATAATAATCTAAAACTAGTGACATAAGAAATACACGTTGATTTCCAAGGACCATCGGATCCTCCCTACCTAAACGGAACAGAAGGTTTACAGGATGGGGTGTCGTCAAATGTTACTTGCACATCGAACAACGGCTACCCAGCACCAATATTCCAGTGGTACCTTAGATCAAAGAACGTCACCAACTATTTTAACACGCAGTCTTCGAGGAATAGACATCATCGAATGGATGCCATAAGTGTTTTCAATTTCATACCCACGGCAGATGATCATGGGGAACTTCTTGTCTGTCGAGTATTTCAACCAAACGCTACATCCATGAAGTTTTGGAGAATCAGTGCTGTTCTTAATGTGTTCTGTAAGTTTCATTAATGTCAACCTAACCCATTCATCATGTAGATCTTGCGAAACAGGTTAATAAATTCGCCTCACCACTTAAAAAGGCATTACAACCATTGGAATTACTTGGTGTTACTGTCCTTTTTGCATTGAGCTGAAGATTATCTTTACTTTTCCATGATTATATTAAAGAGCCAAGGTACGTTATTTGTTTCAAACAAAAACCATCAGGTTTGATTCTGTCTTATTGATTTCTAAGCCATATAAATCTTTATTGAAACATAAGGATTGGTCGAGTTGGATACCAAAGAATGCCATACTCCTGTAAAAAGACCGTTTTATGTTAGCTTCATGGTTCTGACATGTTAGCCTTACAAACTATTGGTAACGATTAAAATATGTATTCACTTTAATATGCTCATCAGGAATACCATCATAAATAATTTCTTCCTAAGCCTCGTTTTATTGTTTCCTGAAAGTATGTTCTTTTTTCCTAAATTCATACATGTAGATTCCCCTGTCATTGTGGACTACTCTGTTCGTCGTGTTTCCAGTGGTCAGCACAGCGTTGATGCCATTCTTACATGTACATCAAATAGTCGACCCCTAGCCTCAATAACATGGTTCTTGAATGACAAGGAACTCATCAACGACACCCGCCATCACATTCACCACAGTCACGCACAGGAAGATACCTTGAGGTCGAGTATTCTGTTTATTTCTAATATTTCAGCAGAAGACGATGGCAACTATACATGTTTCGCTGAGACAAGACTTGGAAATGACAGAGCAGCTATTGCCTTATCATATTCTGGTAAACCTTTCATAATTACACCAAGGCGCATTGATTTGAAGTGATCATGTAATATTGTTCAGATGACAGATTGCCTGGTACATAGCTGTGCCATTGATAATCCCAGATGACAAATGAGAACAGTATGATACTGCTATGATTGTATATGAAATGAGGATTTTAAGCCAGTTACGGTAACTATCGGGCAATGTCAAACTATTGTTTTGGTACTGTAGATTACTGTGTCGATGTTTAGAAACGGTTGATGATTGAAGGACTTATTCTTATCCGACAATATTCCGGTGAAAATTTATTTGGGTTTTGTTTCGGCAAGAATACATTGTAAAGGTCATGCCTGTATTTAAAGTTGTGTTATCGTTAAGTGTTGGGTTAGGGTTACCGTTTAATTTAGGTATAGGATTAGGCCCAAGTTTGGAATGTAGAGTTCGGTTGTTGTAAGAAGTGGTCGGGGTTGTCATCGGAACGTGTGAAGTACAGCTGTTAATACGACAGTATGATATTATATTATACAGAAATTAATTTTATTGATTAGATAGTTGTTGATGTTAGGGTACAAAACATGTTTAATTAAGAGATTATCTCCTAATACATTGTCACTATCTTTTTAAAACTTCTCCCAGGGATTCCAGATCCACCTTTTGAGTTCATCGTCGATCAAAACCAGACGACATCATCTACTCTCTTCGTTACTTGGCAATCAGGAATCGATGATGTGCTTCAGTGAAATATCACTTTGGAGCGTAGTACGGGGAAATTCATCGTTAAATGATATTTGTTTCTATCAGAAAGAAAATATATATGCATTTAGTCTTTTTTAAATAATTATTAGAAAATAATGTTACGCCTATACATTGAAAAATAAGAACGTGAATACAGCTCACCATGAACGAAAAAGCAAACTCTGCCGTTTGGATGTGGACATGGCGATACACTCATTATTGTATTGTACTTTATTTGTTTATTTAATGGCTGAAATATTCACATTTTACAAGAAAATGTAAAAATATAATAATGCAAATGGTACAATTATATAGACGCCACATAAAAATGAGGACACCTTGACCACTGTAGTTTAAATAATTAAGGAAGAAAATGAATAAAACAATCAATATCAATCATAACAAATAATTCATGATTTAATGGAGACTGAAAAGGATCAGAGTTTAATGTATTTAGAATATTTAAAAAAAGGAAATATAATTCTAATAACAGATTTGAGTATGAAAATGTGTACACATATTGGAAAACTATTAGCCTTTTAAGTGGTCAATAAACTATTTAATTTTAATCGGGGTTTGAAAGGTATCTGTATATCGTATTATAATCTAGTATTGTATTTATTATTTATTGATTTATAATCTAGTTAATTGGATATTGCTGGTAGGTATTTTCTTTACCTAAGCTTGTTAAACATATTAATATACTCTAGGGCAAGTCACTGTATTGTGTTGTTTCGTAGTCCCATCAGTGGCAGTCAACCAAACCAGTATGAAAATATAAAGAAAATTATTACAAACATATTTACCGTTTGTTCTCCTCATTTTATTTACGGTTTCTCGTGAAAACTAATTAAAGATAATAATTATGTTGCCTCCTAATATTCGTGGGTAATGTGCCGGGAAATCGGAGGTGTGTCCAATTCAACCAATCACGAGGCGGGATTTTCCCTACGTCATTGTCCTCGTTCGCTACATAGAAACATATAACAACCATGACGCCTACAGCTACCCGATGTGAAGTTTTGTCACCGATACAGAGATAAAGAAGAGTTCTATTCACTTCCCGACTGTGAATGATGTCGTTTTGAAAGAATTTACAGACACAAAATGGTCCAAAGTTTTTGCTTCTGCTGAGATTTTGAAAAATACGGACGGAGAAAAGTGCAAAATTGCGACGGATTTCCTTGCCAATGTCGCCCGTATTTGAACCGTAGACTATACCAGTATGTGTCTACAGCGACAGTACCAGTGCAGTGCAAATGACAATTGTTGTCATTTGCAACTGCACTGGTACTGTCGCTGTATACGGTTTAATACGGGCGACATTGGCAAGGAAATCCGTCGCAATTTTGCACTTTTCTCCGTAAAATACCTCGAGATTCTGACAAGACTGAATTTGAAGGTGAGTTTCAATCTCTTTGTTTGCAATAAGCCAATAACCATGATAACCCAGCAAAAATTAAGGCCCTGCCTTCGACTTTAAACTAGCCCCATTTAAAAAAAAATCTGGTCTAATTAGGAGTAGAACTAGGCCTAGACCTAGGCCCTGCATTCATGCATGATGTAGCTTGAATGATGAAGTTTGTTAGTTGTTTGAATCGTTCACAATGCCTCTGTGAGTTGACATCAATTTTGTTTGTCATGTCATTGATGTAATCATGTATGTAGACCCTAGCTGTAAATTATAATAATTATAATAATGGAAAACAAAAAAAATGTCGGACAAGTTGGACGCATATCGCGCATTAAGCCAGGCTATACTTAACTTTAGACATGCCTTCCTAGTTAGTTCAACTTATTGGCCTGATCAAAACAGCATTATTTTAAACTGATTTATATTTTCTGCTGGGATGTGCTGTGTTGTTTACATTTTTTGTAATCAGTGCATTAAGGCATTATACTTTTATAGTTGCACACTAGGGGTCAAAATACAAAGCCTATTTAGACAAGGGGCACTTTTTCTAACATGAAGATAGACATGGCGGCTGTCAAGCTATCAGTATCACCAATTTAAATTTTGGACTTTTTTAAATAGAAAAGACGGCGAAGCTATCGCCAATTTTCGAAATAACTTATAGACTAATATGAATTTTTGTTTTTGAAACATTTATAGAATTTTTAAAAGACGCCAATTGCCAATTTTCGAAATAACTTATAGACTAATATGAATTTTTGTTTTTGAGACATTTTAAGAATTTTCAAAAGACGCCAAAGCTATCTGAATTTTTTGAAATGACAACGAAGCTATCGCCTATTTTTGATATGAGCTTTGTTTTTTACCTAGTTTTTTATATTCTTTTTTCCCCAGATCCATCTGATATCCCTCCACAACCTAAGAAGCTGTGTAGGAGTCTACAATATCGGCGCTCATCTGCCAGCTTTGATTTGTTGGACCTATTTGAGACCATCAGGATAAAATATACGCCGTTCATATTGAGCAATAATTGTATGCAATATTTTTTGCTGTTTATCAGCAGATTTTTCAACGTTAACTGGTTCTATTGATAAAAACAATTATATATGACAAAATTAAAATGAACAAAGGCAAGATCATTGTGAAACTTTTTCTCTGATATTTCTTATTCAATTTGGGGATATAAAACAAAATTGAGCATGATTTTTTTATATCCCTATGATTCCTTTGTAAATTATGTACAAAATAACCAACCTTTCATGAATAGACATACCGGTATATAAATGTATGGGTCGACTGGGGTGTTATACATATACATTATGTGTACCGGTGTACCTGTAATATAAGAATATATGTAAAGATATAATTTCAGAGCTAGAATTTTTTTTTTTTTTTTCCTAGGAATACAATACAAATTTTTCTCTGGGATGCCAACATTAATCTTCCAAGGTTTGAATGTTACAAACTGTTCCAATTTTTATTTCATCAAGAGGCAAACATTTCCCTTCAAATGTCAAGGAAACGATGTCCTACAGTTCCTTATTTATTCCAGACTTGATAGTTATATTGATTAATTGATAAGAATTGTATCAAGGAAAGCAAAATGAATAATTTCGCTAACAGTAATATTACCACTAATCACTTACAGTAATGTACTATTGTACTTGCATTGCATGCTCATTTGTTTCATAATTGGATATTTATTATTTATTATGCATATTTTGCCATGTTGAAGCATTGCCATGATTTATAGTCAAATATAAAACTTTATTACGTTCAAATGTATGGGTCTTTTCAAACTTTCCATCACACTCTTTGGACACTTGTTCTAATCCAAATATTTACAATTTATGAATTGCTCAAAAGTATTAGTTTTTTGGCCATTTTTCTATCAACATATTTTTTCTGAACCAAAAAAAAAAAGACAACAAATGACTAGACACATCTTATCAGTGTTTCATAATTTATTTCAATTCCATCAATATTCATGTATATTCATGTATTAAAAAAAAAAAAATAATAATAATAAACAAAAAATTATTCCCATGGCTGACCTTAAAAAAGGCGACCTTACCCCCCCCCCCCCCCACGGAGCAAAATGTCAAATTTTCAAATTTCGAGACCAAAAAAAAAAGAAAAAAAAGTGTCCTCTTACCCCCCCCCCCCCCCCCCATTGGCCTTATTTTTTAGTTCCCTATTTTCATTTTCTTATATATTGCAAATGCCTATCATTGTATATACCTTTGTATTGTTTTTATTGAAAATGGAAATGGATAAAATGAATTGAATTGAATTATTAACAAAGTTTTGAACAGCAATATATTTTTTGGGGAAGTGGAAAATAAACTAAAAGCAACAATATAGATGATTTGATTGGAAGGAGTGTGCACAGTTGATGAAACTCAATAAGACATGTTGAATTAAATATGGTAAAATATGATGAAGGAGAGAGCAAGAGTAAGGAGAAAACAACAGGGGAAGAAAAAGAGATTTTTAAGAGGAGACAACTGAAAAGAAAAAACGTGTGTGATGAGAGAGAGACATACAGACATATAAGAGAGAGAGAGAAATAGAGAAAAAAAGGAAGAGTTAAATGAGTGACGTGAATATACAAACAGATGGTAACTTAAACAAGAAATTACATAACTGGGCTTAACAAAACTCGTCTTGATGACGTGCTGAAATAAAAAATAAACAAACATCGAAAATTGCAATTAGTGTTTTCAAGTTCACCAACAGCATAAATATAAATTAATTGCGCAAAAAAAAAACACACCTGAACAGTCTCATAAAGGTCTGAAATAAATGTTTTGCAAAAAATAATCAAGAAAAAGCAAATTTGAATGCCTTTTGAATCAGCAAAATGGCTATTTTAGTATAGTTGGCGCTAGTCTTTTTCAAGGAAATATTGTTAAAATTCAATAAAACTAATTAGCGGATTATAAATTGCGCAGAAAAATCACACCTGAACAGTCTCAAAGAGGTCTGAAATAAACATTTTACAAAAAAAAATCAAGAAATAGCAACTCTGAATCAGCAAAATGGCTTATTTACCATAGTTGGCGCTAGTCTTTTTCAAGGAAATCTTGTTAAAATCCAATAAAACTAATTAGCGGATTATCTCATCAACGGGTGTACGAAATTTGGAGAACAAAGGTGTTTTCTCATCAGCAACTTCATCACAATCATTTGGTATAGTTAGTTTTCTCTGCCAAAGATGGGACTACGAAACTTTTTTTTTAGATGGTTAACTGGCCCTTGCCCCACAGTCTATAATAATATCATCAATAAACCTAATAATTCAATAGCTAAAAACCAGTTGTGGGATCATTTTTTCGTCCTCACAATCAACATTGTTTTCATTTTACTTTAAATTTGGACGCACGAAGTAGATGAGGTAAGAGAGAGAGAGCACTTCTTTATTAGCGCTCTGATTTTGCAAAAGAAATCGGAATACGTCCGTACATTTCGCAATGATCGACAATATAAAAATGATCGCAAGAGAAGAAGCCAAGTTTTACGTTAGTCTCGCCAATCATTTGACCAGACTCAATACCATCTTCTCCCGTCTTTCATCGAGGGTGGACGACAGTCCCAGTTCTTAGATTATTGTTTGTTATTGGAACTTTCATTCATTTATTTATTTACAGTTTTATTTCAGAAGGGTTGCCTCTTTATTTAACAAACTACTTTCCATGAAGACCCTGCACAATAAAAACAACATATTTAAAAAAGAAATCCAACTTAATAAGTTCATATTGAACACATAAATAACGTAAGAAACAAAAGCTCTGAAAATAAAGATAAATCAAATAATATTTGATGATATGAATACAATATTGGACAGTGTAAATACACATATGTTATGATCGAAACATCAAATCTATAAATTATTCAATTTTCCAAGTATCGATTATTGCCGTTGAGAGGAAAATGAGGTAATGAATAGGAGAATGTTTAGATTGGATAAAATGAGGGAGAGTAGAGAAATATGGTAAAGAGGGAGTGGGAGAGAAATAGAGAGAAAAGAAAAGAGAGTGAGAAACATTGACGACGTGGGTATTACAGGAGACATTGGTCTGCTGAAGGGGATATCCTAAAAGAGTTTAAAAGTAGGGTAAAAGTACATGGGAAATGGGAGATGGGTAGGAAAAGAGGGAGGGAAAGAAGGAGGATGGGAGTGAGATAAAGAGAGGGAGAGGGGGTGACAGATGGAAAAGTAGATCCTTTTATACATGTACATGAACAGATATAGTAATCATTTACGCGGTAATGTCTCCAGATAGCACACACACATTTATACACATTTTTTTTTTAGTAATGGGGCTAGTCTATGTTTGGGATCTAATATATTCCATTGCTTCCACCCTAAGTAGTGACCATTTCGTTTACAATCGTTCACAATATCAGGGAGGCACTGGTTTGTGATCGTGTTTCTCTTAGTATTGGGGTTTCATGAAACGTTGGCATAAAAACTGGGGGCCATTCCATTGACACATTTGTAAATTTCGGTCAATCTTTGAACCTGCCAACTTGAGGGTATGTTTCTCCATTGTAAGGCCTGGCATAAGTATGGTATGACGGTTCTTGGATGCGCTCCTTGGGTCATACTTGAGAGCCTACGAAGTTGTACCCGGCTATCTAAGAGTCCATCTGAACACTTCCGTATGACAAGACAACATCACAAATGTGGAATAGTGGCATTACGAGGGATGCACATAATATTAAACATCATATTTTCGAAATGCATTGCTTTGCAGATCTTTTAAGAAAAACGATGTGCTTTGCCATAAAGTAAAAAAGTACCTTTATGACATATTTTCGTCTAGAAATCAAACTAATTATTTAAAATAAAAACAAATATTGAGTGACTGAAACACATTTGGATACATATACATCAGATAATAATTGATACAATAACATAAAAGGCCTATCTAAAACTTTTACAAATACTTTTATATTAATTTTCCAATGAGGAGTGATTTTAGGAGAGAAAGAGCGCCCTCATATTTACAGCATGCATACAGTCATTTGAAATTGATGTTATGTTGAAGTTTTTGAAACTGAATCAGTTTCAGGACAAGATTATATTTCTTTCACTTCTAACGCTATAAATCACCAACGATTCCTCCAAAGTATGGTCTATGAGTGCCAAAGCATCTACTCTTTTCTTTACTGTCGGCTTGCTTTCATAATCATCGATAACGTGCGTTGTAAGCTCGTCAAATAGAATTTCTAATGGCAGGATTCGATTGCTGAAATATGAAGGCGATTTGTGCTGAAGTTCTTCTTTTTCTTGCCGTTATCTTCTCGAAATCTGGTAAGTTTTATTTCATGCTTTATTCATAAAAGTCATTCGTACTAATCCTAGGAGGAGGATTAGGGAGACGTACAAATGCAATAAAAAGTAAATTAATAACCAGTCGTTGCTGCATACATGTTTTTCAAATGCTGTCTACCTTATAATCGCTTCATTTTATGATGGAAGTATATAGATAAGAAAATTATCAAATTACTATGATTGTATAGCAGCTCCGAACACTGTTAACTAACCTCGTCTTAAAGCCGAAGTATCAAAAGAATTCTAACAACTCAGATCTTTGACGTACATCTCATTTATACTTAGGCAATGCTTTGTATGGCAAACACGTATTTAAAACTATTCAGGGTAATTAATTAATATACTCGAAACGTTAGTCCGTTGTCGTTCTTCGTCAATGTTTTTTTTTTTTTACAGAAAGTGTATTTGAACCGTGGACAGGGGTAGGACGCGCCCATTCCAATTAAAAGATAGAAAAGGTGAGATAAAAGAGAAAGAGAAAGAGGGGAAAAAAGACAAGAAAAAAAGACGCCTAAAATATCATCCACACCTCCCCCCTTCTCAATCAGCAGTCTCTGATAACAAATTCGCAAGTCATTTTCAGAGTAAACTGGCGCTCCCCCATCCCTCCCTCTTCCATTGTTCCTGTACCCCCTTAAGGGGGTGGGCTCAATCGACGCCACTGTTTTTGCTGCATGCTATTTTCAATAACTGGGTTTCTTTCCCTTGACTTATGTTTAACTTCACCTATACAGGATACCATGCATTTCAAGTGTCGATTCGGACAGGCAACTACTCTCTACCAGTTATTGGGGAAGATTTCACACTGGTTTGTACCTTCACGCCGCAAACCAGGAACCGACTTGTCAGTTGGGAAGGGAGTGGTAGTCTTAATACGCTGGCCTCTCACGACTGTCGGGAATATCTTTCTTGTCGGTTTACTGTTCTTGACCAAAGGAAATACAGCATGTTAGCAGACTATAACAGTGCAAATCTAACAATAAAACAACTTGACAAAAATGATGGAGACAATTACGAATGCACTGTAAGTGGTACACATGGATCAGGGAATGCAGGATCAACTAGCGTGCAAGTGACGCCATTACCTGCAGGTAAAAACATAGTCTTCACCTTACGAATTTATTATTGAAAAACAAAGCTCTTTTCACAGTCTTGTATACACATAGCTCAAAGTAAAGTCGTTCTACGTCAAACATTAAACCTAAACATGCAGGCATATAATAATAACTTGATACAGGTTAAGCATTTTTTTTTTTTCAATGAGACAAATCGAAGAAAACCATTAATTCGGGCATGTCTTTTTATTCTAATTTGCTAAGCATTCTATTTGGAGTTATGATTATGTACTACTAAAAAAAATACTAAAATTATATTAGGCAACTAAACAACTTAAAGCCACATCAAACATTCGTTGTGAAGGTATAAACTAAGAGATGTTCAGTAGTAGACATTGAAAGACTGTGTTAAGCGCATTTAAAGATTCAATTACATGAAAATAGACTTTCACAGTGGAAAATAACAATTTAAAGTGAGTTTATTTCATCGTGACTGTTCCCTCTTTTTACGCCAGTTGCGCCCTATTGGGTCTTTATCAAGGATGAGAGATCGACCGAGTATTACCCTAACAACGCAAATATAACGGTAACTGCTGGAGAGCCGTATGACTTCACATGTAAAGCAGACTTGGCAAGGCCTCCTGCAGTATTGGAATGGCGTATACCAGATGATGTAACCATGGTTCTTCAGGATCAGTCTGATGTCGTACAAGGCAACAGCTATACCACTCGGAAGGCTGCTACAATCACGCCATCTAGGAATGATCAAGGAAAGATTCTGCGCTGTGTGGCATCACATCCAAAGCTACAAAATAATCTTCAACGCTCAGTTTACCTGAATGTTCAAGGTAAGAAATGTATGCCAAGTGCAAAGCGGATTCACATTTTCACAGCCTGGCAGTGCAATTCGTTTAATGAAAGAGTGCATCAATGTCAGTTAAGTGAGCCCACATATTCTGTTCTTACCCTGTATCAACTGTTCCCTTCATATCTCAACTTGGAACTTAATAGGGCAATATTCAATACTGAGTTGTCTTATTTCTTTTATACATTTTTTCCACATTTCCAGATTTACATAACCAGTTGTTTATTACCAGAATTAGGTATGTTTTATTTCTTTTGTCTCTGTAATAAATTTCTACCGACCATCATGCTGCTTTACACAACCGGAGATAACCAGCAACATTATTAGGCATTTCTTACAAGATTTTTTACACATGAGTTCACGTTCTCTCTCTCTCTCTCTCTCTCTTTCTTTTACAAAGTTCAACCTTCTAGTATGTTAGTTTTTCCGACTGGAGATAACAAGGAAAACGAATCTGGATTCATTAACGTTCAAAAAGGTTCATCGACTTCAATCACTTGTAAAAGTGTCGGATCATTACCAGCAGTTGAATTATCATGGACACTTGACAGCACCCAAAGTTTCCCACGTAACATAAGCCTTTCAAAGTATCGCAATGCTTTAGATAGAAGCTTGTTTGACACTGAGAGTATCATCACAATACATCCAGAGAGAAAGCACCATGGAAAACTTTTACAATGCTTTGCAACTTTAGGAAGCTTTTTGGATCGACGGGAAGCCAGACTGATGGTTTACGGTGAGATTTACTTCTTCAATATATCGGGATTCGAATTTCTTTAAAGTATATTAAGTTATACGCCTACAATCCATTTAAAGCCCTATTTATGACTAAGTATTCGAAAGAGAAAACTGTTTCATTTATCCTGATCTACCCTAGCTACCCAAACTAAATTGTCATCATTGTTATTTAAAATTGGCGTCACCTCGAACTGGGAGGGGAAAAGCGAACTTTTATTAGTGTGACCCTCGTTTGTATAATCGCCGTATAACTAAATAGTTTATTCATAAAATAGCTTCTCTATTTTACCAAAGGACATTTCACCCTAATTCGGGCTTTACACATAACTATTTATTTCATTTCTTTGTCAAGGCCGGCCAGATAATGTTAAAATTACCATACCATACGATCTACACGACGGGATAGAAACCAACGTAAGCTGCAGAGCTGTTAATGGATACCCTGCTCCGCTGATCCACTGGTACATCGGATCTAAAAATGTGACCTATGATTCTTCTCTTAAGTCTCCAAGGATTGAAGACGGTCGATATGATGATGCAAGCACCCTTACCCTCATACCAACGATGTTCGATCATGGGAAACCTCTTGTCTGCCAGGCAATTCAACCTACAACGCCTGCAATGCGGTCACTGAATGATAGCATTGTTCTTATTATATCATGTGAGTATCAAATTTCATGTCAACTTTTGGGAAGGACATTACAAATAGATTTGAATTATATTTTTGTTTGTTAATATTACCTTTTTCTTTTATTTATACATATATGTTAATTTCAGGAGATGCTTCACACGTTTCCTCTGATTGATTGATTGATTGATTGATTGATTTTATTCGTCCAAGTATAGTACAATGAATGCATACATAAAGCAAAATGAAACGAGAAGATACATTGACAGGATAACCCATGAAAGCCGGAAAAGGCTTATTTCCAACCGGGTCCTATAAAGTATGTGTACAGTACGGCATGAGAATAAAATATTACAACTAATAACTACTACGAATACTACGAATAAATAATATAACATAAACAACAACAAAAATTTCTAGAACTTATAGCAAACAATGATCTACGGTATATTATGCAAGGTTAAACTTAAAAACATGCGCTACACATAATGAACTGTGATTTAAGATAACTGATATTACTGTTCTTGAAGGGATTCATGCTTTAGGTATTGTTTTAATACACTTTTAAAGTGTGAACAATTCTTAACTATTTTGACATGTTTTGGGAGAGAATTCCAAAATTGGATACCATTAAAATAAAAAGAGTTTCCAATTTGTCCTTTTCGCTTGGGTAAAACAAAATTAAAATGACTATTTCTTGTATCGTATCCATGGATATTTGAGACACGAGTAAAATTATTAGTAATATAATGATCTACATCTGAGTAGTATATTTTATGGACATGGTGTAACACGAGTTGTTTAGACCTTTGACCTACATAGAGTATACCTGCTTCTTCAAATTCATTTTTCCCGACGTGTGTTCTTGGGCCTAAGCAATTAATAAATCTTACCATCTTATTCTGAATTATTCTTAACTTTTTCTTATCCATCTTGCCCAGACTACTATAGCAAGCAGCATTAGCATAATCAAATAAACATTGTATCAAAGCAAAACACAAAATACGTCTCGACTTCATGTTCATACAAGTTTGGTATCTATACAAAAAATTTAAGCGAGAATTAGCCTCTGTGCTGGTGTTTTCAACAGAATGCATGTACATAACGGTTTAATAGACTAAAATGTCAATTTTATTTTAGGTTCGTGCATACATTTACAAGTTTTAATAACATTAATCAACTAAACAATCCCAGACTCGGCCTTGTATCTCCTTCTATTTTCTCTTATTTATTTTCAAAACTGATTTCATTATTTTTCTTTAATTTAGATGACCCAGTTGTGTTATTTTCTTCTCGAGGGCTAACATCAAATACATTACGACCTAGGATCATTTTGACTTGTACCTCAGACGCCAATCCGCCTGCTTTTATCTTCCAATGGTTCTGTAACGGCACACAGTTTTCTAACGAAACCCGGAACATTACATTCTCAGAGACTATACTCGAAGGTGAAACACTGACTTCCAGTAAAGTCGAGATTCGACACCCCCTGTCCGAAGATCCTTGTGATTACAAATGCGAAGCTGTTTCAAGCTATGGTTCCGGTAGTGCAGTCTTCAACTCAACAATATCTCGTAAGTATATTTATTTCTTAGAATTCATTTGTGTCTCATGCATCTGGAGCTCTATGTGCATTGAATTACATGATCCTTGCTTCCAAATTAACACATTCAACTTATATCCATTAAAAAAGTATTCTATTAATCATTAACGCTACAAGTTACTGAACTGAACCAGACCCTACAATTTTTTTTTATTTACGCTTACCACTAATTAACCTTTAATTGCAGTTATTCCCGAATCACCTTCTTCGCTTATCGTCGACCAAAACCAAACGACATCTTCAACGCTCTTCGTTGTCTCGCAACCTAGATTTTTCATCAGATTACAACACGATTCTCATTATTAAAGTAAAAAAACAATAGAGTAAAGTTAAATAAAATACTACGAAATGTCAATGGCTTACTGATACTATCATTTAATCATATACTGCCTAAGGTGCCAGTTATAGTAATTTTCCAAACCCCCTTTTATTCAAAATGGAGCATTCCACTTATGTCCTTCAGATAGATGAATTGCTTTCGCTCTCGTAACGCTAGAGAGAATTTAATAAGCGTGTCAGCCACCTTATTTTGTACCCACTCAGTCTGCCATAATAAACTAATAATTCTTCCTCCTCACTTTTTATCTGCAGATATTCTGGTAAGTTGCATTTTGGTTCTTGATATAAACGTCCACGGTTTGAATATACAGGGAGAGACAATCCATTAATGACAATATGAATTATTGTCTTCGACTATTTCTCTTTGTTGCCTTCACGACTTCTAAAACGTTTGAAATAAACGTGTCTACACGTATTTTGAACACAAATGTCCTCTCAGTCGTTGGAGAGAATATCACACTTGTCTGCATTTACACGCCACCAACCACGTCTCGGCTACTGTCTTGGCAACATGGGAACGGAGATATCCTAGCTGCCGATAGATGCATAGGGGTGGGATGCAGAAACGAGCAACATGTTCCCGATATATCCAAGTACAGTTTGACGGCAGATTCTTCCAGCGGAAATTTAACTATTATGGATTTAACAGTGGATGACAGCGGCAGATATCGATGCAATGTATTAACTGATGTTGATTCATATTTTAATGGAATTGATTTGAAAGTAATGCTATCAGGTAAGATGTGTCTATGTTTCCTATAATGCTTGGTATACTAATGAAATGTACACAAATAAATAATTCGTCGGCTGCATGTAAGAAATCCGCAACAGATGTGTATTGTCAACATCCGTCTCGCTAGCAGCCGAAGTATTCTTCGTATATTTATAAACTTTAAAAAATGATTATGGTTGAATAACAATATGCTTAACATTTGTGTCACTGATCGAAAATAGACATAATTCCCTTTGACCAGCCAAAGTCTATTTGTGACTGGAAATCATACAATTTTATGATTCAATTTGAAAATCCTTATATTGGGTCAAGTGAGGTACATTTGTGTCTCAGAGTTCCTAGTCTTTTGAAGCCATCCCTCTTGATAATGGGTAATTTGCTTGCTTCCAGCCACGCCCAGACTGCTGTCCATCACCGACGATCGGTCTGAGGGTGGATACGTGAATGGAGCATCAGTGAGCATCACATATGGACGAACCCTGAACCTAACATGTTCGGTCGAAGGCGCAAGGCCACCTGCAGAACTGGAGTGGCAAGTTCCTGAAGAAGTACAGGTTCGACTAGGAGATCAGTTTAACACTGTTCAAAGTGACGCTTACGTCTCTCGACGAGTTGTTTCTGTAACTCCGTCCAGGGACGATGATACAAAGATTTTCCGTTGTGTTGCCTCGCATCGGGAGCTGGATAATAGGCTTCAATTGTTCATCCACCTAGATGTTCAAGGTGAGTATTTTACTAATGACTTAATTTCGTGATTGCTCGATGTGTGTGTTTATGTGTGTTCTTGACAAGCGGATATGCATCTTAATGTGAGGATTCTCTGAAACGGATGAATCATTCAACATTTCCTAAAACACTTTCCATCCTCCTTTATTCTATGATGCCTTCACCGCTAATATGCTTTTATCATATTTATAGCAATCGTTTACCTCTGTATCTCTCCTTCTAATCCGTATTGAAATTCTGGCTTTTCATTTTTTTCCCACTCAGTACCGCCAAGTAACCTCCTGCTTACCGCTTATGGATTCATAACTACTAATGCAAAAGAGTTAAGAAATGTCATTGTCTTCGAAGACTCGGCAACATCATTCACCTGCAAGAGTATAGGATCTCGCCCTACAGCTCGTATATCATGGATCATTGGTTCGGACGACGACCTGGGTGGCACGACTTTTATGTCTACCACAAATAAGGCCGACCAAGGTTTACGTGACACCAATTCCACTCTACAGTTGATTACAAAAAGAAGGCATCACAATCAACTTCTCTTATGTGTGGCCTATGCTGGTATAAACCAACGTCAAGCAGAAGTGAGGGTTATCGTCTATGGTGAGTATTCGTAAGTTCCATTATCTATACATCATCTTCTCGAATTCACAACAGAAGACCGAATGCGGTTTGGGACATAATGACATAGATATATCAGATTTACATTTTACATTTTAAACAAATATGTGTATTCATACCGCGCTTCCTCTTTTATGTAGCAAGATATTGGAAAGGAGTGAACATTGTAGAAAGTCTTTAGTGTCAAACCTTCGTGATAGCTCAGATGATTTCTCACATAGATTGTCTTTTTTTAATATGAGTTAAATGTGATACATAGATCGTTGTTGCAAGTCACTGGGGCTACTAATCTCAATATAGTGACATAAGAAATACACGTTTATTTTCAAGGACCACCGGATCCTCTCTACCTTAACGGAACGGACGGTTTACAGGATGGGGTGTCGTCAAATGTTTCTTGCACATCGAACAACGGCTACCCAGCACCAATATTCCAATGGTACCTTGGATCAAAGAACGTCACCAAAGATTGTAACACGCAGTCTTCGAGGAATAGACATCATCGAATGGATGCCATAAGTGTTTTCAATTTCATACCCACGGTAGATGATCATGGGGAACTTCTTGTCTGTCAAGTATTTCAACCAAACGCTACATCCATGAAGTCTTGGAGAATCAGTGCTGTTCTTAATGTGCTATGTAAGTTGGATTAATTTCAACCTAACCCATTCATCATGTAGATCTTACGAAACAGGTTATTGATTCGGCTCATCGCTTTTAAAGGCATTACAAAGATTGAAATTACTTGGTGTTACTGTCTGTTTTGCATTGAGCTGAAGATTATCTTTACTTTTCCATGACTGTATAAAAGAGGCAAGGTACGTTATTTGTTTCAAACACAAAACATCAGGTTTGATTCTGTCTTATTAATTTCTAAGCCATATCAATCTTTATTGAAACATAAGGATTGGTCGAGATTAATACCAAAGGATGCCATACTCCTGTAAAAAGACCATTTTTGTTAGTGTCATAGTTCTGACATGTTACCCTTATAAACTATTCGTAGCGATTAAAATATGTATTCACTTTCATACGCTCATCAGAATACCATCACAACTTTTTTCTTCCTAAGCCTTGCTTTATTGTTTCCAGAAAGTAGTTCTTCTTTCTAAATACATACATGTAGATTCCCCTGTCATTGTGGACTACTCTGTTCGTCGGGTTTCCAGTGGTCAGCAGAGCTTTGATGCAATCCTTACATGTACATCAGATAGCAGACCCCTAGCCTCAATAACCTGGTTCTCGAATAGCACGGAACTCCACAACAGCACCCGCCATCAGATTCATCACACAATTCTACAAGAAGATACCTTGAGGGCGAGTATTCTGGTTATTTCTAATATTTCGGCAAGAGATGATGGCAACTATACATGTTTGGCTGAGACAAGGCTTGGGAACGACAGCGCAGCTATAACCTTGTCATATTCTGGTAAATCTCTTACTATCAGACCAAGGCGCATTTATGTCAAATGGTCCTGTCCAATTGTTTAGAGGACACATTGTCCACAACAGTACTTTGCCATTGAAAATCCAAAATGACAAATGAGAACAGTATGACAATGTTACTATTTTATATAATATGTGATGTGTTAATAACCCAGTTACAGTAACTTTTGGACAATTTTCATTATTTTTTTTAACGGTAGATTACTGTGTTTGTTTTGGGTATCGGGCGATGGTTAAAGGGATTATTACGCGTCCGATTATAGTCAGGTGAAAATTGATTTGGGTTTTACTTCGCTATGGATACAGTGTAAAGGAACATTATTAGGGTTAGGTTTTGGTATAGGGTTACAGGTACACTTAGATACAGTGTTTGTTCAGAGTTTTACATTTGAAGCTCGGTTGGTGTACGAAGTGATCGGGTGTCGCCAGGACATGTGACGTACAGCCGTCACTACGAAAGTACGATATGATATCAACTTGGATTGGATTGATTGGATACTTGTTGATTTGGGGGAACAAAATATGTTGAAGAGTTGATTCCTTAGAACATCTTATGTTTACCAACTTTACAAAATTTATTTCAGGGAGTCCGGATCCGCCTAATTGGTTCGTCGTCGATCAAAACCAGACGACATCATCTACTCTCTTCGTTGGTTGGCAACCTAAAATCGTTGTTGGGTTTAAGAAAAATGTCGCCCTGGAATATATTACATGGGTTTCGATTGTATTCCCACTTTTACATGGGTATGATTTAGATGTGAAATTCCATTGAAAATCTTCTCCTTTTTGTTTTACTTTCGATAATTGTAAAATATTCATGAAACACAAAACGTTATACCTTACGTTTTGTTGTGTTAGAAGCTACTTAAGGAATACTCGTATCATTCATATTTAAGATTATAACTGTAGACCTTTCCCTGAGTTTTGCTAAGTATTTCCACATGTATTTTTACGATAGACATTTTAGTTCTAGCAAACATATTGTTCTCGCGGATTGTATGTTCACATGATGATCTTTGTATATATCCGCAATAAATCCATAAAGTAATGAAAATAACTTGAGAAAATGAACCCATGTTTGAAATGAGTCCTTCCATTTTGATGCGACCCTTATTGTAACATGCTTAACGTAAACTATTCATGTTTATATACTCTTTGCTGTATGCATGACTTGAATGTAATAACGAACACATGTACTGTGCTTTCAATACAGTGGAAGATCCGCGTTCACTCTGATTTGTTCTTCAAATAGAATTAATTAAAAGTAAATTTTGATATCATAAAATGTAACACATCTAGCAAAATATAAAAATGTTAGCCATTGTCGAAATATGATTCATCTAATTTATAAAACATAATTTATATAAACATTTATATTGCGTGATGGTATTAAGGACAACATTATACCTAATATGATCTGTAACAAAAATATACTAGTATTTGACTGACAAAAGGTATAAATAAAATATGGTATACATTTAGAATAAGGTAGACAGGGTGCATCCAGCCAACGTTTAAGCTTAGGTGTTTGCCTTCATTACATGTAATAATTATGTTTCGGTAACTGCGAACATTCCCTCTGAAAGTTGAAAGGTCAAGATGTGATGAATGAAAATAATATTTTCAATGCCCCTGTATGATTATTAGGAAAGTAATATATAGGTTAACTAATATCAGTACCCTTGTGTAGATTACCTATTCATACAATTGTTTGACTTGAATTTACATGTTTTAACAACTCATTAAGTCTACCTCTAAATATTTCTACTTTGATTTCATATTAATATACTAGAAAGTCTCTGTATTTGCAATTTCTAATAGCTGCACCTATAAAATAAATATAAATGATTTATGATTTTTGTTTTGTGTATGTATTGTAATTATATCTAATATTATATTATAGTGTTATTATATAAGATTGTAAATAATGTATATTGCTAAAAATGTACACTAGACTGTTTACAAATGCGGCAAATAAACGCATTAAACCTAGGATAATGGGGGTATTGCTGGTACACATGTTTTACCTAAGTATATTGCACGACAGATTTCAGCTAAGTTCAATTAAGTATTTTCATATGTTATATGAAACAAATATTACAATAAAACTCAATACGTTGTAAATTAGAATCACACAAAACGAAATTAGGACAAAAAGGAATATAGTTATTGATCGAGTTATTAAATAGATATGTCAGGATGACAAATATATTAATTGGACAGTGAAACATGAGTAAAATAATAAAAAGCAAATCATGTAAAGAATATAATGAAGAAGATTGTCAATAACATTTAAATGCTAATTTTATTGGAGCTCGCGCCTTTGAATGTTTTTTGAAACAGAAATATGGCGCCATACAATTGTTGTTCATCATCATCATTATCATATTCTGTAAAAAAAAAATTAAAAAAAAGGTTAACGTAACGTAATTTACATATCGTAGGCAGGAGTCTTAAATACTAACAAGATTATATATTTAAAAAGGATATATGAGAAAGAAAAACACTAAATTAACTATATACAACAAGTGGGATCATTGTATTGTCCTCACAATCAATATTCACTCATTCAAAGGAGTAATTGGATTTGTTTTTATTTTATTCAACATTTGATTTACGAGCCAAATGAGGTAGGGGCAAGTCCATTTTTATTAGCGTTCCGTTTTTGCCAAAAACTTCGAAATAAGTTTGGACATTTCGCAATGATCGAGAATGTAAAAATGATAGCAAGAAAAGAGGCCAGTGGTAAAAAATTGATATTCTGGTAAATCCTTTAATCAGGCTCAATGCCAGATTCTCCCGTCTTTCATCAAAGGTGGGCAGTCCTAATTCTTTGCTTATTTTGTGTTATTGGGTTTCATGAAAGGATTCTTTTCTAGGCGAGAAGGGAAATGTACTACTCAAAGTCAGTTATAGATACCTGGTAGTAGAGCGTAGTATACATTATTGCATGAATTTGCATTTAAGACACACAGTCTATGTTTGTTGTTGTTATGTGCATGCTTTTGGTTGCCTACTCAATGTAAATATAAATATTAAAATTTGACATACCTGGGAGGTGGGATGTTAAGGACCCGGGCAAGGAAAGGGTAAAAGCGAAGTTGCTTTGAAATAATGGGCAGAACCCTTCAAGTCAGTGCTACGGTGCAGACATTTAATGCACGAGGTAGATTTATTTAGTAAGGCAGCAGAAACATTTTCTTCTAAGAGATCTCCACGTCGGGGAGAGATGCGAGCCCAAGCTGCCATTTTTTTCGATTGAAGCATTGGACACTCGTCAATAAGTTATTCGTGGTCAAGGAGCGGGGAGTCAGCGACAGAGACATTACAGAGATGAGCTGCCAAGTCCACGAGGATGTCTACGCAGTCTAGAGACTGGCCATGCGACCCGGAGCTGTGAGGGACTCACCAGATGGAAGCTACTCTGTACTAAAGTTATGTACTAGTAAATTGTCTATGTTTTGTTGATTTTAAACTCCACGCTAAAGATTAAAACTTCATTATACCTCTATACAATTGTGTTTTGTTGTGGTTTCTGATAAGGTAGCAGGTTACATAATTAAAAAAGTCACTCACGTGACATTGGGTATGATATTCATCCTTGTTGTTCCTCACAGTTTTATTTGAGCAGGGATGCCTCTTCCGTTAAACAAAACTGATATCCGTGAGGGCCCTGCACAATAGAAAGAAAAAAAAAACATCTTACATATCTTAATACTTATTAAGTAAAAATTGAATATATAAATAACATAAGAAAACAAATAATACGCCGACTATTAGCCGGCCAGTGAATAGGCAGGGGTGGGGTGGGGGGGTGGGGTGGTAAGAGCACATAATCAGCGATGGTGGAAAGGAGAACCACTAAAAACAGATTGGTGTGGGCGAAAATACATATTTTTTTTATAGATATATATATTTTTTTTTTGGGGGGGGGGGGGGGAGGGGGAGGGGGGGGCGCTTTTGTTTATTGTTGTTTTTTTTTTTTACATTATTATCCTATTTTTTTTAACCATTTTGGGAGGATAGGGGGGGGGGCAGGCCGAAAAAAAGACCACGTGGATCAGCGCCTGATCAAAACTTCCAATTGATACATTAGTCAATTGTATATGTACTATTTACTGCCGTTGAGAGGAAAGTAGGGTAATAAATAGGAAAATGTTGAGGCGAGAAACATTGCGGGAAAGTAAGGAAAGATGTTAAAGAGGGAGTGGGAGAGAAACAGAAATAAAGAGGAAGAGAGATAGGGGAGAACTGTTGACTACGTAGTTTTTCAGGAAACATGAGTCCGCTAAAGTAGATTACCTAAACAGTTTAAAGGTAGAGTACAAAAGACATGGAAAATGGTAGAGGGGTATACAAAGAGAGAGGAAGAGAATTAAGGTGGGAGTGAGAGACCCAAACAGATATGTTCTTTGCAATAACGTCAACATGGTACCCGTTTGATATATGTTTTTAAATACTTTTGAATAATAAGTGACTGAAACGCGATTAGATTTGTTTTCATTTGCACCAATACAAATATTTATTTATTACTACAATCTTATTCAAAGCCTATGAAAAAACCTTTTAAAATAAATGTTATTTTGTTTTTCAATTACAAGTGATTTTCTCACAAAGTGTAAACAGAAAGAGCGCCCTCTTTGTTTAAACTTTTGTAGCATGCATACTGTCATTTGAAATCGATGCTACGGTGAAGTTTGTGAAACTGAATCGATGACAGAATAATTTTCACTTTTAAAGCGATTCCTCCAAAATATGGTATATTAGTTCAAAAGCTTCTACTTCTATCGTACAGTCTGCTTGCATTCATAATCATCGACCGTGTGTGTTATAAGTTCGTCATACATAGCTTTGAATGGCAAGATTCGGTTGCTGAATAATGATGGTGATTTGTGCAGGAGCTCTTGTTCTTCTCGCCGTTATTATTTCCAAAACTGGTAAGTTTAGTTTCATGTTAACTTGATACAAGTCAACTTAGCCCAGGCGCAGCCTTTAGGAGATGTAACAATGTAATCAATTATATACTAACCAATCGTCGTTGAATTCAATATTTTTCAAATGATGGCTATATTATTATTTGCTAATATTTCTCTAATCTCTTTATTTTATAATGGACGATCAACAGAATTGTACTAACTCAGATCTTTGTCTCTCATCTTATTAATATTAAGGTAATGCTTTCCTTTACAAACACGTATTGGAAAGTATCGGGCAAGTTAAATGATCTACTGGTAACATGTGCCATTGTCCATCATCGTTAATGTGTTAAGAAGAGTATATATATATGTGACAATGGTGTAGCAATAAAATACTGAATGGGAGGGCACGCATCAGCCCAGCGATGACAACAATTGAAAGAAAGAAAGAAAATGTAATAGAAGCGAGAAATTATGAAAAAGAAAAGAAAATAGCTGGAGCCTCCCCCCCCCCCCCCCCCCCCACCCACCCCCGTCGCTGCAGTGCCCCTTCAAAGAATGGGCTAAGCCAATGTATTTGATGCAAGCTATTAGCAATGGACTAGGTATCTTAAATTGCTTCATTTCAACAGTGCAGGAAACCATGCATTTCAAGTGTCTATACAGGCGTACTACTCTCTCCAATAATTGGCGAGGATTTCAAAATGGTTTGTACCTTCACACCAACAACGTGGAATCGGCAGGTAATTTGGGCAAAAGGTAGCAATATCAATGTGGCCTCTCATTCTTGCTGGCCCCATCCTCATTGTACGACAGGCATTTCTAACACTTCGAAGTTTAGTTTGTTGGCAGACTCTTCCACTGGAAATCTTACAATAAGACACCTTACAGAAGATGACAAGAGCACTGACAAATGCTCTATAAGCGGTACATATGGGCCAGCAAATTCAGCATTAACTAGCATGCAAGTCACACCACTGCTACCAGGTAATTAAAACAAATATCAACATTCCGAATTCAGTACTGAAAAAATAAAGCTCTTTTATAAAAAATAAAAAAATATATAAAAACAGAGCTTAAAGGGAAGTTGTTCTTTGTCAAACATAAAACCTAAATATGCCGGCAATAATAATAATAATAACTTGATGCAGGTGTAGCATATTATTTAGCTTAATGGGAAAACCAAGGAAACCCTTCTTTCGGGTATGTATTGTTATTCTCATGTGCTATTCTATTTTGATTCTTTAAAAACAATTGAAAAGTCTTTATATTCGATAACAAAGTAACTGTAAATCACACCAAATATTGTTTGCAAATGGTTGGAGTATCTAATGTTAAGTAGCAAACTTTGAAAGACTGTGGTTAGCGCAATTAAAGATTCAATTACATGGAAGTAAACTATTAGAATGGAAAAGCACAATTTCGAGTGAGCTCTATTCATGCTGATTGTTTCCTCTTTTAACGTCAGTTGCACCCTATTGGCTCTTTATCACGGATGAGAGATCGATGGGTTATTACCATAACAACGAAAATATAGGAGTAACTGCTGGAGAGACGTATAACTTCACATGTGAAGCAGACTGGGCAAGGCCTCCTGTAGTACTGGAATGGCGTATACCAGATGATATAACCGTAGTTATTCAGGATCATTTTGATGTTGTACGAGACAACGGTTATGTCTCTCGCACAGTTGCTACAATCATGCCATCTATGAATGATCAAGGAAAGATTCTGCGCTGTACGGCATCACATCCACAACTACAAAATAACCTTCAACGCTCAGTTCACCTGAATGTTCAAGGTGAGTAAACGTGCTTAAGTAGAGGGCACAATCTCGTTATTGTTTCGTGGTGTCGATGTCATTAAAGCTGAGTCCATGTCTTGTACTTGTAGATCGTTATGAACTGCTCTACTCAGATCTGGGGCATAATCTCAATGAATATTTATGAATTGTTTTTCAGAAGATTCATGTTTTCTATGCAAGTATGTTTGTTCTATTAATTTGTACAAAATGTACACAAAAAGATATCTCGTTCCTTTAAACGTAATCTAGCGTTTGTATATTTGTGTATATTATTTTTGTTTTCTTACTCTCTTTCATTAGGTTTTACCGTC
The DNA here is from genome assembly GCF_000002235.5 of Strongylocentrotus purpuratus. Lineage (NCBI taxonomy): Eukaryota > Metazoa > Echinodermata > Echinoidea > Camarodonta > Strongylocentrotidae > Strongylocentrotus > Strongylocentrotus purpuratus. Next base: position 15,782,640 of record NW_022145594.1, read on the forward strand.
TAGTATGTTACTTTTTCAAACTGGAGATTACAAGGAACGTGAATCGGTGTCAGCTTTCATTTATGTTCAAGAAGGTTCATCAACTTTAATCACTTGTAAAAGTATTGGATCATTGCCAGCGGTTGAACTATCATGGAGTCTTCTTGATGACACCAATAGTATTCTCGGCAACTCAAACCTTTCAAAGTATCGCAATGCTTTAGATGGAAGTTTGTTTGACACCGAAAGTACCATCGCAATAGATCCAGAGAGAAAGCACCATGGAAAGTTCTTACAATGCAATGCATTTTTTGACGAAGTCCATATTGATCGGATGTTAGCCAAATTGATCGTGTACGGTAAGTGTTGATTATTCAATATATCGGGAGTCGATCTTCCTTCAAATATGATTGATGGAAAATGCGTTGCAATTTTGGCCTTACACACCGAAAGTTTCAATCATTACTACAATTTCAAACGAGATTACCATTTTACTCATTATAATATATCCAATCATAACGAAATCATCATCGTATTTATTAATTTGTACATGTCACATGGGACTTGGAAAGGAAAAGCGAATGTCTATCAATACGACACTGGGTTGTCACCTCGCTGCATATATGTATACATTACTTATAAAAGATTATATATTATACCCAAGGAAAACGTGACTCTTTAACGTTTTACACATAATTATACATTTCATTTATATGTAAAGGCCCATCAGATAGTGTTAACATGACCATACCAGACAATCTACACGACGGTATAGAAACCAACGTAAGCTGCAAAGCAGCCAATGGATACCCTGCTCCGCTCATCCATTGGTACATCGGATCAAGAAATGTGACTCATGATTCGTCTATCAAAACTTCAGTGAATATGGATGATCGGTATAATACGGACAGCACTCTTACCATCATGCCAACGAGGATTGATCATGGGAAACTTCTTCGCTGTCAGGCAGTTCAACTTACAACCCCCTCAATGCGGTCGATGAATAATAGCATGGTGCTGAACATATCATGTGAGTATCCATTATCATGTAAACTTTTGGTAAGGACATTTTAATAGAAATTGGTCTGTCCATGCGTTTATTAACTATTCTAAAGACTCCTCGATTGCTCTCTTTTCCTTAAAATTCGAGAGCTGGTGGTTTCCCATCTGAAAACAAAATGCATATAGATAGCGAGCAGTCAACATGCATTGAGTTTCAATAAGTCCAATAACCTTAATTTACCTCCCCATTACGTTCCCATCCTTATATCTCATCCTATTTTCTATCACCTCTTTTCGAAACTGATTTTCAATATTTTTCTTCCATCTAGATGACCCAGTTGTGTTTGTTTCTTCTCGACGGCTTACATTGAATGAAGCACGTACTGCGTTCATGTTGAAATGTACCTCAGACGCCAATCCTCCTGCTTTTATCTTCCAATGGCTATGTAACGGCACACTATTTTCTAACGGCACCCGTCACATATCACTCTCCGAGGCTATACTCGAAGGTGAAACGCTGACCACTAGCGAGGTGGCCCTTCGAAATCCTATGTCAGAAGATCCCTGTGATTTCAAATGCATTGCTTTTTCAAGCTGTGGTTCCGGAAGTGCAGTATTTAACTCCACGTTTTATCGTAAGTAGAACTGGGTTTTCCCTTCTATATTTAGGTCCATTTCTATCTCGCTATGCGATTCTTTGTTATCATCATTTAAATTGAAACTTTCTCCACAAGTGGAGCAGGGTGTATAAACTCTTAAGCTATGGAATTTTTAAGGTCTACGGCACTAGACTGAAATTGATCCTAATGAAGCCAGAGACTTGAGGAATTACGCTAACATCAATTTGTTTATGCTATTTTGATGGTATGTGAAACCGTTCAGAAATTCCTGTACGTACCTCTTATTTCCCCTTATATTTGAATAGGCTACCATGTTATTTGTTTATGATAATGCAAAAATGAATTAATGAACTTGGAATGCTTCCTCTCAGATAACAATTGGGAGACATAACCCTTCCCCCCCCCCCTTCCCTCCCATTTAAAAAGGGGAGTGGTAAAAGCGATCAAAGAAAAGTAAGAAAATGGATAGAAATTGACGTGGTGTTATTTCCAACCAAGTCCTGTGGTCTTAATTAGAATGAACTACCTAACAAGTTTCATTTTCTTACACTCTACAATCTAATTAGAATGTAATACCACTGTAACTTTGAACTAATTTAGTGACTATATCAACATAAAATCTTCATGTAATAAACATCTTATAACATCGATACTTCTAGTTTGAACATAATTTGTTTGAATACAAGACAATATAAGAAGCCATATCTTCCCATTTCAACCATCATACATTTACCCCGATAAAATGATGGTGCTGTTTACGACGCTTTTCCAGTACCCTTTGGGGTCAGGCAAGGGTCTCCGCTCGGTCCTCTGTAAATTACTCTACACATTTTCATTCCTATATCCGAAATAAAATCCCTGAAAATCATGCCTATGCCATGCATGGAAGACACATATTTATTTGTACTTCAGGCCTGATGTACTACCTCAAAAGCGAGGCAATTAAACAATAGAAGCATGTGTTGCTTATACATGTGGATGAACGCTTTAAAAAAAATCATGATAAATGACAACAAAACTGAATTGTTGCTTATTGGTACCTATAAACAAGTTTCCGAACTAAGTGTCTGTGCTTTATATATATATATATATATATATATATATATATATATATATATATTATTATTAATATTGTTATTATATCATGTTAAATCCACCTTTCTACGTCTACGTACCGTTACTCCAGATCCACCTTCTCGGTTCTTCATCGACCCAAACCAGACGACATCTTCAACTCTCTTCGTTACCTGGCAACAAGGATACGATGGCGGGTTGAAACAAACTTTTACTCTGGAATACTGTCCCAACGACACGCAGGTAGATAAAGAGGGGTGTGGTGTTGTCACAAATGTCACAGGAACATCCTACAGATTCATTGGACTGAACTCATTCACATGGTACAGGATAAGTCTCTGGGCAGTGAACATCGCGGGGAATAGTAGCGCAGTGCATATGGTAGCTTCAACGACTCGTAAGTTTCTAAATAACGAGAAATTCTAAAATGTTTTCCGTTCGAACTTTAATCATCCACAAAAGTGTCCTTTTTTCCTGTTACCTGAACGCTTTTTTCGTGGTTCTTTTCATTTCGAACACTACCTTTTCTGCATTCTAAATTGCTAATGTATAAAGAAAGTGCTTTTAATTTGCTAATTAACCTACATTATACTTCTTTCTCGAAACCGTAAACAAAAAGAAGTATTGGTAACCATTCTACAAGCTCATCTACAGAGAATGTGTCAACTGTTTACAACAAAAAGTAGACATATTGTTTAATACTTTCTCTTATAACGGTCGTAATCATTTACAGACCTACATATTTAGTTATAAATGTAAATTTATGTTAATTTTGCATGATAATGGTTGTGGTCGGATAAGGAAGAATACATTAAAGTTTATTGCAGTATTGCACAACTGTAATTCTCACCATCATCCAGTTCAATCTATACTGTATACTTTATACTCTGAGTGTAAAGATTAAATAAATCATTAAATACAGACAACTTTCCACTTGATGATAGAAACTTGTCTGAGTTATTTATAAACCATTTCTTTCAGTTCAATTACAAATCCTACAAACAGCGACCCTCAGATTAAAAACCACATATCAAATGTCATTAATTAAAAGCTGTTTCTTGTTTCTCTTTTATACTTCCTTGTTTGGGCTTTATACAGCATTGCAACCCGAGAGCTATGGTAAGGATAAAAGCTTCATCAATGAGAAAGATCCCTTTTGTTTTCTTGTTTGATTGGTTGGTTGGCTGTGAGAGGAAACTGTTTTCGTCCCATTTGTACAAACTTTTTTTTTTTTTTTTTTTTTTTTTACATAGAGGTCCTCTTGCTATACACAACATATTGTCTGCACAAGACGTCTTTCTTAATTCCAGTAAAAGGAATATGTTTCATTTTCCATTTTGAATCAGTCAACAGAAAAGCACAATTCTATTCTCTCCCATGAAATCATTTAAATGAATAGCTAGCTCTGACATGTTTAATGAAAGTTTGACTAAGCAGAAATACAAAGAGGGATGTTCAAACGGAGCGAGCAGAATAATGTTTCCCTTATATTTAGCTATAACCCTTGTTTGTTTACTAATTTAAAGACTGTGTATCAAAACATCCAATTGAACAACTCTTACAAAATACATAACACATTACAGTATGATGCATATTTTATTATCCCATACTCTGTCTCTATCTAACACAAATTAGTAATACCATAGCAATGTCCCTCTGTTTGTTGTGGGTGCTTTTGGTGCTTTTTTGACATATAGGCATAACGAGCAGCTGGGATGAACAGAAACATATCTTAACATTGTCAGAGGCAAACCAATCCCACGAAGAAATCTGCTTCATCACACTGAGGACTTACCACGGGCCAGACTGTGCCTCTGTGAATAGATCAAAGTGCGTTGAACCGGGCACAGAGGTCAGCGTTGACCCGGATGATGACACAGTTTTGGTGACCTTTGGAAGGGGACTATGCAGTACACCAGCTGATATAACAGGTAAAGCTGTTATCCTTTTTTGTATAATTAATCATAATAAAAGGAGACTATTTTGAACGTTTTCACATGTTTGTGTGCGCGTGTGTGTTGTGTGGACGAGTTTCTGGATGTGTGTATGTGTGGATTGGATGTACATGTTTGTGTGGGTGGATCCATATATGGGTAGGTTCACATGTGCTTTAAGATTCACATATTACATGCACATGGGTATAGATGAATTCCTATGTCTTGGGTTCGTGTCAATATTTATTTGTTCGGGATAATAAGCATGCATGTGTGCAGGTGTGGATGGATATACATGGGGGTGTGTGTGGATTAATATGTGTGTGTGGGGGTGGGGTAGTAGTAATAGATAACTCTGTCAAACACAACACATCCTCCTACATGGTTTCGTATAACGTTATTTTAAACACAAATGATATAGAGATGTGAAAGAAACATCCATAAATAAACCATGAATATAACTAAATTTGCCATTAAACCAATCTCCTACAATTTTTTTTAGAAAACCAATAACCACAACATTATAGTCATGGTATTGTGTCGTCCTAGACTCACCAGTTGAGAAGCAGCCATCAACTAAACTTAAACTTCCTTACATGATAATCGCAATTGGAGTGATTGTCTCAGCTGGCTTCATCTTGCTGATTTCACTGGGTTTGATGTACTTCTATGGAGTGTTATGCTGTATGAAACGAAAGAAGGGTATGTCGTAAAGCAGCTGACTCCCTTCGTTCACCTCCAAATTAAAAAAAATACATTCCCCATTCCCTTTTAAAAGTTTTGTCTTGAAGTTTCAGTCTTCAAATTCTTGTTACGTTTCCTTTTTATTTCGCCACCTCTTGATTTTTATTTTTGTTTTATGTTGTGTTTCTTTTCTTCTTCTCTCTTTCTTTTTATTTATGTGTATTTTGATTACTTTTTCTGCCCTTAGATAGCATTCATATCCCCACTGAGATTTTTATTTTTTATTTCTTGTTTAAATACATTTGGTTTATAAAGCTTTTTATTTCGTTTGTATTAATTTACCTTCCTTATTTGTATAACTATTTCTATTTCCCGCTGCTCATAAATTGTGCACTCCTGTTTATCATAAATAATCCTTACACTTTCACATTTTCTTACCAACTATGTTTACCCATAAAATCTCACCCTTTCTATCCTGATCTCTCGTACATTGTTGTTGTAGTCGCTGTAGCATTCATGATGGCAAATAACAGTGTTAATACTGAGACAGAAATTGAGGTATAAGAAAATATGGGAAAAAACACATTTCAAATTAGTATAGTTCCAAGCAGGACAAGAATACAGTCATAAAGATCAACATAGGATAAAGGAGAGGCTAACTGCTAGTCGGAGGAATATGAATTAGGATACTTTAAGTTTGATTTTTATTCACATAAATTTATTGTTTACAATGTTTTTAATTTAAACGGATCGATTCATTGATCTGTAATCATGGATATTGTTTTCAATATAAAATTAATCAAATTTTCTAATGGCAGTCAACTTTTAAAAGGTATCTATGCTAAAATATGTGCTTGCATTAACATGACTCTTCTTTACATTTAATTTTATTCTGTGCACTCCAAGCAGACAATGGAAAACACAATCAGCCAGTAGGTCAAATGGTAGGTCTATTATTTTGCATTACTTACTGATATGATATTAAAAAATAGTGTTAAGGGAAATAAAAATAGCATTACTTAATCAATCGTAGTTTCATTGCGAAATACATGCATATCGGTTAATCTTCAACTGCGTCTTGTGGAAACAACTTATCTACACACATTCAGCATTCTTAACAGAAATCAAAACATTTTAATGACCCAGTTTAATCATAATTAAACCCCATGAATTTAATTGTCAAGTTAAAAGGTAATTTATTTCTTTGTTTTCAATTGAAATGTAACCAAAATTGAAAATCAGTTACTGAGCTGCTTTTAACAACTCTGAATTTTAGAATGCACGGGAACTCGTTTTGAAAAAAATAAAAATGAAATGAAATAAGGAATATCTACTGCTTGGTCACTTTGCTCCTACACATAAATGTACAGTTATTCAAAAGTTGATTACCAATCTCAGGTTCGGTTGATGAAATCTTGTTTGTATTTTGAACAGAAAACCTTATAAAGGTCGGGACAAAATGTTTATGTTCGCCCCTGGCGCCATATTTCCTTTTAATACACGCCGCTGTGTTTTGGTTTAATGCTTTGCCTCTTTGAATTACAAGCTACTGATATACTCAATTTTTTTTTAAAGGCTCAGGTACCGTTCAAAGGAATTTAAGTGCAAACCATTGATACATAGGCCTACTCTGAATAAAGGAATTATATATTTTGATATTTTGAAATTCACTTTACGTATTTTGCTTGAAAATATTATTGTAGGCGGACCAGGGAGAATATGCTGAAATAGCACCAGTACCTCCACCTCACGCCTCCAAATCAACTACAAGCGACTACATGGACTTGAAACCTATTCCTCGCACCAACAATGACACAACTACAAGCAACTACATGGACTTGAAGCCTGTTCCTCGCACCAACAATGACACAACTACAAGCGACTACATGGACTTGAAGCCTGTTCCTCGCACCGACAATGACACAACTACAAGCTACTACATGGACTTGAAGCCGATTTCTCTCACCGACAATGACACAACTACAAGCTACTATATGGACATGAAGCCGATTTCTCCCACCGGCAATGACGAATACATCAATCCTAGTGCTACTCGAAAGTGTCCTGAGGCTATCGATGTAAATAGGGACTTGACCGATGAAAGTGCGCTGCAAAACGACCCAGACAATCAAGATTGTAAGTCCTAGTTCTACTCGAACGTGTTCTGGGGCGGTAAATGTGAATACAGACGAAAAGGCGTCTAAAAACGAATCCGATGATCCTCAATATACCAATACCCTTCCCACAGCACTAGAAGCTAAGGCTAAAACAACCACTACATAATTATACTAACATGTATCCCATACCGCCTATGTCGTCTTCGTAACATATTTCATTCACGATAAATAAGAGTAACACACAGGGTGTGGTGGACGATTTGGCGAACTAACTATAGTTGCCCAAGACCCATAGTAATGACACCATGCACTGTAATTTGGTTATAGACTGTAGCAGGCAAGGTTCAATCTGCGATTTAATAAAAGGATAAACAATAATAAGTCAACTTGCATAAACAGACATGAAAATAACATATCATGTATCAAATCCTAATAACTATCTGTTATCATAACAAAGGAAAACAAACAATGCTTTCTTCACTGACTACGGTAAATACATGCAACAATTAATGACGCACCGACGGTGACTTTGTCATTCTTCAAGGTCATATCATTATACTACTACGTACATGTACATTTAGACGCACTACCGTGCACGACAATTACGTAACTTACATACACGTGTACAAACTTTCACTTGAACGACTCATTCATGTCATATTTCATCATCTCAAATTAGTGTCATAAACATCATATTTCATTAAGCTATCTAGCTGTAAAGACAATATAACTCATAAACTTCAAGATAACATATTCATTTCTACTTACATCATTGGGCTTGTATCACAAAATTAAACGAAAACTTAGGCAACTCTGGGAGGCAACTATCCCATGACGTGGAAAATCAGTAACACACAAAATCCAGTACGCCCTCAAGCGACTTAATCCATACACTTTCTACAAAGCGACGCCTGTGACATCACAAGAATCGGCTTAAAGCAAAAACGTCATCCTGTACTCCACATTCCGGCCCTCTTAAATGAGAAGCCTTTCTGAACATTTAACAATACTTTGTTCATTTGAAACATTTCAAAATTAAGTCTATCCACAATTGCTACTCGCAATAAATCATTGTTCCTTTAAATTCTTCAACTTCTTATACTGTTCAAGTGACCTTTTTTTTCTTCACACCTTTAAATAACTAATCACCTTTAACCTATTTAATGATCTTGACCATTAATATCTGAAGAGTTTCTTTTCAGCAAACTAAGTAATTTCAAAAGCTTTGACATTTTGCATAAAATGCCCCAAGTGTATATCAAATGCACTACATAAAGCAAATATCCTTCTCAACATCACCATGACAACCCTATCAGAACTCCCAACATTCCTTGTCAGAATTTAGAATCATTTTGGTAAACATCGACGACTCCAAAGATAACTGTAAGCAACCACGCTGCTTCCTCACTATAATTCCCGACACCAGGAATGACACTAAAAATGTTTTAATCCAAAACTAAATCCTCTTACTGACTCAGACGATGGGAGATCTGAGAGTGATGTGTCAAGTTAAACATACAACCAACAACTAGACTGTACCGTAAACACACATTTTATGTTTGTAAGTAACTTTCTACTCGAGCTTCACATGAAGAGCTGAACTCTTGACCTTTCCTATTTTAATACCCTTTGTATTTGTAACACTGTACTAAAAGGCAAACTACATGTATAATACATGTGCCTTGACATGAGGAATGATAAATTTCCCATTATGCTTAATTCCTGAAAATCAGTCATACTTTCAAATAAAATTTGCATATATTGCATTAATCAACATGACAACTAGTAGAACCTTTCTACACATAACTCACATTTTCTGTGTCAGAATATGGAATATTCTTTTACCACTTTACCACTATACTAACAAGAAAATGATATGCAAACCAATTCTGAAATAAATTTTATCTTAAACCAGAATGTTAAATGAAGCAATACATTTACATAATTGTATATACAGTAATCTGATAATCACTGAAGCTACAACTGCACATTTACTGCAACTTAAATGCTGCTAAATGCCATGTTTACATTTTACACTGGAAAATAACAAATCGTGTCAAAATTTGCAAATTACTCCATAACTTCAGGTGTAATACACTAATGTTCATTAGTTCATGAGTCTTTGAATAGCAAACAGTCATTTTTCTATAAATGTATCAGTTTATGTCCTCTTCTTGTAAGCCGTTCAGTTTCTCAATTCTCAGTTATCAGTCACTGTTGAGTTGCTATGGTGACTAAATCTGAATCGTCGGAGAGTTCCAGATCACTAGACGATTCATATCTCAACAAAAAATTATATCCTCGCGTTGAATACGAATTGTCACATTTTGACACTTTCACGTAAAATAAATGTTGGCGACATCATGACATCACATTTCATGATAATAACATTTCTGCTCTAATTGGATCCTTCTGATTTCCAATCAAAAATCACTGACAAACGATCTTCATATGATCATATCTCTGCGACGACATCCTCTGAGACACAAAAATTTTCCTCGATCACAAAATTTATATATCTCAAATTTCTCCTTCTTATCATATGATTAAACATCACACGATCCATGAATTCCAAATGAGGGCAATTAACAATCTCCTTCCAAAATCAGGCACAATTTCGAGATAGGACGAACAATTACGCTATTCTTCGTCTTGATGTTTGCACTACGGGTGAAGCCTTTCTTGTCTGGGAAAGTTTGAAGTACTCTTCCCAGCAGCCACGAATTCCGCGGAGTGTTTGCATCGGCAACCAGCACCAAGTCACCAATCTGAAGATTGCGATGCGATGGTACCCATCTTTCTCTTCTTTGCAACTGCGGTAAGTACTCTCTAGACCAGCGCCTCCAGAATACGTCGGCGAGATACTGTATTTGACGCCACCTCCTTCTCGAGTATACATCTGATCTGTCCTTCACTGTTGGTGGCAGTTGCGGCTTCCTGTTCAGCAGAAGTAGGTGATTGGGAGTCAAGGCCTCAAGATCATTGACATCATCTGATACACTTGTTAGAGGCCTGTTGTTGACGATGCTCTCAATTTCGCAGAAGAGAGTTGTCAGACTTTCACCTGAGAGCACCTGTTGCTTAGTTACTGCCAGTATGAGCTTTCTCACAGTCCCAATCTGCCTTTCCCAGACTCCTCCAAAATGGGAAGCAGTGGGTGGGTTGAATGTCCATTTGATGCCTTTCTGGAGCAGGTCTGCGCTGATTTGAGCTTTGTTCCATCCATCTATTTCTCTCTTTAGCTCTCTCTCTGCTCCCACAAGATTAGTGCCATTATCTGAGAGCATCTCCTTGATATTGCCCCTGCGAGCGATGAAACGACGAATGGCACTGATACAAGAGTCCGTATCCAAAGAATGAGCGACTTCCAAATGAATGGCGCGTGTGGTAAGACATGTAAACATGACTCCATATCTCTTCTCCATGCTGCGACCCCTTTTAACCTCAAAGGGGCCGAAATAGTCAATGCCAACCTTGGAAAATGGAGGCTCGTCAGGTAACAGTCTATTCTCAGGCAGGTCAGCCATCTTCTGACTCATCATCTTCCCTCTTTGCCGCCTGCACATGACACATCTGCTAATCATGCTCCTGATAGCTGCTCCTGCTCCAAGCATCCAATACTTCTCACGGAGCACAGAAAGGACATAATTTCTTCCACTATGCCCTGCCTTTACATGAACATCTCTCAAGATCAGATCTGACACGTGACTTCCCTTGGGTAAGACGACTGGGTGTTTGGCTTCTAATGGTAGAGCTGATCTCTCTAATCTTCCTCCAACTCTAACAAGACCCTCGTCTATCTTAGGGTCCAGCTTGTAGAGTTGACTTGTCTTTGTCACTTTACCATCTGAATCGGTCAATGATTCAATCTCCTTCTGGAAGAAACATTTTTGCACGTAATGCAAAATTCTCTTCTCTGCTTTCTGCATGTCGTCGTAACTGATCCTTTTGAAGTCCCTCAGCTCTTGCTCTGTCTGGGTTTTTCCTTTGAGTTTCAACCACTGCATGAACTTCAATAGCCAGCTCACTCCCCTCCTCAGCTTATACCAGGAGGAATATGTGTTGATAAGCCTTTCCAATGACTTCTCCTCTGACTGAGTTGTGAATGCACTGGCATTTTCTGTAGGTGGTTTGATTTCTGGATCACTTGGTGGCACTTGCAGATCAGCTGGAGCGATAGGCCATTCCATCTCATCAGCACATAGGAAGGATGGTCCCTTGAGCCATCTGCCATTGAGCTTGTCTGGCGTTAGACCTCTTGATACATCATCAGCTGGATTCTTTTCTGTGTTGACATATCTCCACTGCCTGGGCTCCGAGGCATCACGGATGGTAGATATCCTGTTAGCCACAAATGTCCGAAAGCGCTTGTTGTCACTGCGGATGTAATGGAGGACTATTGTGCTATCTGTCCAAAAGACAGACTCATTCAAGGGAAAGTCCAGCTCCTTTCTGATCTTTCTATCCATTGTGACTGCAAGTGCTGCCGCCATGAGCTCTAAGCGAGGTATTGTCATCTTCTTCAGAGGTGCTAATTTTGCTTTAGCCAGAATTATGTTGCAATGGACTTGTCCTCCTTCACTGGTCATGCGCAGGTAAGACACTACACCGTACGCCGACTCAGATGCATCACAGAAATGATGCAGTTGGTACTCGTTCACATCATCAAAGGGTCTGAAACACCTGCTCACTCTGAAGTTGCTCATTAAGGGAAGCCATTCTTTCCATTTTAGCCACCTGGAATGGTGTTCATCTGGGACTGGGTCATCAAATCCAAGCTTCAGAGCAGTTAGATCCTGGAGGATTCTCTTGGCAACCAAGACGAATGGACTGGCATATCCATAGGGGTCATATATTGATGCTATCTCACTCAGAATTCCCCTCCTCGTTACTGGTTTGCCCTTGGGGGTGATCTTATAGGTGATGCAGTCCAGTTCTACATCCCATGTTACTCCAAGTGCCCTTTCTGCTGGTAAGGCATCCCGATTCAAATCGAGTCCCACAATGTTTTTAGCTCGATCTTCCAAAGGCACAGACTTGATCACAGCTGGGCTGTTGCTTATCCACTTGGTCACTTCGAATCCACCCCTCTTGAGCAGCGTCATGAGTTCAGCTACAAGCTTGATTGCATCATCTTCTGTTTTGCATGAAACGAGACAGTCATCTACATAGAAGTTACGACCGACAGCATCCACTGCTTCTGGAGAATATTCGGTCTTGAATTCTTCAGCTGTATGTCTAAGGGCAAAACTACAAACACTTGGGCTCCATGTCCCACCGAATAGGTGAACACACATCCTGTAAGCCTTAGGATGTTGGATAAGATCTCCTTCTGGCCACCACAGGAAGCGAAGAAAGTCTCTCTGCTCTGGTGGGACTCTAACTTGGTGAAACATTGCCCTTATGTCTCCCATAATGGCTATAGGTTCTTGGCGAAATCTGAGCAAAACACCAAGAAGGTTGTTCGTCAAGTCTGGACCTTGAAGTACCGCAACGTTCAAAGAAGTTCCATTGTACTTGGAAGCACAATCGAAGACAATTCTTGTCTTTTCTGGTTTATTTGGATTGAATACCGGGTGATGCGGTAAGTACCAGACTCCTTCATCCTTCCCAAGATCCTGGTCCTTAACCTCTTCAGCATACCCTTCATCCAACAAAGACCTCATTCCTTCACTGTACTTAGCATGTAGACAATCATCCTTTACCAGTCTTCTCTTCAGTGACTCTAGTCTGGTTAGTGCAACTTGGATGTTATTTGGCAGATCTTCAGGCCTCTTCCGAAATGGAATGGGAAGTTGATAGTGATCACCATCTCTGCAAACTCCTTCCTGCCAGGTCTTCAAGGCTTTCTGATCATTGATGGACATGCTCCTTTCATTATCATGAAGGTATTCTGTCCCTTCTAGCTTCCAAAATTTGTGAACTTGTTCTTCCAGGAGCATGTTACCATCATCAGAGATGAAGCTAGACGAGGCTTGAAAACTCTGTAAACTACTTCCATTTCCAAGTGGACCATTTAACGTCCATCCAAGTATTGTCTTGACAGCATAAACTTCACCAGGTTTACCTGCTTTGATTTCAAGTGGCATCAGGGCTTCAGGCACATCTTGTCCAATCAGTATGGTTACTTGGTTCTTCCCCGTGACTGGAAGATCAATGCCACAAAGATGTTGATATTTCGAAATATCTTCCTCCCTGGCCATTTTTGCAGTACTGATGTTAAGGCTCGGACGAGTTAGAAATTCAGCCTCTATCTTCTTGTCTGCTGTGGAACCTTTAACCCTCAACTTGACAGCTTCACATTCCATTGCTCTTTTAGGGCTTTCCAGTGTTGAGACCTGAATGACTTTCTTTTTCCCCTTTGTCTGGAGCACATCTATTAATTCTTGCAGACAGAATGAGTTCGTAGATCCAGGGTCCAGCAAAGCTAAGGTCTCAATGCTTTCTCCACCATCTGCAGCACTGACAGTAACCGGAATTATAGGAAGGGCTACTCTGCAACCTCCGGCCCTCGTGGCATTGGAACTAGCATGAGATGCTACATCATAGTCAGTTTGAGTTGATGAGTCATTCGATTCCCTTCTTGTTCTCCAAGGTGTAGGATTTCCTGAAGATGGTCTCATCCTCCTCCCGGTATGGAGGAACTTGGTATGCCTTTGATTGCACCCCTTGACTGAGCAGGTCCTATTAAGGATGCACTTTGAGGATACATGACCAGGTAACAAGCAATTGAAACAAAGCCTGTTCTTGAAGGCAAAATCAAAGCGTTCATCAGGCTCCATGGCTTTAAATTCCTGGCAACCGAAAAGGTCATGACTGTCCTGACACATGATGCAGTTCTTGGTCGATGAATTCACAGAGGTAGTAAACATGCTTGCCTGACCTCTACCTGACACAGTTCTTTCCTTTACACTCCTTGTACTTCCTAGATTCTTTGGTCCACCTATAAGTAAGGCTCCAAATACAGGATCATTGAGTTCATCAGCTGCGCCGGTGATGAATTCAACTGCATGCTGGATGTTAGGCTGTCTGCCACTATCCCTGATGGTCTTTACGAAACGCAACCACCGGCTCTTCAGATGGAATGGCAAACGTTCAATGACCTTCACCAGCTCACTTCTGCTGCTCATCTCGTGAAGCATCCCAAGGGCCATCAAAGTTTCAGCACAGGTCTTTAGCTGATCGGCGAAATCCCTCAGATGTTTAGGATTGCTCTGAATAACTGGACCTTCCGTGACCTTCCTAATCCAGGCGTCACTGATCTTATGGTCACTTCCAAAGCGATCCATCAGAAGCGTTCTGGCATGAAAGTACCCATCATCTTGATGCATCATGAGACAACATTGGATTATGTCTTTGGCAGCTCCAGTACAAAGATGATACAACTTGAGCAGCTTGGCGTTATTGTCCAATGACGAATTTCCAATGACACTATCAAATGATCGTATGAACTCAAAGAAATTCAACGGGTTACCATCAAAAGACATAATGTTGGTACTTGAAATTGTGATGGCTTCCAACAGCTGTTGATGTTGTCTCTGTCCTTGCTGTAGATGATGTAAGATGTCAGAGTCCATCTTTCCAGTTATCTTATCATCTTGACTGGTCAGTATCTGGTTTTCACTTGCTGGCTTCATTCTAGCAGGAGTTGATGAACCTTGTTGTGAAGGTTCAGACTTGGAAGGCTCAGTCTTCTGTTCTATGGACCGAGTACCTCTATATACGGTTTCCTCCGCTTCAGCGATCTTTAATCTAGTCTTCAGAAGAAGCTCAGCTTTCCGTTGTTTAAGCTTCATTTCTTCTATCTCAAGTTCTTGTTGGTCTTTAAGAGCTGCTACTTCTGCGGCTAAGGCAGCTCTCTTAGCCTTCGCCCGTATCCTCCAACTCGCCGAGGTGGTGCTACTCCCCCTTTGGCTAGCTGAGTCCTCAGGTCTAATACTGTCCGACTTGTGGTCCTTGAAGGTAACCTCTGGATCTGTGCTCATATCAATGCCGGTTACGCTCATGATGGAGGATATGACAGTCACACAAGTTGATATTGAACTGTTGTGGTGGACGATTTGGCGAACTAACTATAGTTGCCCAAGACCCATAGTAATGACACCATGCACTGTAATTTGGTTATAGACTGTAGCAGGCAAGGTTCAATCTGCGATTTAATAAAAGGATAAACAATAATAAGTCAACTTGCATAAACAGACATGAAAATAACATATCATGTATCAAATCCTAATAACTATCTGTTATCATAACAAAGGAAAACAAACAATGCTTTCTTCACTGACTACGGTAAATACATGCAACAATTAATGACGCACCGACGGTGACTTTGTCATTCTTCAAGGTCATATCATTATACTACTACGTACATGTACATTTAGACGCACTACCGTGCACGACAATTACGTAACTTACATACACGTGTACAAACTTTCACTTGAACGACTCATTCATGTCATATTTCATCATCTCAAATTAGTGTCATAAACATCATATTTCATTAAGCTATCTAGCTGTAAAGACAATATAACTCATAAACTTCAAGATAACATATTCATTTCTACTTACATCATTGGGCTTGTATCACAAAATTAAACGAAAACTTAGGCAACTCTGGGAGGCAACTATCCCATGACGTGGAAAATCAGTAACACACAAAATCCAGTACGCCCTCAAGCGACTTAATCCATACACTTTCTACAAAGCGACGCCTGTGACATCACAAGAATCGGCTTAAAGCAAAAACGTCATCCTGTACTCCACACAGGGTAAATCAAAAGTTGAAGTGCTAACACATGAACATAGCCTAATCGGAAATGGTACAAAGATCCCAATTAATTAGCAATAAAGAGTCCTTTCTCAGAAGAAAAGGAGGCGTACACCGTCAATAGCTTTCGTGGATCAAAGTTGATGAAGGTTTGTATATATATATGGGTTTATTTTCGCTGTGTTAAAGGAAAAATATATTCTTTAATAATTTTTGTATGTAAAAATATCTAAATATAAAGGAAAAACTAGAATTAGAAAATATCTGATGCCCAAAACTGTACGAATAGGTTAATACATTGTTTATTATTCATGTGATTTTCTTTAAAATACTATTGTCATGATTGTATCGAATTTTATCATACCTCTAAATCTACTGAGTTAATGAGTGTACGAGTAAATTGCACCCCATACTTAAGTAGTAATATTAAATTAATATTAAGAGAATGCTGCATGTGTTTTTAGATTGATATTTGTTATGTATAATCATAATTCACTCGAAAGGTATAGATCGTTTTTTATTCGGTTCCATCATCACATTGTAAACACTTTCACATTCAATTTTAGAACAAACTACTAAAGCATGTAGACATAATGTGAAAAGGCGGACCGCTAACATAACACCATGATCTATTGCAAACGTTGCACAAGTGATTCGTTTTTATTGAAACAGTTTTACGTAAATGTATTAAACCGGTATTTCCATGTTAACTTATGTATGTATACTTATCACGTAATTAAACATCTTAATATTTTGTTTGCTGGTTTATAACGCACAATAAATATTAACTGATTCTAAAGAATATGCTGTAAATATGGAATTATACCTACTATCGTATGTTCTTAGGATTTCTTGCACCGCTGTTGTTATTATAATTTCAATTAGGTTTAAAATCTGTCACATTTACATGAATTTAAAAATCGGACTTTAGTAAATGTATGTATATATAATGACGATATTTAATTGAACATTCATATTTCAAAAATTGTCGAAGGATAAGCTGTCGAATATTTAATCTTAAAGCAACTACTATATAAATGTAGCAAATACATGTATGATATCCCAACCTACTGTTTTGCAAAGGTTTAGAATGCACGGTGTATCGATTATAATGCTATATCTAAACTTGTATGGCACGACTTGCTTTTCATTACAACTACTTGCTTCCAAAGTAGATTTAATCTCCTACTCTGGCCTGTAAGTCTAAAAAGATGACGAACACTATATTTGCATGAGTCACACTTTAAAAACAATTAGCTGTTAACTATTAAATGTTTGCATAGAGTGTGTTGTTTGAAAAATACAATATCTCGGTCATGTTGTGCACAATCACAATTTGTAAAACATTGAATTATACATGTTAACTTGTAGTTTAACAATGGCCCCTTTCAATCCATTTGTATGCACATTATCTGTACATGTAACCTGTAGCTTAAAGATGTACAATCAAATTTAATTTTAAAAAAATCATCTGCATAACAGTAGTCTTTGATAGTATGAAATTTGGTTTAAATAATGCGGGTTTTGTAACATATATATGTCAAGTTAATGATAATAACTATAATGGCAGATATTATAATTCACATATAAGCTCATATACATGTATGTAAATCCATATAATTACCACACCATTGCACTGTTTCACTCTGAATGAGATCAGCATTTGTAATATAGACTGCAATAATAATTGACTTTAGACGAATACAAATAATATGAATGTAGCAAACAAGTCCTGCATTGTAAATCCTGGGAGACTTTAGGGTCATGTATACATTTAATTGCATTTGTATCTGAGAATATCGAATCCTTAACTAATCAAATCATTGTTGCATACTTGTATACAACAAAATGTAATTAATATTGCTTTTGTAGTATTTCAACTTTACTCTATCACATGAGGATATCCGTTTAGTGGACACTCATTTTCTATGATCAGTTATTATTATTATTTGTATAATCTGTCTCTATTTTTATTCATTAAAGGTCTATTCCCCCAAAAAAAGATTCATCGATGAATCAATTTGTTTAAAGCAATCGTTTTATCCTTGCATTGCACTGAGTGCACTGCGTGACAGACATGTTGGAAATATACTCCTTGTTATGTATTTCAATAAAAGCTGCACAGATAAAACAATGGTGAGGTTTTAAAAGTGTATATTTACTTGTAACACTATACTATGACAGGTTCTTACAATGCATTTCAATAAAAGCTGCACAGATAAAACAATGATGAAGTTTTTAAAAGTGTATATTTACTTGTTACACTATACTATGACAGGTTCTTACAATGCATTTCAATAAAAACTGCACAGATAAAACAATGATAAGGTTTTAAAAGTGTATATTTACTTGTTACACTATACTATGACAGGTTCTTACAATGCATTTCAATAAAAACTGCACAGATAAAACAATGATAAGGTTTTAAAAGTGTATATTTACTTGTTACACTATACTATGACAGGTTCTTACAATGCATTTTAAAACGATGAGCCTTAACAGGTTAATGATTAAGCTGCCGCGTGTATTATTGTATCTGCTTTCAAAGGGCTTGAGGCATTTAATCTTCCTTAAATTCTTCGCTGTCATAGCAAGCTTCATATGCAGAGCCGTTGGCCCTAGTATCAGCAGGCTCTAAAATGTTTTCTGAAATGGAGGATTTGAAATGAATTATTATTTCTCCAAGGGTTAATGGCATGACAAAATAACACACAAACACATTTTTTAAAAGAAATTATAAAAGATACAAAATAAGGAATGGTATGGTATGGTATGGTATATTTTATTTATTCACGGTTAAAAACATAATACAATTGTGCCCGCATTCAGCAAAAGCTGTTTTTCAGCAGGGCCGTGATTACATATAACAGAAAATAAAACAATGAAAATACAATTTACAAACAAATATGCAAGTTATAATAAGTGAACATATTTACAGAAATTTAAGTACAAAATAGAATCATAGTAATAAAGTGAGGGGGAAAAAAAATATCTACGAGATGGAAGAAGTGAGCAAATATCTTGAATTTTACTAATCTCAATGTTGTAAGATTTAAAAACATTTATAATTCTAATACCGTTGGGTAGGGTATTAAAAAGTTTTGATGCATGATATAATGGACTATGTTGAATAAAATTTGTGTGAGGTCTTGAAAGGGGGATTTGTGAATTTGCGTAACGGAACCTATAGCTTAAATTAGTATTAAATTGGATCAATGACGATAAAACAGGTGGACCAAGATTATGTAACAACTTAAATATAGTAACTAAAGCCTGTTTGACCCAGTATTCGTTTAGCATGTCAATTTCAAGGGTTTTATAAAAAAATTCAGTGTGATATCTACTATTCACTCCAAGTACAGATCTCAAACATCTATTTTGTAGAGTTTGAAGATGTTTTAACAGAGTTTCTCTACCGTTCATCCAAATCGTGCTGCAATAAGCGAAATGAGGCTGAATTAAGGTTTTGTACAGTATTAATGCTACCTTTTCATCTTTGAATTGTCTCATTCGCTTTAGAGCAAAATACGTCTTTAAAACCTTTTTCTTTACATGGTCTATTTGTGGGTTCCATGAGGAATTGCAATCAAGCAAAATCCCAAGATATTTGCATTCCATTACTCTAAGTAATTTTTTGTTATTCAGACGAATATCAATATTACAGAAACGACTCAAATTTGACTTTGAGCCGGTTAACATGACCTGACATTTGTCAACGTTAAGCAACAATTCATTATCTGAAAACCATTTCGTAGCTGATTTAAAATCATCATTGATTACTTTCTCTAATATCTTTGGGTCTTTTGATGCAAAATACATGCAAGTGTCATCCGCATACAGAGAAAGGGAACATTAAGTTGATTGATTTATATAAATCATTCAGAGTGATAATAAACATCAATGGCCCAAGGATACTTCCTTGGGGCACTCCGCTTGTTACTTTCCTGCTCTGTGACATGCTACCGTCTACCAAAGTGCATTGTTCTCTATCATGGAAATAATCCTGAAACCAGCATATTGAATTTTGATCAAAACCATAATATCTCAGCTTTTTAAGCAAAATCTCAAATGATACAAAATCGAATGCTTTTTCTAAGTCAAGCGTTACAATACCTACTACATACCAATTGTCTAATTGTTTACAAACATCTTCTGTGAGAGATAAGAGTGCAGTCAAAGTCGAATGTTTTGGGCGGAAGCCGTGTTGGTTATGACATAATAGTTCATTCTTTGAAAGGTAATCATACACTTGATTAAACACAAGTTTTTCCAGCACTTTAGATAATACAGGCAAGACCGATATTGGCCTAAAGTTGCAGGGATTAGCTCTATCACCACCTTTTTGAATAGGCGTCACCCGGGCCTTTTTCCAGACACAAGGAATTTTCCCCTTTCTTAATAACGCATTGATGATATGAGTTAGCGGTTTAACAATGTATTCAATAGAATCTTTTACGAAACTGGCTGGTATTTAATCGAGGCCAGTGGCCTTATTCCTTGCAATATCATGAATACATTTCAAAACCTCATTATCTGTAATCTCTTTAAAATTAAATGTTGCGTTTACTTGGGTCATATACTGATCCATATAACCACCAAATATTTTGGTTCCCTTCCGTTTAGATGGTAAATCTACAAAATTGTCATTCAAACATGATGCAATATATTTTGATCCTGTTATTTCTTTTTGGTCAATAATTATCTTTTGAAATCCGCTATCATTGACTTGTTTAGGTATGATACGTCTCAATGATTTCCACATTGCATTTAATTTACCTTTATTATTCGAAATGCTTTCCGAAACATATCTCTTTTTAGATTCCCTAATCATTGATGTGACAGTATTTCTTAGTGTTTTATACATCACCCAATCATTCGATGACCCTGATCCTTTAGCTTTTCTTTTCATTCGATCTCTTTCTCGCATTCTACTTAAAATGTCATTATTCATCCATGGTGAATCTTAATGACGAATTATTTTCCTTCTTAATGGAGCATGTTTATTTAAAACTAAATTGAACTTAGAGCTCCATTTTTCAAAAGCACTGATTGGATCAGGGTCAGAAAGTACATCATCCCAATGAACATTACAGAGATCCAATTTAAATTGAGCTAAATCGAATCTTTTCGTATTACGACTATACATGTACTTATGATGTGTTTTCATGGTTCTTGCTCTACCAAGATTACATACTGTCATAAAATGGTCGCTCAAACTCAGAGGGATGACATCGCTAAAAGAAACTTTCTTATGATTAGAAGAATAAAACACATCAATTAGTGTCTCAGTCACACAGGTTACTCTTGTTGGCTTATTTATGAATTGTTTTAAATCATATTCCTCACTTAAACGCTTCAGAGTTTTCGTTTGACTTGACATAGGTCTTTTTGATAAATCACAATTGAGATCCCCAAAGATAATAAAATCCTTAGAGGATGACTCTAAGAGTTGTAACAAAGTTTCAAATTTCTCGAAGTGTGCATTATGGGAATTTGGTGGTCTGTACCAATAACCTATTAAGAAGGGTTTTTGCTTTGGTAAGCAGATCTCCAAACACATTAGTTCCAAACCATCAACAAAGAATTCATATTTTATACTGAATGGTACGGTGTCTTTAATATAAGTTATAATTCCACCGCCATTTTTATTTCTATCTAATCTGACAATTTTATAACTTGATATGGATATTTCAGGGTCAGAAATGAACGATGATTACAAACGAGAGAAAAAAAAGTAACAAAAACAAACTGCAACAAAGAAGCATCACATTAAAGACAAACTGAATGAAAACAAGATGGATGAAATATATGGGATTATGAATTGAACACAGGGGTAAATAAATTAAACAGAGAAATATTATATACAAGCATCTATAAAGAGTGTGATGGGCAACAAGACCCGCAAAATAGGGATAAACGTAATAGCTTGAATAATTCAAGAAAGAACTGAAAGTTTTAGAGTGGAAACTAGAAATGTGGGAGAATAATATGTGAAAGAAAAAGTGTAAAGTATTTATGAATTATGTCAAGGAAATAAAGATATTTACATGAAGAGAGTAGGGTTATTTGTGGATGAAGTTTCAATGACAGAATGAACGGAGGAGGACAGCGTGATATGATAAGAGGCCTGCCATGCAAAAATTGTATACACAGAGAGATAGAGAACACTTGACTTAAAGATAAAGTTGAGTTCTGGTCATACGAATGCATTGTAAAGGAAATTGTGGATTTGATGAGAAATGTTGATCATGTAGCATATAAGTATTGATGATGTACTGCAAGATTCTGGATTCATCAGAATGATAGAAAACTTGACCCAGTCTTGGCATAGTACAAAGTACTGTACACATTAAGATAAATATGGTACTTTACAAACATATCGCATTAAAATCCAGCCTTATTTTCAAACTTTTAATTGTCATGTTTAGGATATAAAGGCATTTGAAGCGCCATTCGTTTAAAGGAACATTTTTTTATCTGATGTCTTTCCGCACTTGCATAAAAACAATAATAACCCTCAGAAATTATTGTTCACCTCTTCCCAGTACTCAACCTTCTCTATAAAGGGATAGTTGACTTTGAGTATAGAGGGCGCTACAAAAATATCATGTATATATCATACATAACTGTACATTCTCTGCTAGTAACGAGGACATGTGCATAAGTAAAGAACGATTTTGAATAATCTGGATTTCGTAAATATATAGAATAGAAGACAAAAAATATGAATTATATCATCATCATCAGCATTTAAAACACAACACACACAAAAAAACCTGCCACTAAGTAACGACACCATAGGGTTAGAATTCAAGAATCATGGGAGATCACATATCACATGAAGAAGGGGGAAGGAACATAAACTGTCTCCGTGATGGGAAAGGAGTATCAAGGCGTCGTTTACTAATGAGCATATTCTCTATCAGCGTATCACAGGCACAAAAGGAATATGGACATTTGAAGGCAAATGAGCATAACAAGAACTTCTTGCGGCGAGCAACAGGAGACAAAGGTGAAGAACCCAAAGTCTTTCTTTATAAGGCAATGGTACAAAATCTTTTAAATGTTATATTTGGACAAAGATGACAGCGGCATTAACCAATGTAGAGTGACGACAATTCTTGCATCATAGTATAATACCTACACAGGATCAAGAAACATATACTTAAAGATACAAATACCGGGTAAATAATGTTGAAATTATAAATTATGAAAATACTCTGTTCAGAATCAGAATTAAAATGGAATATATTATCAATCAGTCATAGTGGTATAACACTACTTCTAGATCATGCGTATAAACTATTTACCCACAAGCTATAAGTAATTCAGAAGCATAATTATCAATAATAAACCTACATTTTAAATGTTACTAGATAATATACTACGCGTAAATAACTGAATCAAAATAAAGTATATCGACATGTATATGCTCATATTGTTGTAAAATTGGTGTTGCCGGGATTAAGGTTTCATACAAAACTATAGCCTTTGGACAAGGCCTCGCGCGCTGCTTGTCTGCCGAGCAGGGTCTGATCGCTGGACCGAGCCGCTTCAGCGGCTTGGCCTTTGCTAAATTGCGGAGCTCATCATTATGTGCATATGCATGAGGGTCTTACATATACAGCAGCTAGTGATGATCGTGGCCAATCCTAATTGTTTTAACCGCGCGGTGTTTAAAATGGCTTCGTCCATGAAATTGTGGGGGAATCGGTATTCAAATGTACTAAAAAAAATAAAATAATATCTAGTTCAATTTCGAATAAAATATGAATTTATCAAAAACAATATTCTACTAATTGACTAGGGTATTTATTATTTTGCTACTTTAGTAGATTTATAGTAAAATTTTGTTCCCTTGTTTTTCATTTTAACCTACGCATAGACTCTAGTGGTTCGCACGATCAGCTGGTCGGAATTGTTATTGTACAACACTCGAATATCTGTACGTGTGAAAACGATGCGTTCATGGAGCTTTGAATTTGCAGGGCTAGCTGAGCTAGCTGCATGCAAGTGAATTTAAATAATGAAAAGGACATCAAAGTGTGGTAATTCTGCTTAGGTCTATAATGTAATAGATGTGCAAAAAAGGGTAGATAACTTCTATGCAGAACATTCTGCATGGTTCCTGTGCAAGAGTTTTCCTAGCTATTTCTTATACTGAAGATATTATTTTATTGTGTGTGACAAGTTTGGTTCACATTCTTTCATTAAAGAAATAAGAGGTGAAACGATAACTTCAATGGACAGTGCAGTGCGGTGTGAGTAGTACCTCCCGGCCCCCGAACTCTGGGCAGCTTCGGGAGTAGACGCCGATGGGGATGGTGTGCTGGCAGCGACTGTGGTCGTCCGCACAAAGAAGTCCTTGCACAGTGAAATGGCTTGAAAATCGCAGATTTGCCATAACCCGTTGGAAGATTAACAAATACATCTTCCCCTTTCACTGCTGATTTTATAGCTTTTGATTGTAACTCTTTAAAAGATGATAATTTCAACCTTCCGACCGCATATTCAAGGCTCTTTGATAAGAGATCTCCTTCGTCGCTCGCCATGTTCTGTAACCGCTCAAAAATGTATTTATGATTATACATGTTGATAATGAATATGCATGAAGTTTTCTCGAATCGTCTACTCTGATTGGTGCGTCGGATTGGAAGGGGCGGTTTGGCCGGCTTTCTGGGTAAGATGCTTTGCATCTAATTATCTACCGCCGTGGTAGCCGAAATATAATACAAAACAAAAGAATTAAACTACAACAACCGCTCAGGTTAGTAAAGGCCGAGATGCTGACGCACCTCGTCCCACAGATCACAGTCGTCGCGCGATTAGTCTATGTATTCAGGCGCTTTTAGGGAAATACAGCACGAGTGCCTTGACTAAAGGCTAACACAACTAGGGCTAACAAAGGAAATTAGTGTAAGGTCTATGTTTCCGTTTTTAAGAAAGATCCTAGACCTACTGTCGGATTTAACTGAATTAGTAGAATACGGTCCTTGAAATTCGAACTGTACATCTATGATTATAAACTAGGAAGACGAAATGATTGGAGGCAGCTGTCAAAATAACACGTTCGTTTGTCTAAACATTATTAGCTCCGCCCACGAGAACCCTCATTGGTGACGACGTACACCCGGACGGGCACATCAACCATACACACGTAACAATAACGAGAGCCTTATGAGGTCAATTTTGAATCAGAGGATACAAGATTTCCTGTGATACTTGAGTGAGCTTTACCCTGATGTTTGCATAAAACTTGCATAAATTAGCTTCTTTTTTAAATAGGATGCCATTCACCGATTTCTTGGCACCCTATCTTAAAATTAATGCTTTTGATTTTTAAAAATGACTCACATGCCAAATAACGCGCTTTTGTAAAGCCTTTCCCTAAAACTGTGCACGTGAGGAATGCAATGCAAATATATATTGTAATACAAGATGTTAGGTATTTCTCCCTTGACCATCTTTCTTTTGAGTCGCCTTTTGTTAAGCACGATTGATATTAGTCCATCTTTTTAAAGATTAACACAGTTGACACTATTATTTTTGTTCGTAAACCTATCGTTGCTTGGTATGAAAAGGACGTCATTAGCCAAACAAAGTATTCATAATATTCAATACTTCCTGAATGAACAAAAATAGTTCAATTTAGTAACATGACTTGCATTTTGTGTGAGTGATTGTAAAAAGGTAAAATACCATGATGAAAGGAAATCTCAAATATCATGAAAAAGATGAAAAGGGGCGGATGATTCATTGGTTATGCTCCTACATACCTTTGTTATCCTCGTATGTTTTACAGCGATCCTGGATCCACCTCATAACCTCCCCGTCAAGCTCTACCAGCAAACATCTTCAACTGTTTCCCTTGCCTGGCAACCTGTGTTCCTTGTTGGCAGATTCTATATAGCAAGCGTTCCTCCGACTTGAATAATGGATCAGAGAAAAATAAGATTACAGCTTTAAAGCGGTGTGTACTAAGCTAGCTGAATAAATCTTACGACGTATCAACCCACATACATGTTAAACAATTCAACAAGTGCCCGAAGCATATAAATAAGAATATTGGAAATAGCTGGCTTGTTTCATCAACCAGTTGTCTCAGAAGTCTTTAACACATGTTTTTAAAGGCCGACTTTCCTCTTCAGTTCATGAAGCTAACATTCGTCTTAGGTGTGTTTGGCAATTGATTTATAAATCTCAGTTTGTATAACTTCTCATTTACGACTATAAGCTATTTATGTTTTTATTATATTTCCTATGTAATTCATTTGGTTTCAAACTCGCTAAATTTTGATATGACTCATGCCAAATACACAAATTAGGCTATCCTTATTTTCAGTACCTCAGAGGTTTAATACTGTCTACATTAGTAGCTAACAAGATGACAACGTTAATATCATGCGTGGGCATAAATGCATTGCTGACTGGCTATGTGTTAACTTGTTATAACAATTGCTGTTGTGAAATAATGAATACAATATTTGATGATCCAACAATAGTGTATAGGAAGTTTGAAAACTAAAAAAAAAAAGGTTCTATCCAATTTCAAATTAAGATTATTAATCGTTACCTGTATCAAAGCTCATAAGAATATTTGAAATTTAAAGATATTTCGGTAAAATGCTTGTAGAAGAATGTATAATATGTTCGTTTATTTATCATAATAAAATCTTACAATGTATAAAAACGTCAAACTCGCTGTTAAGCTGTCTTTCTGTGTAAGTGGGTGGATGGCTTTGTGTATTCGTGCGGTGTGTGCGCGAGTGTGTGTGTGTGTATTTTTTTGTTGTTTGGGGTTCAAATACTGCCTTTACCATTTCTCAAAGACCACTTTCACTCCAGAAATAAAAGAACTAGTGTCAGATACTACAATACATATGTGTTTATCGTTGTTCGTGTGTTTGCAATTTTCTTTTCTTAAAGCAGCTCAAAGGCTTTATTACATCGAGTTTACAAAGTAGAATAAAAAGAAAAATATTGAACCTAGCTATACATATATGATAGTCATAATGTGCAAATAACATGAGTTAATGCCAAGAGTGTGTTCAGTAAAGTTATAAAAGTTCTTGCCTATTCTTAACCCAATCCATTTTGTATTTCTCGTTAGTGTACTCATTTTTTAGTCCGAAAATGGTAGAAAATATATACTTTGCTACCTCTTTTTGTTGTTATATGAACTTTTAAATAAAGCAAGTGGCTCAAAACCACGATAAATGTTGGTATTACACGCGCTGAATATTAATTGCTTAAAAAAAAACGTATGGACAACTTGTACAATAAATATAGTTTTGATATCTTCAAATTTGAAGTAATTTTGCCACAATGTTGAAGAGAAAGAGCGCCCCTATTGTCTAATAATGTATAACGTGTTAATTGTCATTTTAAATTGATGGTTTGGTGAACATTTTGAAACTGACCAAGTGTCAGAAGGACATACACAAATGCTAACATCCATCATGATATTTGTTTCGCTTTCTAAGCAAGGATATGGTAAATCTCTTCAAAAATATCGTTTAGCTCCATTCATACTGTTTGCCTTTTTCCATCAGAGAGTCTCTCTCATCTCTCTACTTTCATAATGATATGGTGCATTATTGGATACAGTTCTTAAATAGCGTTTCTTTGAATGCCCAGATACGATGACTGAATGATGATGTTGGTTTATGCAGAAGCTCTTCTTTTTCTATTTTTAATCATCTCCAAAAATGGTAAGTTTTATTTCATGTTCGGATTGTAAGTGTAAGTAAACTTAGCCTAAATGAGACTTTGGGAAGTGTAATTAATATAATGGATGCAATATTTTATTTAGGCAATAATATACATAGTCTTGGATGCTTGATTTTCAAATGCTCTATTTCTCGTAATCTGCAATATTTCTGTTTACTCTCTTGATACGTGACGGGGGTACACCGATAAGAATAAAAGATAACTGGCAACAAATCTGGTCGGAAAGCTGAACTAGCTTAATAATTGCATCTTCTTGGATATTGTCATATATGTCTATACCACTCAGGCAATGCTATGTATTGTAAACACGTATTGAAAACTGATCGGGCCGATTATTTAATTATACTAGGAACGTTCAACGTTAATCTGTTTAACATAAATTATATGTTACCATTTAACAATCTTCGAGGGTTAGGGCACGCCCACCCCCCCCCCCCTCCCCTCTTCATCCAGTAGTGAATAACAAGTGAAAGAAAGAAACAAGGAGATAAAAGAGTATGAGAAAGAGAGAAAGGGAAAATAAGACGCATGGAAGATCATCTGCACCTCCCTCCAAAAGTAGTCATTAATATTCGCATTTCATTTTTAGGGTTAAGACCTGTGCCCCCACTCCCCTCCATTGGTTCAGTAACACTTAAAGTGGACCGGTAACGTTTTTGAAGGTTATTGAACAAATTGCGTAAGTTTAGTATGGAATTTTACTGTACTACTCCTCTAAGATGCTAACAAATCCTGAATGAGTTCTCAAACAACAAAAATAGAAATGGTTTTCTTTGAAGACGTCACTGTGCGACACCCTCTAACAGTAAATTCTCCGAACGAATTTTTCAATTTCCCAAACGGTTAATCTATGAAAATAAGACATAAATCAGGCTTTAAAAACAACTCGCAACACTTAATTATTTTGAATGGTATAAAGAGCCAATTCATTTCTATGTGATGATTGACATCCATCTAAATTTGAATTTAACTATAACAAAACATTTGATAGAATTAAGGAATCGATTAGATCAGTTTTCTCAATTTGTATCATTAATTGCACATCCAGCATTGAAGTCACTACCTAGCACCATTTTATCTCATCTGAACATTGTTAATACGGTGGGCTTACTCGACGCCACTTTATTTGCTGCATGCTTTTTGCAATAACCTCGGTTTCTTTCGCTTAAATTTTAATTTAATTTCACCCATACAGAATACCATGCATTTGAAGTGTCGATTCAGACAGACAACACTCTTCCAGTCATAGGGGAAGATTTCACACTTGTCTGTTCCTTTATACCAAAAACGTGGAACCGACAAGTTATTTGGGCAAAAGGTAGCAACGCCATCATGGCATCCCACTCCTGTCGACCCTATCCTCCATGTACGCTGAGCATTCCTCATCCGTCAAAGTTGAATTTGTTGGCAGACTCGTCCAGTGGAAATCTTACAATAAAGCGCCTCACATCGGATGATGAGAGCAATTATACATGCCTTGTAAGCGGTACATATGGACCAGCGAATCCAGGATTAAATAGCATGCAAGTAACCCCCCTGCTACCAGGTTAACAAAAGTCTCATCATTCCGAATCCAGTACTCACTAATAAACCTGTAAATTCCCCCTTCTTGTATAAATATGCAAATATATAGAGTTTCAAAACATTTCATTATCAATCATTGACAAATTGAAGATTTTTTTTTTGTTTTTACTTGATAATGGTTGGCATATTGTTGATTTGTATCAATTGAGAGAAGTCGAGAAACATCTCCGCTCCCTGCATTAAGGCATGTCTTTTTTCATCGTTTGCTTGTTTGTAATTTAATTTTGAGTTATATTTATGTACTACTACAATAATCTCTTAATTATATCTGGCTTTAACATATCTTACAATCAAGCAGAAATTGCTTGTATAGGGATGAAGTGTGAATAATTAAAGGAAGCGATCTTTAAAGGACCGTAAAACAATAATAAGTGATTTCCTCTCAAGTATTAGTAGATTATCAGAGTGGAAAAATGTTTAATACGAAGTGAGCCTTATTGATGGTTGCGATTTCCTATTTTGTCGCCAGTTTCACCCTATTGGCTCGGAATTACTGACGTTGCATCTAGCCGTTACCACAGTAACAACGTCAATATAACAGTAACTGCTGGTAAGCTTTATAACATCACATGTAAAGCAGACTGGGCAAGGCCCCCCGCAGTACTGAAATGGCGTATACCAGATGATGTAACGACTGTCCTTTGGGCTCAATCTGATGTTATACAAGGCAACAGATATGTCTCTAAGAAGACTGCTACAATCACGCCCTCTGCGAATGATCAAGCAAAGAGTCTCCGCTGTGTGGCAGCACATCCAGAACTACAACATAATCTTCAACGCTCAGTTCAATTGAATGTGCATGGTATGTAAGCGTTAGTAGGGATCATGTGTTCTTCTAATAGTTATGTGGCGCCAATGTTCGTAAATAAAAGGCTGAGTTCTGTGAAGAGGTGACAAATAATATGTGAGCGTTATCATTGTATTATGCAAATGTGGAAGAAACATCAGATACAAAATGTTCCCTAAAGAACATGGCTCTTCAAATGCCTTAATATTCTAAATGACATGTAACATCATAAAAAATCAGGACGGATTTTTATGCCACATTTTCTTTTAGTCCAATAAACATCTTTCCGTGTACAGTGATTGTAACTTGACCAAGCCCGTGCCAAATTTCTTTTATCAATTTGATGCTTTTAGAACCTCGCAGTACACACTAATATTGATATGCTAAATGATCAACCTTTTCACAATCAATCGCATGACCAGAACTCAACATTATCTTTAAAGCTGAGTCCATGTACTTTTCTTCTAACCCGATATGTATTGCTTAATTCAGATCACACGACTAGAGTAGTGTCTAGGGCAAAATCCAAATGAATGTTTACGAATGTTTATTCAGGAGAATCATATGTTCTCGCCAAATATTTTCTTTCTCTTCATATGTACAATGTACCAAAAGAACTACAAGAATTTTCTTGAAACATTATCTAGCGTTTCTTACATTAATTCGGATATAATTGTTTTCTCACTTACTTTCATTAAGTTCTACCCTTAAGCGTGTTACTTTTCCCATCTGGAAAAAGCGAAAAATATGGAAAAGGATCGACAATCATTTACGTTCAAGAAGATTTATCCACTTCAATCACTTGTAAAAGTATTGGATCACTACCAGCAGTTGAACTATCATGGAGACTTGGCGACAACAAAAGTCTGCCCAGTAACAAAAGTCTTTCGAATTATCGCAGTGCTTTAGATGGAAGTTTGTTTGACACCGAAAGTACCATCAATATACGTCCAAAAAGGAAACACCACGATATGTACCTTTGGTGCTACGCATCTCTGGGAGATTATCTTGATCTACGGGTAGCTAAACTGATGGTTTATGGTGAGTTCAGATTCTTCAATATACCTGTATACGATCTGTATTGAATTTGATCAGACATGTTTTGTACTAAAAGTCCCATTTACGACGTTTAATTATAAAGAATTGACTGTTTTATTTATTAATATTTACTCGATTTTAACGAAATTAGAATCATACATTGTTTCTCACCATGGCCCTCGCGTCTTTTTTCTTCGCTGTATAAACTTATATCATATTGAAGAACTTATATATTTAACCATATATAATTCATTTCTGTATAAAGGCCAACCGGATGATGTTAGAATTACCAAACCAGATGACCTACAAGACGGCATAGAAGCCATTGTTAGCTGCAGAGCTATGAATGGATACCCTGCACCGATCATTCATTGGTACATCGGCTCAAGAAATGTGACACATAATTCATCTCTTAAGACTTCAGTGACTGCAGATAATCGGTACGATGCTGAAAGCACCCTTACCCTCATTCCAAGGAGGGTTGATCATGGAAAATCACTTCTCTGTCAGGCAGTTCAACCTACAACACCCTCAGTGCAGTCAGTAAATGATTGCATGGTTTTAAACATATCATGTGAGTATCCTAATTCATTTTAACTTTTGATAGGGACATTACAAATAAATAATATCCTAAGGTTGCGTTGGATGTTCGTATGTCTACGCGATTTCAAACTATCCTGAAGAGTTTTGTTTGTTTTTTGTTTTCCTTTAAAATGATATATACATTATTATTTATACCTGCATGTTAATTTTAGGAAATGCTTTAACACGTTTCCTGTTACTGCCTTTTACATTTGTTGGTTGTCTTGTAATACAAAATTATTTAGTCAAAGGAAATGACAAATGTTTAGTTAGAATGAAATGAATTTTCCCCAATTCTAGTGATGATCCTCATATTCATTTTTGTTTTCATTATTAAAAGTAAATATGTCGCTAAGTCACTGTTTTTTGTTGTTTTTTTTTAGATTAAAATATTAGTTAATCTTGTTCAAAGTGTAGGAGATATTGTTTTCTTTTGAGGATACAGGCAATTAATTAATTACATAATATGTTATCCATATAATGTCGTTATATCTGGACAATTCAAAAATTATTATGTTAATATGTATAGGCATGTAATACAATTGTGTATGTAGCGATAATTCCACGACTTATGAATGGGGCAGTTTTGGGGACAAGTGTTTACACTATTTAAAACGATTTTGTTATGAACTGTGTTTTTAATGTCACTTGAGCATTGTCGCTGGAAATGATTTTTAAAAAGGAAAATATGATGTCTCGAGGAAAAATCATAATTTTAATAATTTATTTGTTTTATATCGCAAAGAACAATAAATAAGTAGTCATTTGTTATTAAACTAATTAGTGGAAAAGAGATTTGTGCATATGTATTCGTAAATAAACTAATGACTACAGCTCGCTCTAAAAGAAATAGCACACTCAATCATTTGGATGTGGACACGGTGATTAAATCATTAAGATTCTTTATTTATCAGTCTAGTCATGGTATACCCATGATAAAAACCTTGATAAGCAGTCAATTCCTTAAATCATCACATCTTACAGACTAATTAATACTATATTATTGACAGTTATGGCGACATGAACGCATTAAACCTATATGATAACGGGTTATTGCTGGTAGACATTTTTTACCTAAGTATATTGCATGACAGATTTATAATATCATTAATTATTACCGGTTTCAAACCATCATTCACATCCTGAATCAAAACTTTTTTGCCAGTGAAATTCTTTGTGTCCAAGGACGACTCATCAGCAATAAGCAACGTTTTCATAGAACCAGTGTCCCTTAATATCGTGATAGGACACTCCTTATCATCAACACTGAACCTAACCGTGCCATAAGAAACAAAATCTAGAAATCCTTCATCAATCTTCTCATCACGTCTAACATCTCTTACTTGATCACTTCTTTTTGTTTCATTGTGATCGTTCATTACATGTTTTTGCATGTCGACTGCTGCTATGCGTACAAAGCCACTAGGCTGTGTAATTTCTTGTTCAAGATTTTTTCCTTTTACTTTTAGTCTTGGACATTGCGTCTTAAGGTGGCCCTCTTTCTTACAGTAGGCACAGAGAAGTCTGCCTTCAGTTCCAAAACCACTACTCTGATTAGTGCCGGTGTTACCTGACTTCCTCTGAGTCGTAGGTGACCTAGATTGAGTCCTACGCCTAGTAAGTGGTGAACTACTCCCTTTATGTGTCAATTCGTATCCATCTGCCAACACGGCAGCCTCTCTCACATCACTAACTACATTATCATTGACATATGTCCTAACCTCTTGAGACATACATCTTTTAAGCTCATCAATGAGCATAACCTCTCTAAGAAAATCATATGTGGCATCTATTTTCAAAGATCTGATCCACTGATCGAAGGAAACTTCTTTTTTCCAAGCAAACTCTACACAAGTCTCTCCAGTTTCTCTCCTGAGATTGCGAAACCTCTGACGGTAGGCTTCTGGAATCAACTCAAATGAATGAAGAATAGCATCCTTCATTGTCCAATAATCAAATGCCTGCTCATAACTCAGTGCAGACACAACCGACTGAGCTTTACCAGAAATTACTTGTTGGGTGAGCAATGTCCATTCATCTCCTGGCCACTCCATCCTCTTGGCAACCCTCTCAAACATAAGAAAGAATGAATCTAACTCATTTTCATCATATCTAGGAACAAGCTTAACCCTAGCAGAGAACCCAGCTTCTATCGACCTCTTGTCTCTCTCACCAGACTGACTACCATGAGAAGTCGTTTCATGATGACGCATCATTTCAAATTCCAACCTCTTTCGTTCCATTTCTCTCTCATGCTCAGCAGCCTTTATTCTATCTCTTCTCTCCTCTAGCTCAATCTTAGCTAAATCAAGGTGAACCTCGTCACTGGTAGCTTTACCTTGGTTATTAGTACCACCACTATCATTATTTGTAGGCGCATCCGCTCGGGCCGCGGCCGTCGCAGCGATCAGTCCTGCATGGGCTGAAATTGCATCAATTATTTCTGCCTTGCTTTTGTAACCAGTTAGATTTACCGATAGCTTTGTTCCTACAGCTGTTAAATCGACCTTTCGTACCTGACGTAACCGGCCAATGGTCAAGTCCTGACTCAAAAATTTTTCAATATCAAAGTCAGCCATTGTATAGATATAGTCTGTGCAAGTTACACAAGTCTCACAAAGTAGGTCAATTGTTCTGACGACTGGAAAGAAAATCCAAGAAAAATGTTGAATGTGAATCAACACAGAGTATAGTCCAACAACAGATGAAACAACAACAATTGACCAACCGACTAAGCAAAACAAAATTGATTAAGCATCAAACTATCACAAATTCTGTGAAATTGATATACATGTAGCCATGCAGCAGAGGGTTATATTGAGACTCCACCTCCACAACTCAAGTCAATTTTTGTTAGATTTCATCAACTCTTACACTTACACTTATAGATCTAGTCTTAATATCACACAAACACACGTGAAACATGGAATAATTTCCAGAAAGTCCAGTACCCACAGTCCCACACTACATCAGATGTGTAGCAAACTAGATTGCATGCAAACAACTAATCTAGGCCATTACCCTAGAAGTAGAAACGAAGCCGAGGCAAAGTTAAAAGTCAAACCGACTAACTCCTTCAACGACTGCCATGCAATAACAGGCAAAACCAGGACCAGAATACCAGACAACCACAGCAGATGTGCAGTGAATTTCATACCAATGAGACGACATCTAAGGGGCATATACCCCAGACAAGACTCGAGCTATCATGCAGTACAAAACAAAATCAAACTGTAGTGTGTAGGCTTAACCCTATTATGGACGCTACACTACCGTGACTACAGCACAGACATTCCACAGTCATTAAATGTGTGCGAAAACTACACCAAAACCCATGAATGGGACAAAAGGCAAACTCCAAACAATACGCATTTCGGATCGGAAAAATAACAAAACAGCATGTGTTACTATATCTAGCTCTTGAGACAAGCCCCCAATCTGTTGGGTCAGGGCAATCAACTCATATTGGCCCTTCCACAACTCTGAATTATATTGATATATAATGAAAATCAAGACGATTTGGTTACCTTTGATCCGTTTATTATTCTCAACTCGAGCAACATCTTGGAATTAGCATATCAATCAACATCTCATTTGCATATTCGTAACAGAGGTAAATAGTAACTGAAACAAAACATTTGGAATTCATTGCTTTTCAGATATTCTAAGAAAAACTAATGACATATTTTCGTCTAGAAAGACAACTAAGTATTAACAAAAATGAGTAGTGAGTGACTGAAACATAATTAGATTTGGTATCATATGCCCCAGATACCAATTGCTACAATTACATCAAAAGCATATGGAAAACTTTTAAAATGAATTTTTATTTCAATTTTCCAATTTTAAATGATTTTGTCTCAATGTCTAAAGAGAAAGAGCGCCCTTCTTGATTAAACGTTTACAACACACATCCTGTTATTCTTAATCGATGATATGGTTAAGTTTGTGAAACTGAGTCGGTGTCAGAAGGACAAATTGACACTTGTTTCGCTTTCACGCTATAAATCACCAGCGATTCTTCCAAAGTATGGACTATAAAAGCATTTAAGCTTTTCGTACTGTCTGCTTGCGTTCATGATCACCGACAGAGTGCGTTATAAGCTCGTCAAAAAGATTTTCGAATGGCAACATTCGACTGCTGAATAATGATGGCGATTTGTGCAAAAGTTCTTGTTTTCCTCGCCGCTATCATCTCAAAAAATGGTAAGTTTTATTTCATGATAACTTGACAAAAGTCGTTCGTACTGAGCCCAGGCAGAGATTTATGGAAATCTAACACCTTAAAAATGTCAATGCACTATTAAACGATTTTCGTTGATTTAATGTTTTCCCAAAACAGTCTCATAATCCGTTTTTATGTTTATAACCCCTTGATTTTACAATGAAAGTTAATAGATAGATGAACAAAAATCAAATCACAACACTTGTATAGCAATTCCGATCATGAGCAACAAACTCTTGACAAACAAAGAATTTTACTAAAACACATCATTGTCATGCATCTCGTTATTGCTTTGGATACCAAGCAGGTATTAGAATCTAATCGGGTAAGTAAATTAATGAAATGGTAACATTGGGTCATCGTCTTGTATCTTTAATAGCTTTAGTAGGAGGTGTATTTTTATGTGACGTAAACATACGTGGTGATACGTGAGGACACGCCCCCATCCAGGGGTGAGAAACAAGTAAAATAAAGACAAAGTGAGAGCAGAGAGAAAGTGTGAAAGGGAGAAAGGAATAACGACGAAAATAGAAGACACAAGGAGCATCCCCCGCACCCTTCTCTTTATCAAACAAAAACTGCGTTTCATTTTCTGAATACGTCCGGTGCAAACCCACAACCCGCCCACCCCTACCCCCTACCAACACAAAATTTCAAGTACCCCTTCAGTTGGTGCAATTTCCGTACGTCACTTGTTGATGCATGTTGTTAGCAATGTACCAGCTAACTTTCCTTTGGAATTTGATTAAATTTTACTCATACAGGATACCATGCATTTGAAGTATCTATTCAGACATTTGACTCTCTTCCAGTAATTGGCGAGGATTTCACACTGGTCTGTACCTTCGAGCCGCAAACCAGATATAGGCATGTATTGTGGACAAAAGGTAACAACGTCATGGTGGCCTCTCACTCTTGTTTGCTGGATTCGGCTTGTACAGGGTCCAACATTCTTTACCCATCGAAGTTCAGCTTTTTGACAGACTCTAGCAGCGTAAGTTTAATAATACACAAACTTGACAGAAATGATAGCGACAACTACCATTGCACAGTATCCAGTACAACCGTGGAAACGAATCCAGGATCAACTAGCATGCAAGTGACACCATTCTCACCAGGTATAGTATTCAGTATTATGAATTTACACAGCAAACATCATGGAAAAGATATGGTTAATTCATGATGTATGAGTGTATTTGTGGATTAAAATCTCAATCAAACATTTGTTTGTTTGTTTTTTTGTATAATGTGATTAACACAATGGGAAGTCTCAAAGAGAAGTCTCACATGTTCACGTATTATCAAAATTGCAGGTGATTTATTTGATTCATGCCTTTTATATCATTATTTTTACGAAGTATCATGACGATTGTCTAAATATTTTGATTTAACAACAACTTTAACAACCTAATTACTCAAACAATGAGCTTAAACGTTTTTGTAAAGGAACTATGTTAATGATTTCATGATGCTCCAGTGTTTAATTTTGAAGTGGCGCTCTTTGAAAGGCTGTTTTAGAGTAATGATTGATTACATCTGAAGAAGGTTAACTATAGGAGTAGAGAAGTAGAATTCGAAGCGACCTTTATTCATTGTGTCTTTTTTTTTTCTGGCGCCAGCCCCGCCCTATAGGATCATTATTACTAATGGGAGATTGAGAGGTTATACGCCTAACAACGCCTCTGTAACGGTCATAGCTAGACAGCAACATGACATCACATGTGAAGCATATGGGGCAAGGCCTCCTGCAGTACTAGAATGGCGTTTACCAGATGGTGTAACTGTGGTTCTTCAGGAACAGTCTGATGTCGTACAAGGCAACAGCTATGTCTCTCGGAAGGCTGCTACAATCACGCCCTCTAGGAATGATCAAGGAAAGAGTCTGTACTGTGTGGCATCACATCCAGAGCTACAGAATAATCTCCAACACTCAGTTCACCTGGATGTTCAAGGTTAGTAAATGTGTTAAGTACAAGGCGTTATTTTTTCGTTGTTATGTGGTGCCGATGTCTTTAAAGCTGAGTCCATGTCGTGTGCTTGTTAATCTTTACGTCCTGCTCTACTCGGACCACATTTTAACAGTTTATGTGGCAAAATCTCAAGGAATATTTACGAATGTTCATTCGTGATATTCTACAAGTATATTCTTTATATCCACATGTACAAAACGTATAAATATAAGATATCTCGTTCCTGTAAGCATTATTTAGCGTTTCTTACATGATTGTGTGTGTTATTTGTTATTCTCACTCTCTTTTATTAAGTTCTACCCTCTAGCATGTTACTTTTTCGAAACGGAGATAACAAGGAACACGAATCTGAGTCATCATTCATTTACGTTCAAGAAGGTTCATCGACTTCGATTACTTGTGAAACTATTAGGTCATTACCAGCAGTTGAACTATCATTGACTCTTCTTGGTGACACCAGTAGTACTCTCGGTAACTCAAACCTTTCAAAGTATCCCAATGCTTTAGATGGAGCTTTGTTTGACACCGAAAGTACCATCGCAATACATCCAGAAAGAAAGCACCATGGAATGTTCATTCAATGCTATGTTTCTCTGGACGGAGACGTTATTCATGTACTATTAGCAAAGTTGATCGTTTACGGTGAGTTTGGATTTTCAATATATCAGCATTGGATCTTGCTTTTAATATCCCCGATGTGAAAAAGGATTGTCATTATGGATTTGATCCACTTTAAGGCCTTATCTTTGCTACGAACATAAATTTGTAAAAATAAAATTGTTTCATGAATGCCTCGTTATCTACCCAGTTTAAAGGAATCACTATCATTGATATTAAGTTATCTTATGACGGGGAGGAAACACGAACGTTTATCACTGCATACCTCGGTTTTACCTCGCCTTTTAACTAAGTATTACGTCCGACAGCGCGTAATTACTTTCTCTAATAAAAATTTGACTCGTTACGGCTTTACCCATAACCATATATTTCATTTTATTGTAAAGGCCCACCAGATAATGATAAAATGACAACCCCCGATGATCTACATGATGGTAAAGAAACTACTGTAAGCTGCAGAGCCGTTAATGGATACCCTGCTCAGTTTATCCGTTGGTACATCGGATCAAGAAATGTGACACACGATTCGTCTCTTGAGACTACAATGAATGAAGCTGATCGATATGATGCTGAAAGTACCCTTACCCTCATACCAAAGAGGATTGATCATGGAAAACCTCTTATTTGCCAGGCAGTTCAACCTACAACACCCTCAATGTGGTCAGTGAATGATAGCATGGTTCTGAACATATCATGTGAGTTTTCATTTTCAGTAAACAAATTCGTTAGGACATTACCATAAATAATCTGTATACGCGTTCACAAACTATCCTCAGGGGTCTTCGTCTGCTTTCGCTTATTTTTTCTTCAAATAAAACACTTTTTTTTTTTTTTTTTCTACTTGTAGGTAAATTTCTGGAACTGCTTTTTACGTTCGGCATGTATAAAATTGCTTGTTTTCCATCTGACACAGAATGTATATGTATAACGACACGTCAAAGTAATAAGACTATAATATAATTTCTTCTCTTTTCCCTGCATACATTGACAATTATATTTTAGACCCACTCCATCGACATTAATTTACCACCCCAGTCCTATCCCCATCATTTCCTCTCGTTCTACTTTTTTATGACTTCCACTCAAATTTATTTTCCAACATTAATTTTTTAATCGAGATGACCCAGTTGTGTCCGTCTCTTCTCGCCGGCTAACATCAAATAAAGTGCGTACTGGATTCGTTTTGACATGTACCTCCGACGCCAATCCTCCTGCTTTTATCTTACAATGGTTCTGTAACGGCACAAAGTTGTCTAACGACTACCATAAGATAACGCTCTCCGAGACTATACAAGAAGGTGAAATGGCGATTCGAAACACCCAGTCAAAAGACCCATGTGATTACAAATGCGTAGCAGTGTCAATATATGGTACCGGTAGTGCAGTCTTTAACTACACTTTGTCTCGTAAGTAGAAATGTGTTTCTCATAGTTTTGTTAGGTTCAATTGTCTCATACTCCATATTCATTTAACTAAATGGGGCTTGCTTTCAAATATACAAATTACACTTATACAAATTCAATTAAACCATCTTATATGTATCAATAATGATTCAAGTTATTAACCTGAAGAAACCTTGCCATACAAATGTGTTCGTTACAATTTACCACTCATTAATCTTAACATGTAGTTATTCCCGATTCACCTTCTTCGCTTATCGTCGACCAAAACCGAACGACATATTCAGCTTTCTGCGCTGCCTGGCAATTAAGATTCAACATACGGTTACGACACGATTGGTACTATCGAAAGTTTAAGGTAAAATACTAAAACATTTCATCGATTGACTTGTAATATCAATTAATCTGCTAAGAGTGCCAATTAAATCATGTTTTTAAAACCCATTTTCATTCATAAATGACCATCCCCACTTATGTTCTTCAGAAAGATGAATCGCTTTCATTTTTGTAGCGCAAGAACAAAAGTAAGCCATTAATCTTTGTGCCTATTCATTATGCCATTATAAACCGATATCGCTTCCTCCTCACTTTTTATCGGCAGATATTCTTGTTCATGACACAGCGTTCCCAGTTTGAATTCACAGGGAGAGACAAACCGTGGATGACAACATGAATTATTGTCTTCGAACATGCATCTTTCTTGCCTTCATCGTATCTCAAACTTATGAGACAAGCCTGTCTACTCGTATTTGGAACCCAAAAGTCCTCCCAGTCGTTGGAGAGAATGTCACGCTTGCCTGCATCTACACGCCACCATCAACGTCTCGGCTACTGACTTGGCAGGACGAGAACGGTATTATACTGGCTATCGATAAATGTCAAGGAGTGGGATGCAGTAACGAGCAAAATGTTCCAGATGTATCCAAGTACAGCTTGAGGGCAGGTTCTTCCAGCGGAAATCTAACTATTAGGGATTTAACAGTGGATGACAGCGGCATGTATCAGTGCTTAGTGGGGACTTTTTCTGATGCAGCTTTCAATGCGATTGAACTTAAAGTGGAGTTATTAGGTAACATGTTTCCGTTGTATTATATTATCTTCGGTATACTTATCCGAATTTCAATTAAATGTGTTAAAATGATAATAGGATTAGATTTGCGTCACTTCACGAAAGGAGACATATTTCCATATAATAAGTTTTATTTCATTTGTGTCTGATAATCATGCCACTGCAGTCAATGCAATTTTGCAATCATGATAACGATTTCAGATTTCATAATCTTCGGGAGAAATCTCGCTTGATGATTGTTATTCTAAGCATAGAAATTGTGTACATGTCTCACTTCCAGTTGAACCTAGACTGCTATCCATCACGGACGTTCGGTCTGAGGATGGTTACAAGAATGGAACATCCGTGAGCATCACATCTGGGAGAACACACAACCTAACATGTTCAGTCCAAGACGCTAGGCCACCTGCTGAACTCGTGTGGCACGTTCCCGAAGAAGTACAGGTTCTACTGGAAGATCAGTATAACGTTGTTGATGATGACGCTTACACGTCTCGAAGAGTTGTTTCCGTAACTCCATCTAGGGACGATGATGGAAAGGTTTTCCGTTGTATGGCTTCGCACCGGGAGCTGGATAATGAGCTTCAATCAACCATCCGTCTAGATGTTCAAGGTGATTATTGATATCACTCTAGACATATATATTTGCGTTCGAATCGTATTGTTTAGTGAATAAACATCTTTACGTATGCTATTCTAATTCTGAATATTTAACACATCATATTATTAAAATTCCGAATTACTCAAAATCTTTGACGAATGTCACATCTAAATATCTTGATACCAGACGCACGTACCTGCAATGACTGCTGGTAAAGCATAATTCGATGATTATTCCATGACTATATTTCAAAACGAGTCTCCTCATCTCTCCATATAAAATAAGAACCTGTATCAATTCTGTCTACATGCCAATTGTTGTGGTATTTCTTTTTCACCTCTTATTTAGTCTCGCCAACAAACCTGCGGCTCACCACCTCTGACCCCATGACTATCGACGAAGCAGGAACAAGAAGTGTCATTGTCTTTGAAGACTCGGCAACATCATTCACATGTAAGAGTACAGGTTCTCGCCCTAAGGCTGTCATATCCTGGATCATTGGTTCGGACGACGACCTGGGTAGCACGGCCTCTACGTCAACCATGAATCAGGCTGACCAAGGTTTACGTGACACGAAGTCTACCCTTCAGTTAATTCCAAAGAGAAGGCATCACACTCAACTTCTCCGATGTGTGGCCTTGGCTGGTATAAACCAGAATCAAACAGAAGTGAGGGTTATCGTATATGGTGAGTATTCGTACTTAGTATTTACGATATCTCATCTCCTCGATTCAAAACAGAAGGCCGAATGCGGTCTGGGACATACTGCTACACACTTGGACATTGATATATACCAGATGCATATTTTAACATTTTGAATAAATGGGTTAACTAATACCATGGTTTGACTATTCGGCAGCAAGATATTTCAATAATTAAAAATGACAAATTAGGACATTCTTTAGTAACAAACCCTAACAAAAACTAATATATAGATATGAACATAATTTATTGTGTCAGGGTATGAGTTACCTGTAATACATAGGCTGTTGCTGCTCATGAAATCG
This sequence comes from Strongylocentrotus purpuratus, assembly GCF_000002235.5. Lineage (NCBI taxonomy): Eukaryota > Metazoa > Echinodermata > Echinoidea > Camarodonta > Strongylocentrotidae > Strongylocentrotus > Strongylocentrotus purpuratus. The sequence continues at coordinate 15,825,428 of NW_022145594.1, forward strand.
GGAGAACCATTTTTTTGTATCGGTATATACTGTTAATATTTGTCACTGGAACTTACTTAAATTTACAAGGACCACCAGATCCTCCTTATCTAAATGGAACAGGAAGATTGCAGGATGGAGTGTCATCTAATGTGACCTGCACATTGAATAATGTCTACCCAGCACCAACGTTCCAATGGTACCTTGGATCAAAGAACCTCACCAAGGATTCTAACACACAGTCTTCGAGGAATAGACATCATCGAATGGATGCCATAAGTGTTTTCGATTTCACACCGGCATTACACGATCATGGGGAACTCCTTGTATGTCAGGTTTTTCAACGAACTGCTCAATCAGTGAAGTCTTCGAGAATCACTGCGGTTCTTAATGTTCTCTGTAAGTCTCCTTACTTAATGTCTTCCCGAAAAGTCATAGTGCACATCTGATTCTGAGGTACTATTTCTTCTGTATTTATTTTTCTCCAAAAGTTAACTGGATGATTAGCAGGAGCTAACGATTGTATATTCCGTTTATAAACCATGAACTCTTGTCCATAATTATTTGTTTAACACTACAGAGTAAAGTATTAGCAGCATTGCTTTAGTTAAATGTAGACTTTGTGTGTCATTTTGAAACCACCAACATGACGTTTCATTACGTTGGTGAGGGCTACGAGAAATCATGTTCATTTTTTTTTTATTATCTGCCGTTCATTTATTAAACTTTAGAAAGCCTTCGCATTTGCCTTCCTTTTTTGTATTTCTATAATCGTTCTAATGCATTTATTTGTCCTTCTGAATCCAGTTCCTCCCGTAATTGAAAGCTTCTTTGTTCGTCGGATACCTATTGGCCAGCGAGGCGTCAATGCCATCTTCACCTGCACATCCGATGGAAGACCCCCTGGTTCTATAGCATGGCTCTGTGATAACACGAAAGTTACTAACGGCACCCGCCATCAAATTTACCACAGTCTTCTACAAGAAGATACCTCGATGTCGAGTATTCTGATTATTTATCATACTTCAGCAGAAGACGATGGCAACTATACATGTTTGACCGAGACAAGGCTTGGTCACGACAGCTCAACTATAACATTTTCATATTCTGGTAAGTATTTTGCTATCAGACCAAGGTGTATATGTGGATAAGAATGAAATATATAATTGACGAGAGATGATTACGCCAAGGATATGTCGTAAATATAATGACAGTTATTCGGTTTAACGATGGGTGCAGGGTAAGGATTAGGGTTACTTTTATATACAACGTTTGGGTTAAAAGTGACAGTTCGGATAATGACACGAAACTGACCAAAGGGAAATTGCCGCCGGAGCATGTCTTAACGATATCATACCACAAACTAAATGAATTGATTGGATACTTGTTGATTGTTTTAGTTGTCAAAGAGATTACCCCTTAATTTCCACCATTTAAAATAAACTACCAGGGAGCCCAGGTCCACCTTAATGGTTCATCGTCGATCAAAACCAGACGACATCATCTACTTTCTTCGTTGCTTGGCAACCTGGTATCACTGATGGGTGCCAGCGAGATTTCACCTGCAACACTTTCTAATGAATACCAAAATATATTGCGAGGGTTCTTGTATTGGTCATTTTTAATGAGCACACTATGGTGCAGATTTGAAGGAACAAAGTGTAGATGTGAGTGTCCATTGAAGAAAGTTATTTGTATAGAAGTTTACAATATCGGTAACGTTAAAACGATAAATGTTGCCCTCACAATGTTACTCCCAATTGTAATGTTTAATACAAACTACTTGGGAATAATTTTACCTTTCATCAGTTAGGTAGTAATTGTAGACCTTTACAAAGATAGCTTTCTGATAAGTTTTCTATGACAGACTTTGTACTTGTAGCAAACATATTTTATTAATGGAATGTATGTATGATGATCATTCGATATGTGTGCTATGAGTTCACAGAGAAATGAAAATAATGTTACGGCCCTCCATCTTAGAACGGGTCCTGGATGCTGGAGGGCTGGCCTGTCCCTTGCCTTTATCACCGTCATCTGACGAAGAATTTGCCATCCTGAATAATGCGAGCGGTTTCTATTTGGCTTGTAGTTCAGAGGCCCGGACGTGGCTCCGTTTTCCCAAAATATCTGGGTGTGGAGATGAGAGGTGTTTTGGATAGCTGGACGTGTATTCTCTATGAGAGGGTTATATAACATCAGTCTATGGAGACTCAACTAATTACACGTTATGAAACGATGGATTGTTTAACTGTATACTTTAATAATACAAACATAAGTCAACTTCTCCAACACGTTATCATAGTTAGCACCGACACCAATTACCTGGATTAATCTCAACAAGTAGTAAAGGCAGGGATTGCCTTTTGTAGGAACTCTATTTCTCGCTTCCAATCCTTTTCCTTATTTTAGCTCAGTTGGAGCAAGCGGAGAGTTCGCTATCTGACCAAGACGAGAGCCAGTGTCGAAGTGACGAAATAATCGTGAAATACTAGTATTTATAGCATCTGAGACGCTCTGAGAGCTGCTTTACGCATGGTGCGTCCGTAATCGCGCTCTGAGCCCTTACGCCCCAAAAGCTTACTGCGCCCTCTACGTTTTCTGCAAGATAACTTAAATTGTAGCGAACTGGTTCGTTACAATAACATGAGAATATAGACCTTGGTTTGACACGGTTCCTTATTTATTGATACAAACCGTGGTGGAGTGTGTTAGATCCTATGAAAGTAAAATGAAATGATTTACCCTCCATTGGGATGTGGATATTAAATATAAATAAAGCCTATAATTGCCAAAGGAAGCAAATACGCAATTGTCAAAGATCAATTCTTTTTCGATCTTGTGAATTGAAAAATGTTGTGCCTATAACTAAACTATTATATACCCTTTAGATTGTTATTACTTAACAATTTATGTTACATGTAGTTGTAACAGTTGAAATTAAACGGTTATTCAATGATTTCAGTGATAATAATTATTTTTTTTTTTTTTTTTTCACTTGGAATTTTACGTCACTGTTAAAAATATGTGTGTATATTTTTCTGAAGTTAAGTTATTATATAATCTTTTTCAAAGTGTTGAAAGAAAAAAATCGGAGAATACTGGCGACTCAATATTGACAGAGAATGTTGGCCGAATCTTTTGTTATAACACGTCGATTAAAAAAATGCTTATGTCAATACATGTATGTGTAAGCGTGAAGTGCAAAGGACGAATTCAATAATGTTGTATTCAATGTTACTGTTTTTCTTCTTAAACAACATCAAATTGGAAAGAATTGTGTGGATATAACTCACAAGGCTAACTTGGTATAATCGTTTATTCAGCGTTAAATCTGTTAATACCATGGATGATATTATGGAGCATGACTAAATTATATGACAAGTGTTTTCATTATTTCATATTACATTGATTATGATTTTTATGTTAGTTGTTTTTATTTCTATATCGCAATGAACAATATATTTGTATTCAGTATTTCAAATTATTATTTAAAATTGGTGTAATGCCTTTACATTGAAAGATACACAAACGATACAGCTCACCCTTGGCGAAAGAGCACACTCTATCGTTTGGATATGGACATTGTGATTTAATCATTAGTAGTTAATGGCTGAATTAACATTTGACAAGCAAATTTTTCTGTAATTGCATTTGTGATCAAAGCTCGAAGTATTAGCATAAGTTCAAAGGGGAATATGATTTTAATCAAAGTTTGAGTATAAATATTGCAAAATTATAAGCCGTCAAAGTGGTCAATAAACTATCAAATTGCCTGGAGGGCTTGAACGGTGTGAAAGATTTCACATATTGTATTATTTTTCAAGATGAGATATGTTGTATACTAATTCACCAAACACTAAATTATGGACAAATGTGGCGATATAAACGCATTAAACCCGGACGATGGGATATTGCTGGTAATTTTTTTTTTCCTTAACTAAATTACATGACAGATTTGCAATATCATCAATTGAACCAATGATTAAATAGTTTTTTAAAAAAATGGATCATTGTATCGTCCTCACAATCAATATTTCCTCATTTAAATTTTGTTTTGTCATTGTACTTTAAATTTGCATTTAAGAGCCAAATGAGGTAGGGGAGAAACTTTTTTTATTTGCGCTCTTTTGTCAAAAAACTTCGGAATAGGTTTGGACATTTTGCGATGATCGAGAATGTAAAAAGGATTGCAAGAGAGGAAGCTAGTAGGGAGAGTTTGATGATATTCTGGTCAATCATTTGGTCAATCATTCGACACGACTCAATACCAGTTCGTCCCGCTTTTAATCCAGATTAGGCAGTCCCAATTGAAAGCAGTAATCCTTTACGCGATAATGTCTCCATATTATAGCATAGAGACAGTTATATAAAGTTGCTTTTAAATATTTGAATGATGGAGGTAGTCTCAGTTTTTACTTTTAATCGATTCCATTGTTTCGACCCTAAGTTCTTTGACAATAACATCCGTTTCTTGAGGGGAGGCAGATGATGTAGATATTGTTTCGACTGAGCATTGGGTTTTCGTGCAATGTTGGCATAACTACTAGGTACATTCCCTTCTGCAGCTAGGTCAGCTATAATTAGACCTATTATCAATAAGCAAAATCTTGATAAAGATTGGCTGTTTCATTAAAGACCTTTGTCAAATTTAAGTTATTGGAAAAAAATCATTGAGAAAGTTGCTTGTCGTAGACTCACGGATTATATGAATGAAAATATGTTGTGGGATCCTAACCAAGCTGCATATAGACCCTATCATAGTACTGAAAGCGCACTTATCAAAGTAAAACATGATATTCTGTCTGCCATGGATAAAGGTCGAGTAGTTTTATTGTTGTCATTAGATCTGTCAGCAGCCTTTGATACTATTGTATACTATTGTAATACTATCATATGTTATTATGTCGGTTATCAACAAGGCTGGGAATGGAGAGTGCAGCTCTGTGATGGTTTAGGTCATATTGGAAGACTGGTCGACATGTGTTGAAATTAAAGGGAAACAGTCAGTAGTAGCTTCCCACAAAGTAGGTCTCCCTCAAGGGTCCGTATTTGGACCGATAGGATATACTATATATACGTTGCCTGTCCCAGACATCGCTAGACATTATAACGTTTCATATCACACTTATGCTGATGATACACAGTTTTATGTTACGTTTGACCCTAAGTAACCTTATGGCTTAAATACTGCATTAACAACTCATTCAGATTGTGTCACTTTTATAAGTACGTGGATGGGAAGGAATACGCTTAAACTATAAGGAGAAGACAGATTTTCTGGTAATGGGCTCCAAACACAACTTGGGAAACATTAATGATGTTAATCTTACATTTGGAACCACCCAGATTGCACCATCTACACCGGTCAAGAAACTTTTCGATTGCAACAAATCTAACCAAATAGATCAGCTTTGTAAATCTGTTCGATTTCAGTTGAAGAATGTATCACATATAGGGACGTATGTATCTGAAGATGCATGTCATCGTGTGATTCGCAGCCACGTTCTTTCCCGGTTGGATTATTTTAACGGGCTGCTTGCAGAAGTCCCCCAAACACATATAAGAAGACTTGTATTTATTTTTATTTTCCGTCATTTAAAAAATACATCAACATATATATATATATTCACAATCATAAAGACACACTTATAAAAAAGAAAGACGGAGGGATGGCCCTACTCAGCGTTGTTAGCATAACAATGCTGGTTTACAGAGGGGTCAAAGTTTGCAGAACTGGGCTGCTCGTATTATTTTTCGGTTAGACCGTCGTCATGATACCATATGCCTCTACTGACATCCCTTCATAGGTTGCCAATCAAACAGAGGAATGTTTTAAAGGTTCTTTTATTTGTATGCACATATGTTTTTCCATTGTATGGCCTCACATAAAACCTGTATCTGGGTTCTCGGATGCGCTCCTAAGATCACCCTTGCAAACCATATGTAGTTTTACCAGTCTTTCTATAAACAGTCCATCTGAAAAGTTTGATCAGACAACATCACTAAAGTCGATAAGTAGCGAGGGAGGTACATAGTAAATTAACCATAACATTTGGAGTAAACTGCTTTGCACATGCTTTTTAAACACAACTAAATGTAGTACCTATTTTACATGTTTTCGTCTGAAAAGATAATTAAGCAGGTTTTTATAATATTAAGTGACTCAATCACGATAACATTTGGTATCACAGGCACCATATATTAGGAGCTACAGAACATCAGCGGCCTATAGACAACTTTCGTTAGAGTCTTTACGCTTTCTTGTCTAAAAATTGCGGGGAAAAAATGTGTTTATTCCTGTTTCTGTTTGTTATCGGAACTTTTGATTATTATTTAAATAGAATCATAATTAAGTTTTGGTATTCATACGCACCATGTATTAACTGCTACAATACACCAAAAGCTGAAGTAAAAACTTTTTAAATGACTGTTCTCTTGATGCATTCCTATTGTAAGGTTATTTTGTCACAATGTGTGAAGAGAAAGAGCGCCCCTCTTGTTCACAGATTAACATCATGCATTCTGTCATTACACACTGATGGTTTGGTGAAGTTTGTGAAAATGAGTCGGTGTCAGCCAGGACAAAATTATATTTCTTTCACTTCTAACGCTTTAAATCACTAACGATTCGTCCGAATTGTGGCGTATTAGTTCAAAATCATTTAATCTTTTAGTACTGTCTGCTTGCGTTCATAACCGTTGATCGCATGTGTTATCAGTTCATAAAATAATGTATTCGAACAATAAGATTTTTGAATAACAATGGCGATTTTTGCAGAGTTTCTTCTTCTTCTCGCCGTTACCGTCTCCAAGTCCGGTGAGTTTTGTTTCATGTTTTACTTTAGAAAAGTCGTTCGTACTTAGCCCAGGTGGAGATTTTGGAAGATTTAACGATGTAATGAATTCATTATAAAAACAAATCCAGCTCCCATCTATGTCGTGCATCTCTTACTACTGATTGAGCTCTTTGCTAATCACGTATTGAAAACAATTCTGGCAAGTAAAATCATTTACTGGTAACATCGGGCCATTGTCTTTTATCTAAAATGTGTTAAGCAAAGTATGTATTTGATACCTGACGTAGCTTTAGGAGGCGGCACCAGAGGCCATGCCCCAATCAAGTGGTAACAAAAAGGAGAACGGGACAAGGACGAGGAAAGAAGATGCCAATACCAAATATCGCACTCTCCCCTAATCATTAACTCTGTAAATAAAAAATTAATTACGAGTATAATAGATCGATGCCCATAAACTTTCCATTGCACCCTCTATGGTCCTACTCATTCAACATCACTGTACCGAAGATTTTACACTGGTCTGTACCTTCATACCAAAAACATGGGATCGACAATTTATTTGGACAAAGGGTAGCAACGACAAGTTTGCCTCTCACTCATGTCAGCCCTATCCTCATTGTATGGAAAGCATTACTTTCCCTTCGAAGTATAGTTCCCTGTCAGACTCATCCAGTGGGAATCTTACAATAAAACACCTAACAATGGATGACGAGAACAATTACATATGCACTGTAAGCGGTAAATATGGACCAGTACATCCAACATTAGCTAGCATACAAGTAACACCCCTCATACCAGGTAAAAACAAAGTCCTTACATCCCGAATTCAGCATTGGAAATGAAGCTCGTTTCCCCGTCTTGTATAATTTAAGGGAAGTTGTTCTTTATCAAACACTAAACCCGAACATGCCAGCAAATACATAACCTGGTACAGGTTTAGCTAACAATAGTTTTGAACATGGTAGATATCGAGGAAACCTTTTGCGGTTTAGTTTCAGGCATGTCTTTTTATTTTCATTTTCTATTTTATTTGGAAGTTTTGATAATGTACTAAATTACATCAACAAACTAAATTACAATCGCACCAAATATTGTTTGTAAACGGATGAAGTGTATATTTTTAAGAAGCTATCTGTGAAAGAATGTGGTAAGAGTAATGAATAACTCATTTACATTAAAGTTGACTATCAGAATAGAAAAGTACAATCCGAAGTGAAATTCATTGACTGTGACTTCTCACTCTTTTGATGCCAGCTCCACCTTATTGGATTTTTATCACGGATGAGACAATGAGCGGCCGCGGTGTATACCACAACAACGACAATATAACGGTAATCGCTGGAGAGCCGCATAACATGACATGCACAACATACCATGCAAGGCCTCCTGCAGAGCTGAAATGGAATTTTCCAGAGTATATAAAGGTTGTTCCTCATGATCAGTCTAATGTTATACAAAGCACCAGATATATCTCTCAGAAGACTATTACATTCATGCCCTCTAGAAATGACCAAGGAAAGCCTCTTTATTGTGTGGCATCACATCCAGAACTACAAAATAATCTTCAATGCTCAGTTTATCTGAATGTTCAAGGTAAGAAATGTATGTTAAGTTCGACGAAATATTCTTTTTTTCACATCCTAAAAGTGTACACTTTTAATCGCAGAGGTGCTGATGTCAGTAAGATCTTAAGTTGAGTTCTAGTCATGCGATTGCACTGTGAAAGAAATGGCGTGGAATTGATGTGAAGAAGTGCATCATATAGCATATACGTATTAGTGTGTACTGCAAGGTTCTTGAGTCATCAAAATCATAAGATATTTGGCCAAGTCTAGGTAAAGTAACATGTTCTGTTCATACAAAGATGTATATTGGACTGGACAAACATGTTGCATAAAAATCGGGCCTCGTGTAAAAGCTGTTACTTGTCTTATTTATAATTATGGAGGCATTTCAGGAGCCATGCTTGTCAGGGAACATTTGTATTTCTATTATGTTCATCCACACTTGCATAAGAACAATGATAACGCTCTCAAATCCTTTTCCCCTCTCCCCTGAGCTCAGCATTATCTTTGAATGAGCCCTTTGTTACCCTCGTTCAATTGCTCCACTCATATTTCCACTTTGAATTTTTAAGGGAAATATCCCAAACTGTTTGTTAATCGTCATCTTTGCTTGAATGATTTGAACTTGATTCACACAAATACTAGAACTGTTTTTCTTCACAGAAACAGATTTGTTGAGCTTTCCTGGAAGCATTACCTATTTATCTTCATTTCTTTGTTCTGTAATGAAGTTTTACCCACCAACATGCTGATTTTACCGACTGGAGATAACAGGGAACACGAATATGGGTCAACACTCATTTACGTTCAAGAATATTCATCCACTTCAATCACTTGTAGAAGTGTTGGATCGTTACCAGCAGTTGAATTATCATGGACACTTGAAAACGCCAAAAATGTTCCAGGTAACATAAGCCTTTCAAATTATCGCAATGCTTTAGATGAAAGTTTGTTTGACACTGATAGTATCATCACAATACATCCAGAGAGAAAACACCACGGAAAATTTCTTCAATGCTTTGCAGCTTTAGGAAGCTTTTTGGGACGACGAGGAGCCAAACTGATGGTTTACGGTGAGTTTTACTTCTTTAATATAATCGGGATTCGAATTTCTTTAAACGACTTTGATGATAAACATTTATTGTATTAAATAAAACGACTAATCCATTTTAAGCCCTATTCATAACTAATAATTCGAAAGAGGTTACTATTTGATTTATCGTGATCCACTCTAGCTACCTAAACTGATGTCACCTCGAACTGGGAGGGAAAAGGCAAACGTTTATCACTATGACCCTCGGTTCTCTCATCGCCGTATAAATAAATAATACATAAAAGAGCTTCTATATTCTACCAACCGACATGTTACCCTCATTAAGGGCTTATTAACATATAACTTTGAATTTGTTTTCTATGTAAAGGCCCACCAGATAATGTTAACATTACCATACCAGATGATCTACAAGACGGAACAGAAACCAATATAAGCTGCATAGCTGTTAATGGATACCCTGCTCCGCTCATCCATTGGTACATCGGATCAAGAAATGTGACATCAAATTCGTCTCTTAACTCTTCGATGAATGAAGATTGTCGGTATGATGCTACAAGTACCGTTACCCTCATACCAAAGAGGTTTGATCATGGGAAACCTCTTCTCTGCCAGGCGGTTCAACCTACAACATCCCCTATGCGATCAGTGAATGTTAGCATGGTCCTAAACATATCATGTGAGTATCCAATTTAATTTAAATTGTTCATAACTAAGCCTCCATCTAGAGTTTCGTGTACCTGTTTGTCTTTTAATGTTATGCTTTTTCGTTCTACCTGCTTCACACGTCCCCTATGGGTTGATGTTTTCCACATCTGACAACAGAATGCATGTGGATAACGCTCACAGTAATAGACTATAATGCCAATTTAATTTTTTGTTCGTGCATCCTTTGACAAGTTCTACTAACCTTAAATAACTCACCAGTGCAATTATCGTCCTTGTATCTCCTTCTATTTTCTATATATTACATTTTTTCAAAAATGTTTTTTAACATTTCCTACAATCTAGATGACCCAGTTGTGTTCGTTTCTTCTCGACGGCTAACATCAAATACATTACGAGCTGGGATCGTTTTGACTTGTACCTCAGACGCCAATCCGCCTTCTTTTATCTTCCAATGGTTCTGTAACGGCACACAGTTTTCTAACGAAACCCGGAACAGTACATTCTCAGAGACTATACTCGAAGGTGAAACACTGACTTCCAGTAAAGTCGAGATTCGACACCCCCTGTCCGAAGATCCTTTTGATTACAAATGCGAAGCTGTTTCAAGCTATGGTTCCGGCAGTGCAGTCTTCAACTCCAAAATATCTCGTAAGTATATTATTTTTAAAAATTCATTTGTGTCTCGTGCATCTGGAACTCTATGTGCATTGAATTGCATGATCCTTGCTTCCAAATTAACATATTCAACTTATATCCATTACAAATGTATTCTATTACTCATTAACGCTACAAGTTACTGAACTGAACCAGACCCTACCATTTTTTTTTTATTTACGCTTACCACTAATTAACCTTTAATTGCAGTTATTCCCGATTCACCTTCTTCGCTTATCGTCGACCTAAACCAAACGACATCTTCAACGCTCTTCGTTGTCTCGCAACCTGGATTTATCATCAGATTACAACACGATTTTCATTATTAAAGTAAAAATACAATAGAGTAAAGTTAAGTAAAATACTACAAAATGTCAATGGTTAACTGATATTTTCATTTAATCATATACTGCCTATTAAAGGTGCCAGTTATAGTAATTTTCCAAACCCCCTTTTATCAAAAATGGAGCATTCCACTTATGTCCTTCAGAAAGATGAACAGCTTTCACTTTCGTAGCTCATGAGATACAAATGTATTTTATTAATCATTAACGCTACAAGTTACTGAACTGAACCAGACCCTACCATTTTTTTTTATTTACGCTTTCCATTAATTAACCTTTAATTGCAGTTATTCCCGATTCACCTTCTTCGCTTATCGTCGACCTAAACCAAACGACATCTTCAACGCTCTTCGTTGTCTCGCAACCTGGATTTTTCATCAGATTACAACACGATTCTCATTATTAAAGTAAAAATACAATAGAGTAAAGTTAAGTAAAATACTACAAAATGTCAGTGGTTAACTGATACTTTCATTTAATCATATACTGCCAATTAAAGGTGCCAGTTATAGTAATTTTCCAAACCTCCTTTTATCAAAAATGGAGCATTCCACTTATGTCCTTCAGAAAGATGAACAGCTTTCACTTTCGTAGCTCAAGAGAGATAATTTATAAACGTGTCAGCCACTGTTCTTTGTGCCAACTAATTCTGCCATTGAAAACCAATATTGCATCCTCCTCATTTTTTATCTGCGGATATTCTGGTAGGTTGCATGTTGGTTCCTGACATAAACGTCCACGGTTTGACGATACAGAGAGAGAAAATCCATTGATGACAATATGAATTATTGTCTTCGAATATTTTTTTTTCTTGCCTTTACCACTTCTAACACGTTTGAAATGAACGTGTCTACTCATATTTGGAACTTCCTCCCAGTCGTTGGAGAGAATATCATACTTGCCTGCATTTACACGCCACCTTCCACGTCTCGGCTACTGTCTTGGCACAACGGGAACGGCGATATCCTAGCTACCGATAGATGCACAGGGGTGGGATGCAGAAACGACCAAAATATTCCAGATATGTCCAAATACAGTTTGAGGGCAGATCATTTCAGCGGTAACCTCACTATTAGGGATTTAACATTGGATGACAGCGGCAGATATCAGTGCAATGTATTCACTGATGTTGATTTATTTTTCAATGGAATTGATCTCAACGTAATGCTATCAGGTAAGATGTTTACATTTTTCTATAATGCTTGGTATACTGATAAAATGTACACAAATAAATAATTCGTCGGCTGCATGCCAGAAAACCGCTATAGATGTGTATTGTTAACATCCGACTTGCCGGCAGCCGAAGTATCCTTGTATATTTATGAAGTTAAAAAGGGGATTGTGGTTGAATAACAATAGGGTTAACATTTGGGTCACTGAACGAAAATAGACATAATTCCCTTTGACTCGCCAAATTCCATTTGTGACTGGAAATCATACAACTTGAGGATTCAATTTGAAAATCATTATATTGGGTCAAGTGAAGTATATTTGTGTCTCAGAGTTCCTAGTCGTTTGAAGACATCCCTCTTGATAATGGGTAAACGTAGAATTTAAACTTTATATTTTTTTTCCAATTTCCAGCCAGACCTATATTGATATCCATCACCAACGGTCGGACTGGAAATGGATACAATAATGGAGAATCAGTGAGCATCACAAATGGACGAACCCTAAACCTAACATGTTCAATTCAAGACGCTAGACCACCTGCAGAACTGGGGTGGCACGTTCCTGAAGAAGTAGAGGTTCGACTAGAACATCAGTATAACACTGTTCAAAGTGACGCTTACGTCTCTCGACGAGTTGTTTCTGTAACTCCGTCCAGGGAAGATGATAACAAGATTTTCCGTTGCGTGGCTTCGCATCAGGAGCTGGATAATGGACTTCAATTGTTCATCCTCCTCGATGTTCAAGGTGATTATCTTACTATTGAAATGATTTCATGATTGTTCACTGTGTGTGTATGCGTGTGAGTTTGTGTGTGTTCTTTACAAGGGGATATGCATCTAAATGTGAGGATTGTCTGAAATGGATGAAGCATTCAACATTTCCCAAAACACTTTCTAATCTTCTTTATTCTGTGATTTCTTCACCGCTAATATGCTGTTATCGTATTGATAGCAATAGTTTAACTCCGTATCTCTCCTTCTAATAGCGCGATCCGTATTGAAATTCTGGCTTTCCATTTTTTATTCCACTCAGTACCGCCAAGTAACCTCCAGCTTAGCGCGTATGGATCCATAACTACTAATGCAAAAGAGTCAAGGAGTGTCAATGTCTTCGAATACTCGGCAACATCATTCACCTGCAAGAGTATAGGATCTCGCCCTACAGCTCTTATATCATGGACCCTTGCTTCGGACGACGACTTGGGTACCACGACCTCTACGTCTACCACGAATAAGGCCGACCAAGGTTTACGCGACACCATTTCCACTCTACAATTGATCCCAAAAAGAATCCATCACAATCAACTTCTCATATGTGTGGCCTCTGCTGGTATGAACCAACGCCAAACAGAAGTGAGGGTTGTCGTCTATGGTGAGTATTCGTAAGTTCCATTATATATATATATATATATACATCATCTTCCCGAATTCACAACAGAAGACCGAATGCGGTTTGAAACATAATGTAACAAACTTTGACATAGATATATCAGATTTACATTTTACATTTTAAACAACTATGTGTATTCATACCGCGCTTCCTCTTTTGTGTAGCAAGATATTGGAAAGGAGTGAAAATTGTAGAAAGTCTTTAGTGTCAAACCTTCGTGATAGCTCAGATGATTTCTCACATAGATATAAAAAAATTGTCTTTTTTAAATATGAGTTAAATGTGATACGTAGATCGTTGTTGCAAGTCACTGGGGCTACTAATCTTAATATAGTGACATAAGAAATACACGTAGATTTTCAAGGACCACCGGATCCTCCCTACCTTAACGGAACGGACGGTTTACAGGATGGGGTGTCGTCAAATGTTACTTGCACATCGAACAACGGCTACCCAGCACCAATATTCCAATGGTACCTTGGATCAAAAAACGTCACCAAAGATTGTAACACGCAGTCTTCGAGGAATAGACATCATCGAATGGATGCCATAAGTGTTTTCAATTTCATACCCACGGTAGATGATCATGGGGAACTTCTTGTCTGTCAAGTATTTCAACCAAACGCTACATCCATGCAGTCTTGGAGAATCAGTGCTGTTCTTAATGTGCTATGTAAGTTTGATTAATGTCAACCTAACCCATTCATCATGTAGATCTTACGAAACAGGTTAATAAATTCGCCTCACCGTCTAAAAAAGCATTACAAACATTGAAATTACTGTAACTGTCCTTTTTGCATTGAGCTGAAGATTATCTTTACTTTTCCATGATTATATTAAAAAGCCAAAGGTACGTTTTTTGTTACAACCAAAAACAACCAGGTTTGATTCTGTCTTATCAATAACTATTTGTGTTACAATAACATTTCTTAACCATATAGATCTGTATTGAAACCTAAGGATTGGTCGAGATTAATACAAAAGGATAGACCGTTCCATGTCAGTGTCATGGTTCTGGCGTGTTACACATACAGACTATTGGCAACCATTAACATATGTATTTATTTAGGCTCATCAGGAATATCATCTTGAATTATTTCTACATGACCCTCGCTTTGTTGTTTCTTGGACGTATTTTCTTCTTTCTAAATACATATATGCAGATTCTCCTGTCATTGTGGACTACTCTGTTCGTCGGGTTTCCACTAGTCAACAGAGCGTTGATGCAATCATTACATGTACATCAGATAGCAGACCTCTAGCCTCAATAACATGGTTTTCTAATAGCGCGGAGCTCAACAACAGCAACCGCCATCAGATTCACCACAGTCTTCTTCAAGAAGATACCTTGAGGTCGAGTAATTTGGTTATTTCCAATATATCGACCGAAGACGATGGCAACTATACATGTTTGGCTGAGACAAGGCTTGGGAACGACAGCGCAACCTTTACCTTTTCATATTCTGGTAAATAGTTCACTATCAGACCAAGGTGCATGCGTGTCATATTGTTGAGAAGACACATTGCCTGGTACATAGCTGTGCCATCGACAATACTAGATGACAAAAGAGAACAGTATGATACCGTTACGATTGTAAAATCTAGGTAATGAGATAATAGCCCAATTACAGTAACTATGGAGTTATTATTTTTTTTTAAACGGTAGTTTACTGTGCCGACTTTTAGAAACGGTTGATGGTTAAAGGGATCATTACACGTCCGGGAACGTTGCGGTGAAAATTGATTTGGGTTTTACTTCGCCAAGGATACATTGTAAATGTAATGGCTGTAAGTTGGGTTGATGTGAGGTGTAGGATTATAATTAGGGTTATGTGAATAGGTATATGGTTTGGCCCAGGTTTGAAATTTAGAGTTCAGTTAGTGTACGAAGTGATTAGGTTCTACCAAAATAAATTTTATTGGTTTGATTTTTTTTTATTTTGGGGTAACAAAACTTGTTCAAGAGATTATCCCTCAGTACATAACACTGTCATCATTTCATTGAATTTCTCCCAGGGATTCCAGATCCACCTTATGAGTTCATCGTCGATTAAAACCAGACGAGATCATCTGCTCTCTTCGTTACTTGGCAACCAGGAATCGATGATGGGCTTCAGTGAAATATCACTTTGGAGCGTATTACGGGGAAAATTCATCATTAAATGATTTGTGTATGTATCGAAAAGAAAATATATATGCATTCAGTCTTTTACAAATAATTATTGAAATATAGGTTCATGAGTATACATTGAAAAATAAGAACATGAATACAGCTCGCCATAAACGGAAAAGCACACTCTGTCGTTAGGATGAGGACATGGTGATACACTCATTATGAGCTTTTACTTAATGTATTCATTTAATTAATGATATAATACAAAAACGTGATTAGGAATAAATGGCTGAATTATTCACATTTTACATGAAAATTTGCAAATGTAATATCACACAATAATGCAAATGGTACAATTATACAGACGCAAGATTATAATGAGGATAGCTTGACCACTGTAGTTAAAATAATTAAGGAAGAAGATAAATAAAAAAAACAATATTAGTCATAAAACATAATTCGTAATTCAATGGAGACTGAATAGGAGGTTAATGCATTAACCATATATGTAAATATAAAAAGGGAAATATATTTCTAATACAAAAATTGAGTATTGAAATGTGTACAAATATTGGAAAACTATAAGCCTTTTAAGTGGTCAATAAACTTTTTAAATTGTAATCGGGGTTTGAAAGGTGAGGAAGTTTAATTGTATATCGTACTATAATCTAGTATAATATTCATTGATTTATAATTTAGTTAATATGATATTGCAGGTAGGTATTTCCTTTACCTAAGTTTATTGCACGACAGATAAAAAAAATATCATTAATTGAACCAATAACTAAATAACTAAAACCCAGAGGTGGGATCATTGTATCGTCCTCACAATCAACATTCCCTCATTGTTTTCATTTTACTTTAAATTTAGACGCACGAAGTGAATGAGGTAGGAGAGAGCACTTCTTTATTAGCGCTCTTATCTTGCCAACAAAATTGGAATAGGTTTGGACATTTCGCAATGATCGAGAATTTTAAAAATGATCGCAAGAGAAGAAGCCAGGAGTTCCGATTTGACGTTATTCTGGCCAATCATTAGACCAGACTTAATACCATCTTCTCCCGTCTTTTGTAAAGGGTAGCCAGTCCCAATTCTCTGTATATTTTTTGTTTGTTATTGGAACTTCATAATTTATTCATTCATTTATTTATTTACAGTTTAATTTCAGCAGGTTTGCCTTAACAAATCACTGTCCCTGAGGGCCCTGCACAATAAACACAACATGTTTAAAAAATGTACAAACGTTGTAAATACATATTAAACACTTAAATAACATAACAAACAAAAGTTATGCAACCTAAGATGAATAAAATAATAAATAATATTAAAAAATATATATATTGCAAAGTGTTATTAAACATAATATATGATATGGTATGATCGAAACATTCAATAGTTATGTGTCCATGTACTGATTACTGCCGTTTAGAGGAAAATGAGGTAATAAATAGGAAAACGTCAAGAAGGGATAGAATAAGGTAGAGGACAGAAAAATGGTGAATAGGGAGTGGGAGAAAAATAGAGAGAAACGGAGAGAAAGTGGGAGAACAAGTGACTACGTGGCATACAGGACACATGAGTCAGATAATTAAAAGAAGATGTCCTAGAAGAGTTTAAAAGTACGGTACACGAAACGCAGAAAAAATGAGAGGGGTAAAAACCCAAAGGGAGAGACAGAGAGAGATTAAGGGAAAGAGTAAGATCCTTTGCACTTGTACAATAACATATATCTTAATTCGTTACGCGGTAATGTATCAGGATAGCACAAAAACACTAAAACAAAAGTTGCTTCAAATCATTTGAGTGATTGGGATAGTCTCTGTTCGGCATTCAATTAATTCCATTGATTCGACTTTATTTCCTACAACTTCGTTTGCCACTTTCGTTTACAAAAACATCCGTTTATTGAAGGGAGGCAATTTTGTTGTTTCGTGTTTCATAAGAGTATTGGGGTTTCTTGTTACGTTGGCATATATACTGGGGACCATTCCATTAACACATTTGTAATCTTTGCTCAATCTATGAGACCTGCCACCTTGAAGGTATGTTCCCCATTTTTAAGGCCTGACATAAATATGGTAAGTGGGTTCTTGGATGCGCTCCCAGGACAATTGTTGCGAATATACTATGCATTTTTACTAGTATAAGAGTCCATCTAAACGGTTTGACCAGACAACATCACAATATTCGATTAGTGACATTACGAGGGAGGAACATAGTTACATTAATATAACATTTGGAATTGATTGCTTTGCAGATTTTCTAAGAAAACTAATTTCAATTTTCTTTGTAATTCTATTTGCCTTAAAGTCACCATGTTTTAATCGTGATTATAAACATATGGGTGTAGTGGTATTTATTTTACCTGACTGCTAAGAAAGGACAAATGCTTGTTAGTATGCAACCAGAGGACTGACGGCTTTAGGTCCTCTCCGACAGACTTGGTAATGATGATCAATGCATTACCAAAGGGCACTGGCGCATTGCATTGGCTTCAACCCCGGATCGCCGGATTACGAGACCATTGCTCTACCAACTGAGCTTTCGGCCTCCTCATATAAAGACACCTAAGTGTTAATTAATTTTAACATTAGATGGCTAAAACACAATTAGCTTTGTTATCATGTGCACCCTATATTAATTACTTCAACTACATCAAAAGCCTTTGAAAAACTTTGCAACCAATTTTTTTTTCAATTAACAACAGAAAGTGATTGTTCACAATGTCTGAAGAGAAAGAGCGCCCTCTTGTTCAAACGTTTACAGCATGCATACTGTCATTTTAAATCCATTGCTTGGTTAAGTCTGTGAAACTGAATCGATGTCAGAAGGACAACGTTATATTTTGTCACTTCTAACTCTATAATCACCAACTATTTCTCCAAAGTGTGGTATATTAGTTCAAAAGCATTTACTATTTCTGTACTGTCGGTTTGCGTTCATAATCATCGATAGTGTGTGTTACAAGCTTGTCATAAAGAATTTATAATGGCAATATTCGATTGCTAAAAAATGACGGCGATTTGTGCTGAAGTCGTTCTTTTTTTTTGCCGTTATCATCTCAAGATCTGGTGAGTTTTAATTCATGTTAACTCGATAAACGTCGTTCGTACTTAGTCCAGGCGAAGCATTGGGGAGATGTAATAATGTAATGAATTAAATATGGGTTTCTTTCCCTTGATTTAAGTCTAATTTCACCCATACAGGATCACATGCATTTGAAGTATCGATTCGGACAGGCGACTCTCTACCAGTCATCGGGGAAGATTTCACACAAGTATGTACCTTCACGCCGCAAAACAGGAATCGACTTGTAATATGGGAAAGGAGTGGTGGTCCTAATACGCTGGCCTCTCACGACTGTCGGGAATATCTTTCTTGTCGGTTTACTGTTCTTGACAAATGGAAATACAGCTTGTTAGCAGACTATAGCACTGTGAATCTAACAATAAAACGACTTGACCTAAATGATGGAGACAATTACGAATGCACTGTAAGTGGTACACATGGACCAGCGAGTTCAGGGTCAACTAGCGTGCAAGTGACGCCATTACCTGCAGGTAAAAACGTAGTCTTTACTCTACGAATTTAGTATTGAAAAACAAAGCTTTCTCCACAGTATTGTACACTGTAAAAAAAGAATTTGTTCATTGGTAATTTTTACGTATTTTTTCCATGTAGAATTTACTTGAAAACATTAGTTTTGCCACTTACGCACTAAATTTAAGTCTTGCTAACTCAAACTTTCAATTTAGTAGAACATACGTGGAATATTTAAGTAAAATCAAAAACATAAGAACTTTAAGTAATTTCAGCTTGTATTAATTTAGTAATTTTAACTTAAAATCAGAAATTATACGTATTACTCAAACAATTTATGTTGATTATTCTTATCTTTTTAAAGTAAGGACCGATGCAGTGCGTAATAGAAATATTTACATAATTTATGAATATTCATTAAGACCAAATTAAACTCTTTTTTAAATAAAACAATTTTTTTTGGTGGTTGAATGAAAATTTTAGGACTTTAAAACATTTACTAATTCATTTAACATGGCTAAGCAAAGACAAGACAATTTTTAATTTTCACCCAGTTCAAAACAAATCAAAACTTGATATTTCAGGAAATTGTTAACCAATTTTCCTTTTAAGATGCTACGATCAAGTATATATAAAATTTGGAGCTTTTCAATATGTGTCGAATTGAAGCGTATGTAATAGTTTGTGATGGTGGTAGATATATATCTATACGGTTAATGATTAGTGGATGTTATTGTTAGATTAGATGGGTACCAAATCGTGCAATATGTAATCTTATCATAGCTTTTTTTTAATTATCTGAAATGATTACAATACTTAAATTATTTACGTTAATGTAACTCGATTGAACTCGAGTAAAAATGTATTCAGCAAAATAAGTAAATTCTACTTAAGATGCCGTAGGTAATATTTACTTAATAAAAATAAGGCAATTCTTTTCCTCAATTTTATTGAGTTATTTCGACTATTATTTTTTTACAGTGTATACACATAGCTCAAAGGAAAGTCGTTCTTTGTCAAACATTAAACCCAAACATGCCAGCACATATTACACATACAGGTTTAGCATATTGTGTTTTTTTAATGGGAAAATCGAGGAAACCCTTAATTCGGGCATGTCTTTTATTCTCATTTGCTATTTCATTTTGAGTTATGAATATGTACTACTCTAAAAGTATATAAATTATAATATTCGGAAACAAACTAACATGAATCACATCAAAAACATGTGAACTTGGATATGTATGTGATGTGAAGTAGCTAACTTTGAAAGACTGTGGTATTAAAGCGCAAATAAATATTATTTCCATGGAGGTAGACTATCAGAGCGGAAAAGTACAATTTGACATGAGCTTTATTCATCGTAACTGTTCCCTCTTTTGACCCCAGTTGCGCCCTATTGGCTCTTTATCACCGATGAGAGATTGATTGATTATCACCCTAACAACGCAAATATAACAGTAACTGCTGGAGAGACGTATAACTTCACATGTGAAGCAGACTGGGCAAGGCCTCCTGTAGTACTGGAATGGCGTATACCAGATTATATAACCGTAGTTATTCAGGATCAGTCTGATGTTGTACGAGACAACGGTTATGTCTCTCGTACAGTTGCTACAATCAAGCCATCTATGAATGATCAAGGAAAGATTCTGCGCTGTACGGCATCACATCCACAGCTACAAAATAACCTTCAACGCTCAGTTCACCTGAATGTTCAAGGTGAGTAAACGTGCTTAAGTAGAGGGCACAATCTCGTTATTAGGGACTTTTCGATTTGCACTTTCATAAGTGGACTGCGACGTATGCGGTCATTTTTAAGCAGGGTTGACGAGGCACGCTGACTGTTGTTCGTTACCGTTTCGATGTTACACAACTACGACGCTCGCTTATAGTGAGCGCGAAACGCGATCAAATAGCTAAAGATATAACACCAAATTCGGTGCATGGCACTGTTCTAAAAAATTATGCTGCAGCAGATTAACGTTGCATGAATAAAATGTGTTCATTTTATGAATTATTCTGCTTGGTGAGCGCGAAATTCGATCGAAAAGCTAAAGATTCATCACACCAAATTCGGTGCATGGGACTGATCTCGAAAATTATGCTGCAACAGATTGGCGATGCGCAAACAAAATGTGTTCATTTCATGAATTATTCTGCAACAATTTTGATTTAAGAGAAATTACAGACATGAAAATGTGTTAATTTAAGAGAATTCACGCTTCCACCACTCTCCGGTTCTAGAATTAGGTCAATTGGGTCCATTTTGTGACTTCAATTTGATGTTTCGTGCCTACAAAAGATTGCTTACGAACATGCATCGTCACAGTTTGCGAACGACGGCAAAACAAGGGCGAACGCGTTCGAAAATTCTGCTACGAACGATGAGCTCGTCGATGCGCATGCGCACTGCTTCAAAAGTGACCGCATACGTCGCAGTCCACTAGTGAACGTGCAAATCGAAAAGTCCCTATTGTTTCGTGGTGTCGATGTCATTAAAGCTGAGTCCATGTCTTGTACTTGTAGATCGTTATGAACTGCTCTACTCAGATCTGGGGCATAATCTCAATGAATATTTATGAATTGTTTTTCAGAAGATTCATGTTTTCTATGCAAGTATGTTTGTTCTATTAATTTGTACAAAATGCACACAAAAAGATATCTCGTTCCTTTAAACGTAATCTAGCGTTTGTATATTTGTGTATATTATTTTTGTTTTCTTACTCTCTTTCATTAAGTTTTACCGTCTAGTATGTTACTTTTTCAAACTGGAGATTACAAGGAACGTGAATCGGTGTCAGCTTTCATTTATGTTCAAGAAGGTTCATCAACTTTAATCACTTGTAAAAGTATTGGATCATTGCCAGCGGTTGAACTATCATGGAGTCTTCTTGATGACACCAATAGTATTCTCGGCAACTCAAACCTTTCAAAGTATCGCAATGCTTTAGATGGAAGTTTGTTTGACACCGAAAGTACCATCGCAATAGATCCAGAGAGAAAGCACCATGGAAAGTTCTTACAATGCAATGCATTTTTTGACGAAGTCCATATTGATCGGATGTTAGCCAAATTGATCGTGTACGGTAAGTGTTGATTATTCAATATATCGGGAGTCGATCTTCCTTCAAATATGATTGATGGAAAATGCGTTGCAATTTTGGCCTTACACACCGAAAGTTTCAATCATTACTACAATTTCAAACGAGATTACCATTTTACTCATTATAATATATCCAATCATAACGAAATCATCATCGTATTTATTAATTTGTACATGTCACATGGGACTTGGATAGGAAAAGCGAATGTCTATCAATACGACACTGGGTTGTCACCTCGCTGCATATATTTATACATTACTTATAAAAGATTATATATTATACCCAAGGAAAACGTGACTCTTTAACGTTTTACACATAATTATACATTTCATTTATATGTACAGGCCCATCAGATAGTGTTAACATGACCATACCAGACAATCTACACGACGGTATAGAAACCAACGTAAGCTGCAAAGCAGCCAATGGATACCCTGCTCCGCT
Source organism: Strongylocentrotus purpuratus (assembly GCF_000002235.5). Lineage (NCBI taxonomy): Eukaryota > Metazoa > Echinodermata > Echinoidea > Camarodonta > Strongylocentrotidae > Strongylocentrotus > Strongylocentrotus purpuratus. Next base: position 15,848,257 of record NW_022145594.1, read on the forward strand.
CATCCATTGGTACATCGGATCAAGAAATGTGACTCATGATTCGTCTATCAAAACTTCAGTGAATATGGATGATCGGTATAATACGGACAGCACTCTTACCATCATGCCAACGAGGATTGATCATGGGAAACTTCTTCGCTGTCAGGCAGTTCAACTTACAACCCCCTCAAGGCGGTCGATGAATAATAGCATGGTGCTGAACATATCATGTGAGTATCCATTATCATGTAAACTTTTGGTAAGGACATTTTAATAGAAATTGGTCTGTCCATGCGTTTATTAACTATTCTAAAGACTCCTCGATTGCTCTCTTTTCCTTAAAATTCGAGAGCTGGTGGTTTCCCATCTGAAAACAAAAAGCATATAGATAGCGAGCAGTCAACATGCATTGAGTTTCAATAAGTCCAATAACCTTAATTTACCTCCCCATTACATTCCCATCCTTATATCTCATCCTATTTTCTATCACCTCTTTGCGAAACTGATTTTCAATATTTTTCTTCCATCTAGATGACCCAGTTGTGCTTGTTTCTTCTCGACGGCTTACATTGAATGAAGCACGTACTGCGTTCATGTTGAAATGTACCTCAGACGCCAATCCTCCTGCTTTTATCTTCCAATGGCTATGTAACGGCACACTATTTTCTAACGGCACCCGTCACATATCACTCTCCGAGGCTATACTCGAAGGTGAAACGCTGACCACTAGCGAGGTGGCCCTTCGAAATCCTATGGCAGAAGATCCCTGTGATTTCAAATGCATTGCTTTTTCAAGCTGTGGTTCCGGAAGTGCAGTATTTAACTCCACGTTTTATCGTAAGTAGAACTGGGTTTTCCCTTCTATATTTAGGTCCATTTCTATCTCGCTATGCGATTCTTTGTTATCATCATTTAAATTGAAACTTTCTCCACAAGTGGAGCAGGGTGTATAAACTCTTAAGCTATGGAAATGTTTAGGTCTACGGCACTAGACTGAAATTGATTCTAATGAAGCCAGAGACTAGAGGAATTAACATCAATTTGTTTATGCTATTTTGAGTGGTATGTGAAACCGTTCAGAAATTCCTGTACGTACCTCTTATTTCCCCTTAGATTTGAATAGGCTACCATGTTATTTGTTTATGAAAATGCGAAAATGAAATTATGAACTTGGAATGCTTCCTCTCAGATAACAATTGGGAGACATAACCCCCCCCCTTCCCTCCCATTTAAAAAGGGGAGTGGTAAAAGCGATCAAAGAAAAGTAAGAAAATGGATAGAAATTGACGTGGTGTTATTTCCAACCAAGTCCTGTGGTCTTAATTAGAATGAACTACCTAACAATTTTTATTTTCTTACACTCTGCAATCTAATTAGAATGTAATACCACTGTAACTTTGAACTAATTTAGTGACTATATCAACATAAAATCTTCATGTAATAAACATCTTATAATATCGATACTTCTAGTTTGAACATAATTTGTTTGAATACAAGACAATATAATAAGCCATATCTTCCCATTTCAACCATCATACATTTACCCCGATAAAATGATGGTGCTGTTTACGACGCTTTTCCAGTACCCTTTGGGGTCAGGCAAGGGTCTCCGCTTGGTCCTCTGTAAATTACTCTACACATTTTCATTCCTATATCCGAAATAAAATCCCTGAAAATCATGCCTATGCCATGCATGGAAGACACATATTTATTTGTATTTCAGGCCTGATGTACTACCTCAAGAGCGAGGCAATTAAACAATAGAAGCATGTGTTGCTTATACATGTGGATGAACGCTTTACAAAAAATCATGATAAATGACAACAAAACTGAATTGTTGCTTATTGATACTACAAGTTTCCGAACTAAGTGTCTGTGCTTTATATATAAATATATATATATATATATATAAATATATATATATATATATATATATATATATATTATTATTAATATTGTTATTATATCATGTTAAATCCACCTTTCTACGTCTACGTACAGTTACTCCAGATCCACCTTCTCGGTTCTTCATCGACCCAAACCAGACGACATCTTCAACTCTCTTCGTTACCTGGCAACAAGGATACGATGGCGGGTTGAAACAAACTTTTACTCTGGAATACTGTCCCAACGACACGCAGGTAGATAAAGAGGGGTGTGGTGTTGTCACAAATGTCACAGGAACATCCTACAGATTCATTGGACTGAACTCATTCACATGGTACAGGATACGTCTCTGGGCAGTGAACATCGCGGGGAATAGTAGCGCAGTGCATATGGTAGCTTCAACGACTCGTAAGTTTCTAAATAACGAGAAATTCTAAAATGTTTTCCGTTCGAACTTTAATCATCCACAAAAGTGTTCCTTTTTTCCTGTTACCTGAACGCCTTTTTCGTGGTTCTTTTCATTTCGAACACTACCTTTTCTGCATTCTAAATTGCTAATGTATAAAGAAAGTGCTTTTAATTTGCTAATTAACCTACATTATACTTCTTTCTCGAAACCGTAAACAAAAAGAAGTATTGGTAACCATTCTACAAGCTCATCTACAGAGAATGTGTCAACTGTTTACAACAAAAAGTAGACATATTGTTTAATACTTTCTCTTATAACGGTCGTAATCATTTACATACCTACAGATTTAGTTATAAATGTAAATTTATATTAATTTTGCATGATAATGGTTGTGGTCGGATAAGGAAGAATACATTAAAGTTTATTGCAGTATTGCACAACTGTAATTCTCACCATCATCCAGTTCAATCTATACTGTATAGTTTATACTATGAGTGTAAAGATTAACTAAATCATTAAATACAGACAACTTTCCACTTGATGATAGAAACTTGTCTGAGTTATTTATAAACCATTTCTTTCAGTTCAATTACAAATCTTACAAACAGCGACCCTTAGATTAAAAACCACATATCAAATGTCATTAATTAAAAGCTGTTTCTTGTTTCTCTTTTATACTTCCTTGTTTGGGCTTTATACAGCATTGCAACCCGAGAGCTATGGTAAGGATAAAAGCTTTATCATTGAGAAAGATCCCTTTTGTTTTCCTGTTTGATTGGTTGGTTGGCTGTGAGAGGAAACTGTTTTCGTCCCATTTGTACAAACTTTTTTTTTTTTTTTTTTTTTTTTTTACATAGAGGTCCTCTTGCTATACACAACATATTGTCTGCACAAGACGTCTTTCTTAATTCCAGTAAAAGGAATATGTTTCATTTTCCATTTTGAATCAGTCAACAGAAAAGCACAATTCTATTCTCTCCCATGAAATCATTTAAATGAATAGCTAGCTCTGACATGTTTAATGAAAGTTTGACTAAGCAGAAATACAAAGAGGGATGTTCAAACGGAGCGAGCAGAATAATGTTTCCCTTATATTTAGCTTTAACCCTTGTTTGTTTACTAATTTAAAGACTGTGTATCAAAACATCCAATTGAACAACTCTTACAAAATACATAACACATTACAGTATGATGCATATTTTATTATCCCATACTCTGTCTCTATCTAACACAAATTAGTAATACCATAGCAATGTCCCTCTCTTTGTTGTGGGTGCTTTTGGTGCTTTTTTGACATATAGGCATAACGAGCAGCTGGGATGAACAGAAACATATCTTAACATTGTCAAAGGCAAACCAATCCCACGAAGAAATCTGCTTCATCACACGGTGGACTTACAGCGGGCCAGACTGTGCCACTGTGAATAGATCAAAGTGCGTTGAACCGGGCACAGAGGTCAGCGTTGACCCGGATGATGACACAGTTTTGGTGACCTTTGGAAGGGGACTATGCAGTACACCAGCTGATATAACAGGTAAAGCTGTTATCCTTTTTTGTATAATTAATCATAATAAAAGGAGACTATTTTAAAATAGCCTCTATACATTCACCATTGATTCCCATGAGTTGCGAAAGTTCTCAAGATCTTAATGAAAACGAGGTATCGAAACATACAGTATATTTTTTTTAAGTGGCAAGAAAAAAGCAAAGGTCCCTTAATGCAACTGCATATTCATCATAACATGCTTCCTAAATGTTTTAACTTACATTGAAACGTAAAGCCCACATTTACTAGTTGTAATCTACATACATAACGATAAATGGACATGGGACAGAAAGAGTTCACGTTTAGCTGTATGTGTGTACGTGGGTGGGTGGATGAACATGAATATACCTTTGTGTTTGAACGTTTTTACATGTTTGTGTGCGTATGTGTGTTGTGTGGATGAGTGTCTGAATGTGTGTATGTGTGGATTGGATGTACATGTTTGTGTGGGTGGATCCATATGTGGGTGGGTTCACATGTGCTTTAAGATTCACAAATTACATGCACATGGGTATAGATGAATTCCCATGTCTTGGGTACGTGTCAGTATTTATTTGTTACGGATAATAAACATGCATGTGTGCAGGTGTGGGTGGATATACATGGGGGTGTGTGTGGATTAATATGTGTGTGTGTGGGGGGGGGGGTAGTAGTAATAGATATTAACTCTGTCAAACACAACACATCCTCCTACATGGCTTCGTATAACGTTATTCGAAACACAAATGATATAGAGATGTGAAAGAAACATCCATACATAAACCATGGATATAACTAAATTTGCCATTAAACCAATCTCCTACAAATTATGTTAGAAAACCAATAACCACAACATTATAGTCATGGTATTGTGTCGTCCTAGACTCACCAGTTGAGAGGCAGCCATCAACTGAACTTAAACTTCCTTACATGATAATCGCAATTGGAGTGATTGTCTCTGCTGGCTCCATCCTGCTGATTTCACTGGGTTTGATGTACTTCTATGGAGTGTTATGCTGTATGAAACTAAAGAAGGGTATGTCGTAAAGCAGCTGCCCCTCTACGTTCACCTCCAAATAAAAAAAAAATACATTACCCATTCCCTTTTTAAAAAATTCTTAAAGCTTCAGTCTTCAACTTCTTGTTACGTTTCCTTTTTATTTCGCCACCTCTTGATTTTTTTTTGATTTTTTTTTTTTTTTTATGTTGTGTTTCTTTTCTTCTTCTCTCTTTCTTTTTATTTATGTGTATTTCGATTACTTTTTCTGCCCTTAGATGGAATTCATATCCCCACTGAGAGTTTTATTTTTCTTTTTCTTTTTTTTTAAATACATTTGGTTTATTAAGTTTTTTCTTTCGTTTGTATTAATTTACCTTCCGGAGGTTCTTTATCTTCTTGTTTATCGTTGTTTATCATACGTTGTTTAGCACACTTTATGAGCAGCGGGAAATTGAAATAGTTATACAAATAATAGAGAATACCATAATGGTATTCTCTATTATTTGTATAACTATTATGGTATTCTCTATTATTTGTATAACTATTATGGTATTCTCTATTATTTGTATAACTATTTCAATTTCCCGCTGCTCATAAAGTGTGCACTCCTGTTTATCATAAATAATCCTTACACTTTCACATTTTCTTACCAACTATGTTTACCCATAAAATCTCACCCTTTCTATCCTGATCTCTCGTACATTGTTGTTGTAGTCGCTGTAGCATTCATGATGGCAAATAACAGTGTTAATACTGAGACAGAAATTGAGGTGTAAGAAAATATGGGAAAAAACACATCTTAAATTAGTATAGTTCCAAGCAGGACAAGAATACAGTCATAAAGATCAACATAGGATAAAGGAGAGGCTAACTGCTAGTCGGAGGAATATGAATTAGGATACTTTAAGTTTGATTTTTATTCACATGAATTTATTGTTTACAATGTTTTTAATTTAAACGGATCGATTCATTGATCTGTAATCATGGATATTGTTTTCAATATAAAATTAATCAAATTTTATAATGGCAGTCAACTTTTAAAAGGTATCTATGCTAAAATATGTGCTTGCATTAACATGACTCTTCTTTACATTTAATTTTATTCTGTGCACTCCAAGCAGACAATGGAAAACACAATCAGCCAGTAGGTCAAATGGTAGGTCTATTATTTTGCATTACTTACTGATATGATATTAAAAAATAGTATTAAGGGAAATAAAAATAGCATTACTTAATCAATCGTAGTTTCATTGCGAAATACATGCATATCGGTTAATCTTCAACTGCGTCTTGTGGAAACAACTTATCTACACACATTCAGCATTCTTAACAGAAATCAAAACATTTTAATGACCCATTTAAATCATAATTAAACCCCATGAATTTAATTGTCAAGTTAAAAGGTAATTTATTTCTTTGTTTTCAATTGAAATGTAACCAAAATTGAAAATCAGTTACTGAGCTGCTTTTAACAACTCTGAATTTTAGAATGCACGGGAACTCGTTTTGAAAAAAATAAAAATGAAATGAAATAAGGAATATCTACTGCTTGGTCACTTTTCTCCTACACATAAATGTACAGTTATTCAAAAGTTGATTACCAATCTCAGGTTCGGTTGATGAAATCTTGTTTGTACTTTGAACAGAAAACCTTATAAAGGTCGGGACAAAATGTTTATGTTCGCCCCTGGCGCCATATTTCCTTTAAATACACGCCGCTGTGTTTTGGTTTAATGCTTTGCCTCTTTGAATTACAAGCTACTGATATACTCAATTTTTTTTTTAAAGGCTCAGGTACCGTTCAAAGGAATTTAAGTGCAAACCATTGATACATAGGCCTACTCTGAATAAAGGAATTATATATTTTGATATTTTGAAATTCACTTTACGTATTTTGCTTGAAAATATTATTGTAGGCGGACCAGGGAGAATATGCTGAAATAGCACCAGTACCTCCACCTCACGCCTCCAAATCAACTACAAGCGATTACATGGACTTGAAACCTATTCCTCGCACCAACAATGACACAACTACAAGCTACTACATGGACTTGAAGCCTGTTCCTCGCACCAACAATGACACAACTACAAGCGACTACATGGACTTGAAGCCTGTTCCTCGCACCGACAATGACACAACTACAAGCGACTACATGGACTTGAAGCCTGTTCCTCGCACCGACAATGACACAACTACAGGCTACTACATGGACTTGAAGCCTGTTCCTCGCACCAACAATGACACAACTACAAGCTACTACATGGACATGAAGCCAATTTCTCCCACCGACAATGACGAATACATCAGTCCTAGTGCTACTCGAAAGTGTCCTGAGGCTGTCGATGTAAATAGGGACATGACCGATGAAAGTGCGCTGCAAAACGTCCCAGACAATTAAGATTGTGTAAGTCCTAGTTCTACTCGAACGTGTTCTGGGTCGGTAAATGTAAATACAGACGAAAAGGCGTCTAAAAACGAATCCGGTGATCCTCAATATATCAATACCCTTCCCACAGCACAAGAAGCTAAGGCTAAAAAACCACTACATAATTATACTAACATGTATCCCATACCGCCTATGTCGTCTCCGTAACATTTTTATTCTCGATAAAGAAGAGTGGCGCACTGGGTAAATCAAAAGTTGAAGTGCTAACACATGAACATAGCATAATCAGAAATGGTACAAACATCCCACTTAATTAGCAATAAAGAGACCTTTCTCAGATGAAAAGGAGGCGTACACCGTCAATAGCTTTCGTGGATCAACGTTGATGAAGGTTTGTATATATATGGGTTTGTTTTCGCTGTGTAAAAGGAAAAATATATTCTTTAGTCATTTCATATGTAAAAATATCTAAATATAAAGGAAAAACTAGAATGAGAGAATATCTGGTGCCCAAAACTGTACGAGTAGGTTTATACATTGTTTATTATTCATGTGATTTTCTTTAAAATACTATTGTCATGATTGTATCGAATTTTATCATACCTCTAAATCTACTGAGTAAATGAGTGAACGAGTAAATTGCACCCCATACTTAAGTAGTAATATTAAGTTAATATTAAGATAATGCCGCATGTTATGGATTAAGATTGATATTTGTTATGTATAATCATAATTCACTCGAAAGGTATAGATCATCTTTCATTCGGTTCCATCATCACATTGTACACACTTTCACATTAAATTTTAGAACATACTGCTAATGCATGTAGACATAATGTGAAAAGGTGGACCCCTAACATAACACCATGATCTATTGCAAACGTTGCACAAATGATTCGTTTTTATTGAAACAGTTTTATGTAAATGTATTAAACCGGTATTTCCATGTAAACTTATGCATGTATACTTATCACGTTATTAAACATCTTAATATATATTTTTGCTGGATTATAACGCATAATAAATATTAACTGTTTCTAAAGAATATGCTGTAAATATGGAATTATACCTACTATCGTATGTTCTTAGGATTTCTTGCACCGCTGTTGTTATTATAATTTCAATTAGGGTTAAAATCTGTCACATTTACACGAATTTAAAAATCGGAATTTAGTAAATGTATTATAATGATGATGTTTAAATGAACATTCATATTTCAATAATTGTCGAAGGATAAGCTGTCGAATATTTTATCTTAAAGCAACTACTAAATATAAGTATGTAGCAAATACATGTAAGATATCCCAACCTACTGTTCTGCAAAGGTTTAAAATGCATCGTGTATCGATTATAATGCTATATTTACACTTGTATGGCACGACTTGCTTTTCATTACAACTACTTGCTCCAAGAGTAGATTTAATCTCCTACTCTTGCATGTAAGTCTAACCGGCTGCAGGATCACATTGTAGGCAACACTGTAAACAGATGACGAACACTATATTTCTATGAGGCACACTTTAAAAACAATTCGCTGTTAACTATTAAATGTATGCATAGAGTGTGTTGTTTGAATAATACAATATCTCGGTCATGTGTTGCACAATCGCAATTTGTAAAACATTGAATTATACATGTTAACTTGTAGTTTAACAATGGTCTCTTTCAATCCATTTGTATACACAGTATCTGTACCTGTAACCTGCAGCCTAAAGATGTACAATCAAATTTAATTAAAAAATGTTTTTCTGCATAACAGTAGTGCTTGATAGTATGAAATTTGGTTTAAATACTGCGGGTTTTGTAACATTTATATGTCAAGTTAATGATAATAACTATAATGGCAGATATTATAATTCTCATGTATGTAAATCCATATAATTACCACACCATTGCACCGTTTCACTCTGAATGAGATCAGCATTTGTAATATAGACTGCAATAATAATTGACTTTAGACGAATACAAATAATATGAATGTAGCAAACAAGTCCTGCATTGTAAATCCTGGGAGACTTTAGTGTCATGTATACATTGAATTGCATTTGTATCTGAGAATATCGAATCCTTAACTAATCAAATCATTATTGCATACTTGTATACAACAAATGTAATTAATATTGCTTTTGTAGTATTTCAACGTTACTTCATCACATGAGGATATCCGTCAAGTGGACACTTATTTTCTATGATCAGTTATTATTATTATTTGTATAGTCTGTCTGTATTTTTATTCATTAAAGGTCTATTCCCCCCAACAATTCTGATTCATCGATTAATCAATTTATTTAAAGCAATCGTTTTATCTTTGCATTGCACTGAGTGCACTGCGTGACAGACATGTAGGAAATATACTCCTTGTTATGTATTTCAATACAAGCTGCACAGATAAAAACAATGATGAGGTTTTAAAAGTGTATATTTGCTTGTAACACTATACTGTGACAGGTTCTTACAATGCATTTTAATAAAAGCTGCAAAGATAAAACAATGATAAGGTTTTAAAAGTGTATATTCACTTGTTACACTATACTATGACAAGTTCTTACAAAGCATTTCAATAAAAGCTGCAAAGATTAAACAATGATGAGGTTTTAAAAGTGTATATTTACTTGTTACCCCTATACTATGTCAGGTTCTTATAATGCATTTTAATAAAAGCGGCACGGATAAAACAATGAACCTTAACAGGTAAATGATTATTAAAGCTGCCGCGTGTTTTATTTTATCTGCTTTCGAAGGGCTTGAGGCATTTAATCTTCCTTAAAGTCTTCGCTGTCACAGCAAGCTTCAGATGCAGAGTCGTTGGCCCTGGTATCAGCAGGCTCTAAAATGTTTTCTGAAATGGAGGATTTGAAATAAATTATTATTTCTCCAAGGGTTAAGGGCATGACAAAATAACACACAAGCACATTTAACAAAGAAATTATAAAAAATACAAAATGAGGAATGAACGATGATTACAAACGAGAGAAAAAATTAACAAAAACAAACTGCAACAAAGAAGCTTTACATTAAAGACAAACTGAATGAAAACAAGATGGATGAAATATATGGGATTATGAATTGAACACAGGGGTCAATAAATTAAACAGATAAATATTATATACAAGCATTTATAACGAGTGTGATGGGCAACAACACCCACAAAATAGGGATAAACGTCATAGTTTGAATAATTCAAGAAAGAACTGAAAGTTTTAGAGTGGAAACTAGAAATGTGGGAGAATAATATGTGACAGAAAAAGTGTAAAGTATTTATGAATGATGTCAAGGAAATAAAGATATTTACATGGAGAGAGTAGGGCTATTTGTGGATGAATTTTCAATGACAGAATGAACGGAGGACGACAGAGTGAGAGGATATGAGGCCTGCCATGCAAAAATTGTATACAAAGCAGCAAGAGAGATAGCGAACACTAGATTTAAAGATAAAGTTGAGTTCTGGTCATACAAATGCATTGTAAAGGAAATTGTGGATTCGATGAGAAATGTTGATCATGTAGCATATAAGTATTGATGATGTACTGCAAGATTCTGGATTCATCAGAATGATAGAACACTTGACCCAGTCTTGGCATAGTAAGAAGTAATGTACACATTAAGATAAATATGGTACTTTACAAAGATATCGCATTAAAATCCAGCCTTATTTTCAAACTTGTAATTGTCATATTTAGAACATGAAGGCATTTGAAGAGCCATTCGTTTAAAGGTTACATTTTTTTTATCTGATGTCTTTCCGCACTTGCATAAAAACAATAATAACCCTCAGAAATTATTGTTCACCTCTCCCCAGTACTCAACCTTCTCTATAAAGGGATAGTTGACTTTGAGTATAGAGGGCGATACACAAATACCATGTATATATCATACATAACTATACATTCTCTACTAGTAACGAGGACATGTGCATAAGTAAAGAACGATTTTGAATAATCTGGATTTCGTAAATATATAGAATAGGAGACAAAAAATATGAATTATATCATCATCAGCAGCATTTAAAACACAACACACACAAAAAAACCTGCCACTAAGTAATGACACCATAGGGTTAGAATTTAAGAATCATGGGAGATCACATATCACATGAAGAAGGGGGAAGAAACATGGACTGTCTCCGTAATGGGAAAGGAGTATCAATGCGTCGTTTACTAATGAGCATATTCTCTATCAGCGTATCACAGGCATAACAGAAATATGGACATTTAAAGGCAAATGAGCATAACAAGAACTTCTTGCGGTGAGCAACAGGGAACAAAGGTGAAGAACCCATAGTCCTTCTTCATAAGGCAATGGTACAAAATATTTTAAATGTTATATTTGGACAAAGATGACAGCGGCATTAACCAATGTAGAGTGACGATAATTCTTGCATCATAGTATAATACCTACAGAGGATCAAGAAACATACACTTAAAGATACAAATACCGGGTAAATATGTTGAAATTATAAATTATGAAAATACTCTGTTCAGAATCAGAATTAAAATGGAATATATTATCAATCAGTCATAGTGGTATAACACCACTTCTAGATCTTGCGTATTAACTATTTTACCCACAAGCTATTAGTAATTCAGAAGCATAATTATTAATAATAAATCACCATTTTAAATGTTACTAGGTAATATGATATTTGTGGTCAAATTGTACATGTTTAAAGATTCGGAGATATAAAATACAATAAGAAGATCTATACGTAAATAACAGAATCAAAGTAAAGTATATCGACATGTATATGCTCATATTGTTGTAAATTGGTAATGCTGGGATTAAAAGTTTCATACAAAACTAGGGTTAACAAAGGAAATTAGTGTAAGGTCTATGCATGGACTTACTAGTTGACATCCTAGACCTACTGTCGGATTTAACTCAATTAGTAGAATACGGTCCTTGGAATTCGAACTGTATTTACATCTATGAATATAAACTAGAAAGACGAAATAATTGGAGGCAGCTGTCAAAATAACACGTTCGTTTGTCTAACATTATTAGCTCCGCCCACGAGACCCCTCATTAGTGACGACGTGCACCCGGACGGGCACATCAACCATACACACGTAAAAATAACGAGAGCCTTATGAGGTCAATTGTGAATCAGAGGATACAAGATCTCCTGTGATACTTGAATGAGCCTTACCCTGATTTTTGCATAAAACTTGCATAAATTAGCTTTTTTTTTAACTAGGATGCCACTCACCGATTTCTTGGCACCCTATCTGAAATTAATGCTTTTGATTTAAAAAAATGACTCACATGCCAAAAATCGCGCTTTTTTAAAGCCTTTCCCTAAAAATGTACACGTGAGGAATGCAATGCAAAGATATATTGTAATACAAGATGTTAGGTAGTTCTCCCTTGACCATCTTTCTTTTGAGTCGCCTTTTGTTAAGCACGATTGATATTAGTCCATCTTTTTAAAGATTAACACAGTTGACACGATTTTTTTCTCGTAAACCTATTGTTGCTCGGTATGAAAAGGACGTCATTAGCCAAACAAACTATTCATACTATTCAATACTTCCTGAATGAAAACATTAGTTTAATTCAGTATTAACATGTGAGCGATTGTATAAAGGTGGAATACATTGATGCAAGAGAAATCTCACTTTGTCATTAGTAATATCATGATAAAGATGACAAGGGGCAGAAGACTCATTGGTAATGCTCCTCCTACATTTGTTATCATCGTTTGTTTTACAGCGATCCCGGATCCATCTCATAACCTCTCCGTAAAGCCTTACCAGCCGACATATTCTAAGCGGATTCTAGCAAACGTTCCTTCAACTTGAAGAATGTATCAGAGAAAACTGTCCACTTTGAGGCGATGTGTAATAATCTAGCTGAATACATCTTACAACGTATCAGCCTATAGACATTTTGAACAATTCCACACGTGCCCGGGGCAGCTTAACTACTTTGATAAAAACCTGTGATATAAGAATGACTGAAATCGCTGGCCTGTTTCATCAAACAGTTGTCTCAGAAGTCTTTAACACATATTGTTGAAGGACGACTTCCCTCCTTAGTTCATAAAGCTAACATTCGTCGTAGGTGTGTTTGGTAATTAATTTATTAATCACAGTTTGTATAAGTTCTCAACTACGACTATATACTATTTATTTGTTTATTATTTTTCCTATGTAATTTAATTGGTTTGAAACTCGCTGAATGTTTATCTGCCTCATGCCAAAGATATAACTAAGGCTATCCTCATTATCAGTGCCTTTAAGGTTTAATACTGTCTATATTAGTAGTTAACTGGATGTCAACGTTAATATCACGCATGGGCATAAATACAACGCTAACTGACTATGTTTTAACTTCTAATAACAGTATAGTATTAATGACTGCTTTGAGAGAAATAGTTGTTTTTATACGCTCAAGGGAAGGTTAGAATTGTGCTATTGCCCCGAGGCGTGCCGAGGGCAATAGCCCAATTGTAACCTTCCCGAGAGCGTATAAAAACAACTATTTCTCGAATATTAAAGCAGTCATTAATACTTTTATATGCCGAAAAAAAAAAAAAAAAAAACAGTTATAGTTTATGAATGCAATTTCGACCAATCAGATTGCTGGATTACTTAACCCTTTGCTTACTGGAACCTGGTGGTCCCTGTGTTAAGTCTATGGGAATTAGATAATTCAGTAGTCAACGGGTTAAGTGAGGTATATAATTGTTATTATGAAATAATACAATATTTGTTTATTCAACACTAATATTAGGGAAGTTTGGAAACCCCAAAACAATGTATCTATCCAATTGCAAATTAAGATTATTAATCATAACCCTTAACATCGTTTATGTATCAGAGCTGATAAGAATATTTCAAATCAAAAGATATTTCGGTATAATGTTTGTAATAAGACTTCATTATATATTCGTTTATGGGGGCATGCCTCTGTGTATTTGTGCGGTGTGCGCGCGAGTGTGTGTTTTTTTTTTCTTTCTTTTTTGGGAGGGGGGGGGGGGGTATAGATACTGCCCTCACCATTTCTCAAAGACCACTTTCTCGCCAGAAAAAAAACAAACTAGTATCAAATACTACAAGACATGTATTTTTATTGTTGTTTGTGTGTTTGATTTTTTTCTTTTATTAAGGCAGCTCAAAGGCTTTATTGCATCGAGTTTACAAAGTAAAATCAAAAGAAATATATCTTACATAACTATACATACATGATAGTTATAATGAACATATAACATGAGTTAATACCAAGGGTGTGTTCAGTAAAGTAATAAACGTTCTTCCCCATTCTTAACCCAACCCATTGTGCATTTCTCGTGAGTGTATTCATTTTTTTTTAGTCCTAAAATGGTCGAAAATATATATTTTGCTACCTTTTTTTGTTCCTTATAGCAACTTTTAATTCAAGCAAGTGACTTAAAACCACTATAAATGTTGGTAATACATGCGCTAAATACTAATTGCTACATTGCCACAAAAAAACCTATGGACAACTTGTACACTAAATATTGTTTTGATACCTTCCAATTTGAAGTAATTTTGCCATAGAACCTGAAGAAAAAAGAGCGCCTCTTTTCTCTAATCATTTATAACGTGTTAATTGTCATTTAAAATTGATGGTTCGGTGAAGTTTTTGAAACTGAACCGATTTCAGAAGGACATATAAATATGCTAGCATCCATCACGATATTTGTTTCGCTTTCAACACCAAAACAGCATATCGCCGACGAATCCTTCAATAGATGGTAGATCTCTTCAAAGCAATCGTCTAGCACGCTGTATACTGTTTGCTTTCTTTCCTCATGGAGTCACCCCCATCTCCCTGGAGAGAGTTGTAAAATAGCGTTTTTTTTACAGCAATATGCGATGACTGAATGATGATATTGATTTGTGCAGAAGCTCTTCTTTTTCTAGTTTGTATCATCTCCAAATATGGTAAGTTTGATTTCATGTTCGGATTGTAAGTGTAAATGAATTTAGTCTCGATGGGATTTCGGGAGATGTATTTAATAATGGATGCAATATTTTGTTAAGGCAATAATACACATAGTCCTTTGATTCATGATTTTCAAACGCTCTATATTTCGCAATCCGCCATATTTTGTTTTATCATCTCGATTACACAATGGAGGTACACAGAAAGGAAAATTAGATAATTGGCAACGAAACTGGCCAGAAATCTAAACTATCATAACAAATTGTACCAACTCTGAGATTGTCGTACAAATCACTAATACGTATGCATTGCTTTGTATTATAAACACGTATTGGAAACTATTCTGTGCGATCAATTAATATACATGAACGTTGGACCATTGTAATTCATCGTTAATGTGTTTGACATAAATTATATTTGAACAGTGGGAAAGCTATTGGGAGTGTCACACCCTCTACCCCCCCCCCCCTAATCTACTATTGAATAACAATTGAAAGAAATCAAAAAGTAAGATGAAAGAGAAAGAGGAGCAGGGAAACGAGCAGGAAAAGAAGAAGATTGGAACACCATCAGAACCTCTTTCCTAATCAATCGGTTGTCTTGAAACTTGCATTTAATTTGGTGAGTACACCGATGCCCCTCTCCCCTCCCACTGGTCCAGTACTTCTTACTTTAATCTAACCCATACAGGATACCATGCATTTGAAGTGTCGATTCAGACAGGCAACTCTCTACCAGTCATCGGGGAAGATTTCACACTGGTCTGTACCTTCACGCCGCAAACAAGGAATCGACTTGTAATTTGGGAAAGGAGAGGTAGTTTTAATACAATGGCCTCTCACGAATGTAACGATTATGGTTCTTGTGAATTTACTGTTTTTGAACAATGGAAATTCAGCCTGTTAGCAGACTATTACAGTGTGAATCTTACAATAAAACAACTTAACAGAAGTGATGGAGACAACTACCAATGCACTGTAAGCGGTACGGTTGGGTCAGCGAATCCAGGATCATCTAGCACGCGAGTAACTCCATTATTACCAGGTATACTATTCATTAAAACAAAAACACAAACATAAAGGAAAACGTTTTCATTCAAACACGTCACTGTGGAAAACTATACAAAGAAGGGTTTCCCGAAATTTTACTCAAAGATTGGTGTGTTCTTAACGTGGTATAGTGTCCAAGTACAGTTTGTTGGCAGATTCTTCCACCGGAAATCTAACTATTAGGTATTTAACAGTGGATGACAGCGGCAAATATCGACGCTTGGTTTTGATATATACTGATTTATTTATGAGTGGAAGTGTATTGAAAGTACTGACATCAGGTAATGTATGCTTTGATTATTCTATAAAGCTTAATCCAGTTGTGATGTGTGCGAAATTACAAAATAAATGAATGTCAGGTGTAGCGTCATCGATAACTGGTACTGTGATTTGTCTTATACCGCCATTATGATATATTGAGTTCGATTATTGACGGGAAAAATCCAAACTATGGCATTTCATAATTAGTATGATATTGTGATGTTATTATTTTGTTCATGTCCGAATTGGTTCTAGACACCCAAGCTGACAAGGCATATATTTTCGTGGTACCTATGAATATAAATATATATATATTTATTATTTTCAGCCATACCTAGATTGCTATCCGTCACCGACGATCGGTATGAGGATGGATACAAGAATGGAGCATCCGTGAGCATCACATCTGGGCGAACCCACAACCTAACATGTTCAGTCCAAGACGCTAGACCACCTGCAGGACTGGAATGGCACCTTCCTGAAGAAGTACGCATTCGACTGTACGATCAGTATAACGCTGTTAGTGGTGACGCTTACACCTCTCGAAGAGTTGTTTCTGTAAATCCCTCGAGAGAGGATGATGGAAAGATGTTGCGTTGTATGGCCTTGCATCGGGAGCTGGATAGTTGGTTTCAATTGTTTTTCCGCCTCGATGTTCAAGGTGATTATCTTATTAATTAATTCATCCTATGATTGATCAAAGTGTGTGTTGCTGCCGAACAGAATAGACATCTAACTGTGAGGATTGTCTGAAATGGATGAAACATTCAGCAAACCCTAAAACATTGTTTCTTCTAAATATCTTGATAATAGACGCAGTACTTGCATTTCCGACTGCTGAAATACATGATCTGATGATTATTCCTTACTACATTTCAAATGAATAAGTCCCCACTTTCTCCACAAAAAAACAGAACCTTGTGGTATTTCTTTTTTCCTCTCATTTAGTCTCACCAACTAACCTACGGATCACCGCATCTGATCGAATGACCAGCGACGAGACAGGAACAAGAAGTGTCATTGTCTTTGAAGATACGGCAACATCCTTCACCTGCAAGAGTGAAGGATCTCGCCCTGCAGCTCTCATATCATGGACCATAGGTTCGGAAACCGACCTGAGAAGCTTGACTTTTACTTCTACCTCTAATCAGGCCGACACAAATCTACGTGACACAAAATCTACTCTACGGTGGATTCCAAAGAGGAGGCATCACAATCAGTTTCTCAGATGTGTGGCCTATGCTGGTTTAAACCAACGTCAAACAGAAGCGAGGGTTATCGTTCATGGTGAGTATATCGTAAGTAGTATTAACTCTTCATCATCATCTACTACTACAAGACCAAATGAGGTCCGTGACATAATTCAACACTCTTGGACAATGATATATACCGGGTGTGAAACTGTACATTGTGTATCACTGGGTGTTCTCATACCATGCTTGTCTATTATGCAGGAAGATATGTTAGGAAGTTAGATATAAACATATTTGTTTGTGTGTGCCAGAATATTACTTACATGTAAAACATAGGTCGTTGTTGCTTATAAAATCATCAGATTTAATTTCCTTTATCGGTTTGCATGGTACATACAAATCACTGGGACTTAACATCTAAAAAAAATTGTGACGCAAGAAATATGCATTGATTTTCAAGGACCACCGGATCCTCCCTACCTTAATGGAACAGAAGAGTTGCAGGATGGGGTGTCATCAAACGTGTCCTGCACATCGAACGACGGCTACCCAGGACCAACTTTCCAGTGGTTCCTTGGATCAGAGAACATCAAACAAGATTCTAAAACACAGTCTTCGAGGAATAAAAATAATCGACTAGATTCCATGAGTGTTATCAATTTTACACCAACAATAGTCGACCATGGGAAACTCCTTGTCTGTCAAGTGTTTCAACCAAACGATTCATCCATGAAGTCATGGAGTGTCAGTGAGGTTGTTCGTGTTCTTTGTAAGTATGGTTTATGTCATCCAAACCCATCATTTAGATACCATCATGAGGCAGGTACATTACGTCTCCTCACCCCTTAACGTGGCATTACAAACAATGACAATGATATGCATTCGTACCTATTTACGTGTCAATTATTATGTTTAACGTTTACAAACGGCAACAGGTTTGAGTCATTCTCCTCCTACTAAACACATAATGCTATTCTTTCAAGAATATTTAGTATACTTCTTGATTCAAACATACAGACCAATTATGATTAATACGAACAAATACCATACACGTGGAGGACAATATTTGGGTAACGACATAAGTTACTGTTACTGGTAACGATTGAAAACGCATTCGCTTACGCTAAGCAGGAATGTCATCAAAAAACATTTCTTCCTGAGCCTCACTTTAATATTATCCCAAAGTATTTCTTTGTTCCTTAATACATACATGTAGATTCTCCTGTCATTGTGGGGTACTCTGTTCGCCGGGTGTACAGTGGTGTACAGAGCGCTGATGCCATTCTTACATGCACATCAGATAGCAGACCCCTAGCCTCAATAACATGGTTTGCGAATAGCACGGAGCTCAACAACAGCACCCGTCATCGTATCAACCACAGTCTCCTACAAGGAGTTACTTTGAGATCGAGTAGTTTGGTTATTTCTAATATTTCGGCAGAAGACGATGGCAACTATACATGTTTGGCTGCGACAAGGCTTTGGAACGACAGCAAAACTATAACCTTCTCATATTCTGGTAAATCTTTCAATATCAGACCAAGCTGCATGCATATAAAAAAGGAAAATGTCCTCTTGTTGAGATGGCATATTGCCTGGTACAGTACAGTGCCATTGCTAATTCCAGATGATAAATTAGAAGAGTATGCCACTTTGACGATTGTATGGCCTATTTAATGAGATGATAACCCAGTTACAGTAACTATAGGGCGATGTTAAACTTTTGTAACGGTAGATTACTGTGTCGACTTTCAGAATCAGGTGATGGTAGAAGGTATCATCACATGATTGATAATGCTCAGTTGATAATTAATTTGGGTCTTACTTCGTCAAGGATGGCTGTAAGGTTGGTTAATCTTAGGTGTAGGAATAAGATTAGGGTTACGCTTAGGTATAGTTTTTCGTCCAGGGTTGAAATTTAGAGTTCGGTATTGTGATCGGGTTGTTGCCATTGCATGTGACGTACATGCTTCAGTACTTCAGAACGATATGATACCAATATTAAGTGGATTGAATGGTTATTTTTCGATTTGTTTTTTGGAACAAATCATGTTGAAGAGATTATCCTTTGGAACATAACGTTTTCGCCATATTTTAAAAACTTCTTCCAGGGATTCCAGATCCACCTTATTGGTTCATCGTCGATCAAAACCAGACGACATCATCTGCTCTCTTCGTTTCTTGGCAACCTGTGTTTCAGCAAAATATCACTCTGGGGTATATCAAACGGGATCCGGTATTGTTCCTACTTTGACAGGAGCACACAATAGTACAGATTTTTAAGTAACAAGGTGTAGGTGTGAATGTTTACTATCGGTAACAGTAAAATATTCACGTTGTCCTCATAGTGCTATTCATTATCTTTATCTTATAAGCTACCTGTCAGAATACTCGTACCCTTTGTGTTTGAGGTAGTGATTGTAGACCTTTCCCTGAGTTCTGCTAAGTATTTATACATGTATTTTATGATATCCTGTGTAGTTCTAGCAAACACACTGTGTTCGTGGTTTGTGTGTACATTTGTGTTTTATAAATTCCTAAAGATATGAAAACAAGTTGAGTATATTAACCCAGGTTTGAAACGAGGCGTTCCACATTGATGCAACACATATTATTTAGTCTTGTGAATCTATACATGCTTAACGTAAACATAACTGTACTAAGTGATGTGTAGTATGTTTTTGGTTGTATGCATATGCATAACTTGAATGTAATAACAAAATATTGTAGTGTGCTCTCGATTCAGTTAACATAAATTCACTTTTAATTGTTTTTCATATAGAATCAAGTAAAAGTACATTCTGAGAGAATGAAAAAGTAATGCATCTAGCTAAATGTAAAACGGTTGGCCAGAGTCGAAATATGATTCCTCTAATTTGTCACACTACATACTTCGATTGTAAAGAACTTTGAACCCCCCCCCCCTCCCCCCCCCAAAAAAAAAAAATAAAAAATAAAAAAAATAAGATAAAACGTTTACAGTTTTTTGAAGTTATCAAGTTAAAATATGGTTTATTATTAGAAGCTGCACAATTTATATTGCGAAGTATGGTATGTGCGGTATTAAAGACAACATTGCACCTGATATTTTGATTAGCAGAAAGCTACTACTAGTATTAGATTGAACAAAATGTCTAGATATAAGATATTATCAGATGGAAATAAGGTAGACAGTGTGCATCCACAAAAGGATGATTTAATAATTTTGCCTGTTTCCATGTAATAAGTATTTAAGGGGTAACTGTGAATATCACCTTTGAAAGCTGTAAGGTCAAGATGCGAGGAAATTGTGTTGCTTTTATTATTATCATTATCATTATTTTCACAATCATTAATATTATTGATGGCAACTATACATGTTTGGCTGCGACAAGGCTTTGGAACGACAGCAAAACTATAACCTTCTCATATTCTGGTAAATCTTTCAATATCAGACCAAGCTGCATGCATATAAAAAAGGAAAATGTCCTCTTGTTGAGATGGCATATTGCCTGGTACAGTACAGTGCCATTGCTAATTCCAGATGATAAATTAGAAGAGTATGCCACTTTGACGATTGTATGGCCTATTTAATGAGATGATAACCCAGTTACAGTAACTATAGGGCGATGTTAAACTTTTGTAACGGTAGATTACTGTGTCGACTTTCAGAATCAGGTGATGGTAGAAGGTATCATCACATGATTGATAATGCTCAGTTGATAATTAATTTGGGTCTTACTTCGTCAAGGATGGCTGTAAGGTTGGTTAATCTTAGGTGTAGGAATAAGATTAGGGTTACGCTTAGGTATAGATTATACATTAATGCAAATGGTAGAATTATACGAAGTTCAGATGGTAATAAGGGTACGTTGACCACTGTGGTTTAAAGGATTAATGAAACAAAATTGGAAGAAACAAATATAAGTCAGAAACATCGTTCGAAATTCAATGGAAAGAAGGAATTGCATTTGTCGGCAAAGTTCAAATTATTTTTAACAAGTTCAAAAAGAAACATAATTCTAATCAAAGGTTTCAGTATCAACATTTGTCAGAATATTTCAAAAGTATAAGCCGTCAAAGTAAACAATACATTATCGAATTTTCTGCAAGTCCTGAATGGTGTGAAAGATTGTTTACATTGTATTATTATCTGAAATAGTATTTTAATCTAAAATTGTGCCTTTGTATATCGTACTATTTTCCAAAATTGTATATATTGTATATTAAACTATTTACCACTAAATTATTGACAAATATCGCGACATAAAAGCACTATACCTAGGATAATGGATAGTGTTGGTAGACAATATGTTACCGAATTATATTGCACTAAAGATCTGTTAACATTATCAATTAAATCAAAACCTAAAATCGTCCACATTGCACGGCATTGTTGTATTTTTTTCATTTTACTTTAAATTTGCATTAAAGAGCCAAATGAGGTAAGGGAGAGCAATTCTTTATTTGTGCTCCTTTTTTTAACACTTTTTTCAGACGGGATATATTGATGGAGAGTAATAGAGTTTGTAAAGTAGGATTGAGAGAGAATGAGAAAGAGAGAGATGGAAGGAGGGAGCGATGGAGATACGCGAGTATTACAAGAGTCATGAGTCAGCTAAAGTGTATGTCCTACAACAGTATACAAGTAGAGTACAGAAGACACGGAATATGGGAGAGGGGTAGAAAGAGAAAAACAGACAGAGATATAGAGAGATCCTGTATACCTCTACATGACTATGTGTACAGTAATCCTTTACGCGGTAATGTCTCCCGATGGCACAAAAGAGTTAAACAAAAAATGCTTTAAAATATTTGAATGACGAGGCTAGGCTCTGTTTGGCATTTAGTTGATTCCATTTTTTCGAACCTATGATAGTTAAAGTTTATCACTCTCATGGACAATAGCACCGTTTTCTCGAAGGGAGGCAGTGATTTTAGATTGCGTTTCGATCGAGTATTGATGTTTCGTGAAACGTTGGCATAACGACACGGGGCCATTCCATTGACACATTTCACATTTACCTCAATCTTTGAAACTGCCACCTTAAATTATATCTCTTTCCATTGTAAGGCCTGACATGAATCTGGTATGTGGGTGTTGGATGCGCTTAAAGGAACATTCTTGCAAGGCTATTATGAAGTATTACAAAAGAGTCCAGCGGTACAGTTTGACCAGACAACATCACTCAAGTCCAATAATGGCATTATGAGGGAGGTATATATTATTTCAAACTTAATTGTCTTTGCAGTTTTCTTGGCCATGAAGTCAGCATGGGACAAAGACAACTTAGCATTTAAAATCGTTTTAGTAAGTGACTGAAACATGATTATATGCAACATCCGTAAATTAACAGCTTCGGATACATCAAAAGCCTAGAAACAGTAGGGACAAATACGTTGCTTCCTGTTTATGTTTGTTATTGGAACTTTTCAATAGTGAATGAAAACACGGTTACGTTTATGTATTCATACGCACCATATACAAATTGCTACAACTACATCAAGAGCTTAGGTCAAAACTTTTGCAATAAATGTTCCAATTGGAAGTAATTTAGTCACATTGTCTGAGGTGGAAGAGCGCCCTTCTTGTAATAAAACATTTACAGCATGCATACTGTCATTTCAAATTGATGGTTTGCTGAAGTTTGTGAAACTTAATCGGTGTCAGAAGAACACAATGATATTTGTTTCATTTCGAACGCTATAAATCACTTACTTTCAAAGTATTGTCTATTTGTTCAAAAGCATGCCTGCTTGCATTCAAAGACATAGAGAGTGTGTGGTATGAGCTCGTCAAATAGAATCTCGACTGACGTGATTCGATTGCTGAATAATGGTGCCGATTTGTGCAGAAGTTCTTCTTTTTCTCATCGCTATAATCTCCAAATCTGGTAAGTTTTAATTTATGTTAACATGATAAAGTCCTTGGTACTCAGTAAATGCGGATAATTAGAGAGATGTAATTAGTTCAATATACTAACCGATAGTCTTTGCATTCATGTTTTCAAATTGCTGTCTATCTCATAATCCGCTATTATTTCTTTACTCTTGATTCTTTGTTGGAAGTTAATAAATAGATTTTTAAAATATCAAACAACGATGATCGTAAAACATTTCCGGTCATGGCAACAAACATGGTAGTAAAGCTAAACTCACAAAATAATGTTACCAACTCCAATCTTTGTCGTACATCTTGTTAACACTAGTTGCCTTCTACGCCAAGTCGTATTGGAAGCTATTTGGGCAAATTATAAAATATGGTCGTAACATTTGCCCATTTTATTTTATTTTAAATGTGTTTATCAGAGGCATCCTCCTAATCACTAAATATGCATTTCATTTTCTTAAAACGTCCGGTACCCCCCCCCCCCTCCTCTACCGATTATTACAATGCCCTTGCAGTGGGTGGCATGCGTTACGTCACTATTTGATGCATACTATTAATAATGTAGTAGGTACCTTTCTTACAGAAACTCGTTTCTTTTCACCCATGCAGGATACCATGCATTTGAGGTGTCTATTGAGACATTCAATTCTCTTCCCGTCATCGGGGAAGACTTCACACTGGTCTGTACCTTCACTCCGAAAAGCCGATATCGGCGGCTTATTTGGACCAAGGGTAACGACATCGTAGTTGCCTCTCACGTTTGTTTGCCGTTTTCAGTTTGTACAGTGGTTACCAATCATTACCCATCGAAGTTCAGCTTTTTGGCAGACACTAGCAGCGGAAATTTAACGTTAAAGGAACTTGAAAGAAATGATAGCGACAATTACCATTGCACAGTTAAAAGTACATATGGGGGCGAGAACCCAGGATCAAAAAGCATTCCCGTGACACCATTGCAACCAGGTATGCTATTAATCATAATAAATTTACACAAGAAAAGTCAAAGTTATCATGAAGTCTATATGTGACTGTACTTTGGATTAAAATTTCAATCAAACCACTCTTTTCCTGTATATTATTGTAGAAACATCACTATGAGAAGCTTGCAAAAAAATGTAAGTCTCACATTTTCACATGTTATCAAAGGGCAAGTGATTAACTTGATACATGCCTTTCAAATCATTTTTTTACGAGTGTCCTAATAATACCATTACAATTACAGTTTGTGAATTACTAGTTACTATTGTACCGGGAGGGGACTACGATAATGTAACGACAATATATTTCATTGTATTTGTATTTAGCTACATCTTTAACAACCTGATATCTTAAGCAATGGTTCAAAACATTTTCTTTTAAAGGAACTGTGTAAATTATACGTGATGCTCGAATGCCTAACTTTGAAGTGGTATTCTTGAAAAGGCTGTTTTAAAGTAATTAGTTTTTCCGTCTCAAGGAAGTAGACTGTTAGAGTGGAGAAGTTCAATTCAAAGTGACCTTTATTTATCATGACTATATCACATCGTGCCGCCAGCTCCGCCATATAGGATCCTTATCATGGATGAGAGATCGGGGGGTTATTACACTAACAACACCAATATGACGGTAACTGCTGGAGAGCCGTATGTCATCTCATGTGTAGCATTCGGGGCAAGGCCTCCTGCAAAACTGGAATGGCGTTTACCAGATGATGTAAAGGTTGTTCTTCAAAATCAGTCTGATGTCGTACAAGGCAACAGCTTTATCTCTCGGAAGACAACTAAAATCACACCCTCTAGAAGTGATCAAGGAAAGAATCTCCGCTGTGTGGCATCACATCCAGAACTACCAAGTAGCTGTCAGCGTTCAGTTTACCTTAATGTTCAAGGTAAGAAATGCATTTACACAAGTACAACGCGTATTTCCACAGCCCGGTAATTAAATCTTGTTGATCGCAGATTACATTAATGTCAGTAAAGCGACCCCACGTTTCTTCGTCTGCTTTCGCTTGTATTTTCAGAAAATTCTACACATTTTAAAAGTTTCTACTTGTAGGTAAATTTCGGGAAATGCTTTACCCGTTCCATGTAAGCTTGTTTCCTATCTGACACAGAATGCATATGGACGAGGAAAAGTCAAAGTAATAGGCTATAATATGTTTTCTTCTCTTTTTGCCCTTCATGCATTTAAAAGTTTTTGTTAGTCCTACCCCATCAACCTTAATAGCTCCCCAGTCCTATCCTCATCCTATCCTCTCGTTCTATTTTATAACACTTCCACTCAAATTTATTTTCCACCATATTTGTTTAATCTAGATGACCCAGTTGTGTCCGTTTCTTCTCGACGGCTAACATCAAATACAGTCCGTACTGGGTTCGTATTGACATGTACCTCCGACGCCAATCCTCCTGCTTTTATCTTCCAATGGTTCCGTAATGGCACAAAGTTGTCCAACAACCACCATAAAATAACGCTCTCCGAGACTATACAAGAAGGTGAAACGCTGACTTCCAGTGAAATGGCGATTCGAAACACCCAGTCAAAAGATCCATGTGATTACAAATGCGTAGCAGTGTCAATAGGAGGTACCGGTAGTGCAGTCTTTAACTTCACGTTGTCTCGTAAGTAGAAATGTGCTTCTCATAGTTTCGTGAGGTTCAATTATTGTCTGATACTCCATATTCATTTAACTAAATGGGGCTTGCTTTCAAATATACAAATTAAACTTATATCAATTAAACCATCTTTTATTTATCAATAATGATTCAAGTTATTATACTGAAGAAACATTACCATACAAATGTGTTCTTTAAAATTTACCACTCATTATGTAGTTATTTCCGATCCACGTTCTTGGCTCATCGTCGACCAAAACCGAACGACATATTCATCTCTCTGCGCTGCCTTGCAATTAAGATTCAACATAAGGTTACGACACAATTGGTACTATTGAAAGTTCAAGGTAAAATACTAAAAAAAAATCATCGATTGACTTCTAATATCAATTAATCTGCCAAGAGTGCCAATTAAATTATGTTTTTAAAACCCCTTTTCATTCATAAATGACCATCCCCACTTATGTTCTTAAGACAAATGAATCGCTTTCATTTTCGTAGCGCAAGAACAAAAGTAAGCCATTAATCTCTGTGCCTATTAATTCTGGCAATAAACACCAATATCGCTTCTTCCTCATTTTGTATCGGCAGATATTCTAGTTCATGACACAACGTTCCCAGTTTGAATTCACAGGGAGACACACACCGTGGATGACAACATGAATGATTTTTTTCGAACATTTATCTTTCTTGCCTTCATCGTATCTCAAAGTTATGAGACAAGCGTGTCTACTCGTATTTGGAACCCATATGTCATCCCAGTCGTTGGAGAGAATATCACTCTTGCCTGCATTTACACGCCACCATCCACGTCTCGGCTACTGTCTTGGCGAAACGTGGACGGCATTATACTGGCTATCGATAGATGTCAAGGAGTGGGATGCAGTAACGAGCAAAATGTTCCAGATATATCCAAGTACAGCTTGAGGGCAGATTCTTCCAGCGGTAACCTAACTATTAGGGATTTAACAGCGGATGACAGCGGCATGTATCAGTGCTTAGTGGGGACTTTTTCTGATGCAGCTTCCGATGGGATTGAACTTAAAGTGGAGTTATCAGGTAACATGTTTCCGTTGTATCATATTATTATCAGTATACTTGTACAAATTTTAATTAAATGTGTTTAAATGATAATAGGGTTAGATTTTCGTCACTGCACGAAAGGAGACATATTTCCATATAATAAGTTTTATTTCATTTGTGACTGATAATCATGCCACTGCAGCCAATGCAATTTTACAATCATGATAACGGGTCAGGTGTGGTACATTTGTGTCTCAAATGTCATAGTCTTTAGGAGAAATCTCGCTTGATAATTTGTATTCTAAGCATGGAAAATGTATACATGTTGTCCCACTTCCAGCCGAACCTAAATTGGTATCCATCACTGACGGCCGGACTAAAAATGGATACAAGAATGGAGCATCCGTGAGCATCACATCTGGGCGAACCCACAACCTAACATGTTCAGTCAAAGGCGCTAGACCACCTGCAGAACTGAAGTGGCACGTTCCCGAAGAAGTGCAGGTTCGCCTGAAAGATCAGTATAACGCAGTTCATGGTGACGCTTACACATCTCGAAGAGTAGTTTCCGTAACTCCATCTAGGGACGATGATGGAAAGATTTTCCGTTGTATGGCTTCGCATCGGGAGCTGGATAATGAGCTTCAATCAACCATCCGTCTAGATGTTCAAGGTGATTATTGATGTTACTCTAGACAGATAAATTTGCGTTCGAATCGTCTTGTTGAGTGAACAAACATCTGAATGTTCGATGTTCTATTACTTAATATTAAATACAATATATTCTAAAAAATTCCGTCTTACTCGAATTGCTTTGACGATTCTCACCTCCAAATATCTTGATACCAGACGCACGTACCTGTAATGACTGCTGGCATAGCATAATTCGATGATTATTCCACTACTATATTTCTGTCTCCATGCCAATTGTGTGGTATTTCTTTTTCACCTTTTATTTAGTCTCGCCAACAAACCTGCGGCTCACCACCTCTGACCCCATGACTATCGACGAAGCAGGATCAAGAAGTGTCATTGTGTTTGAAGACTCGCCAACATCATTCACATGTAAGAGTACCGGTTCTCGCCCTAAGGCTGTCATATCATGGATCATTGGTTCGGACGACTACCTCGGTAGCACGACCTCTTCGTCAACCATGAATCAGGCTGACCAAGGTTTACGTGACACGAAGTCTACCCTTCAGTTAATTCCAAAGAGAAGGCATCACACTCAACTTCTCCGATGTGTGGCCTTGGCTGGTATAAACCAGAATCAAACAGAAGTGAGGGTTATCGTATATGGTGAGTATTCGTACTTAGTATTTACGATATCTCATCTTCTCGATTCAAAACAGAAGGCCGAATGCGGTCTGGGACATACTGCTACGCACTTGGACATTGATATATACAATATGCATATTTTAACACTTTGAATAAATGTGTGTACTCCTACCATGGTTTGACTATTCGGCAGCAAGATATTTCAATAATTAACAATGACAAATTAGGACATTCTTTAGTAACAAACCCTTCGTATGGCTAAAGAAAAACTAACACATATAGACATGAACATAATTTATTGTGTCAGAGTATGGGTTACCTGTGATACATAGGCTGTTGCTGCTCATAAAATCGGGAGAACCATTTTTTTGTATCGGTATATATTGTTAATATTTGATACTGGAACTTGAAATCTAAAAATATATTGACATACGAAATACACTTAAATTTACAAGGACCACCGGATCCTCCTTATCTAAAATGGAACAGAAAGATTGCAGGATGGAGTGTCATCTAATGTGACCTGCACATCGAATAATGTATACCCAGCACCAACGTTCCAATGGTACCTTGGATCAAAGAACATCACCAAGGATTCTAACACACAGTCTTTAAGGAATAGACATCAACGAATGAAAGCCATAGGTGTTCTTAATTTCACACCGACATTACACGATCATGGGAAACTCCTTGTATGTGAGGTTTTTCTACGAACTGCTCCATCAGTGAAGTCTTCGAGAATCACTGCGGTTCTTAATGTTCTCTGTAAGTCTCTTTTACTTAATGTCTTCCCGAAAAGTCATAGTGCACATCTGATTCTGAGGTACTATTTCTTCCGTATTTCTTTTTCTCCAAAAGTTAACTGGATCATTAACAGTAGCTAATAGTTGTATATTCCCTTTTAAAACATGAACTCTCGTCCATAAATCTTTGTGTAACACTTCAGAGTAAAGTATTATAATCATTGCTTACATGTAGATTTTGTGTGTCATTTGGAACCACCAACATGACGTTTCATTACGTTGGTGAGGGCTACGAGAAATTTTGTTCAATTTTTTTCTTTTCTGTTATTCTTTTATTCAACTTTAGAAAGCCTTTGCATTTGCCTTTCTTTTTTATTTCTATAATCATTCTAATGCATTTACTTTTCCTTCTGAATCCAGATCCTCCCGTAATTGAAAGCTTCTTTGTTCGTCGGATACCAATTGGCCAGCGAGGCGTTGATGCCATCTTTACCTGCACATCCGATGGAAGACCCCCTGTTTATATAGCCTGGATCTGCAATGACACGAAAGTTAGCAACGGCAGCCGCCATCAGATTCACCGCAGTCTTCTACAAGACTATACCTTGATGTCGAGTATTCTGATTATTTCTCATATTTCGGCAGAAGACGATGGCAACTATACATGTTTGACCGAAACAAGGCTTGGTAACGACAGTGCAACTATAATATTTTCATATTCTGGTAAGTATTTTACTATCGGACCAAGGTGCATATATGTATAAGGATCAACTATATTATTGAACAGTTGATTACGAGACCTCCAACAATTATCCGGTGAAAATTCCGTTTGGCTTGACTTTATCAAGGATATGTCATAAATATAATGGTAGTGATGACGTTGGGTTCAGGGTAAGGATTAGGGTTACGTTTATATATAACGTTTGTGTTTGGATTTAGAGTTCGAATAGAGGAACAAAATTGACCGGAAAAAAAATGCCGCCGTAGCATGTCTGAATGATATGATACCACAAACTAAATTAATTGATTGGATACTTGTTGATTTTCTTGTTATTTGTTTAATAAGAGATTAACCTTTTACAGCATTAATTACTACCATTTAAATGTACTTCAAGGCAATCCAGGTTTACCTCATTGGTTCATCGTCGATCAAAACCAGACGACATCATGTAACTCTCTTCGTTGCTTGGCAACTTGGTATCCCTATTGGTGCCAGCGAGATTTCACTTGCAACACTTTCTAAAGGAAACCAAAATATATTACGAGGGTTCTCGTATTGGTTATTTTTTAATGAGCACACTATGGTGCTGATTTGAAGAAACAAAGTGTAGATGTGAGTGTCCATTGAAGATAGTTATTTGTATAAAACTTTACAATATCAGTAATGTTAAAACGATAAATGTTGCCCTCACAATGTTAAGCTCATTTGTTACGTTTAATACAAATTACCTGGGAATAATTTCACCTTTCATAAGTTAGGTATTGATTGAAGACTTTACATGATTACAAAAGATAGCTCTCTGATAAGTTTTAGATGGTAGACTTTATACTTGTAACAAATATATTTTATTAATGGAATTTATGTATGATGGTCATTTTATATGTGTTCTATGAGTTCACAGAGATATGAACATAAGGTGAGAATACGGACCCAGGTTTGACACGGTTCCTTATTTATTGATGCAAACTATGGTGGATTTTGTTTGGTCCTATGAATGAAAAATGAAATGATTTATCTTCCATTGGGATGTGGATATTAATATATATATACAGTCTATAATTCCCAAATGAAGCAAATACGCGATTTTCAAAGCTCAATTCTTATCGATATTGTGAATCTAAAAATGATGTGCCTATAAATAGAACTGTTGTATACGTTTAGATTGTTATTACTTAACATTTTATGTTACATATAGTTGTATCAGTTGAAATTAAACAGTTATTCAAATGATTTCAGTCAAGATACTTATCTCTTTTATTTTCACTTGGAATTTTAAGTCACTGTTAAAAATGTGTGTGTATATTTTTCTGAAGTTAAGTTATTATATGATCTTTTTCAAAGTGTTGAAAGAAAAAATCGGAGAATACTGGCGACTCAATATTGACAGAGAATGTTGGCCGAATCTTTTGTTATACCACGTCGATTTAAAAAATGCTTATGTCAATACATGTATGTATCAGCGTGTAGTGCAAAGGACGAATTCAATAATGTTGTATTCAATGTCACTGTTTTTCTTCTTAAACAACATCAAATTAGATAGGATTGTGCGGATATAACTGACAAGGCTAACTTGGTATAATTGTTTATTGAGCGTTAAATCTGTTATTACCATGGATGATATTATGGAGCATGCGCCTATTAAATGACAAGTGTTTTCATTATTTCATACTACATTGATTATGATTTTTATGTAAGTTGTTTTTATTTCTATATCGCAAGGAACAATATATTTGTATTCAATATTTCAAATGATTATTTGAAAATGGTGTAATGCCTTTACATTGAAAAATACACAAACGATACAGCTCACCCTTGGCGAAAGAGCACACTCTATCGTTTGGATGTGGACATGGTGATTCAATCATTAATAGATTGTACTTTAGTAGTTAATGGCTGAATTCACATTTTACAAGCAAATTTTTCTGTAATTGCATTTGTGATCAAAGCTCGAATATTAGCATAAGTTCAAAGGGGAATATGATTTTAATCAAAGTTTGAGTATAAATATTGCAAAATTATAAGCCGTCAAAGTGATCAATAAACTATCGAATTGACTGGAGGGCTTGAACGGTGTGAAAGATTTCACATATTGTATTATTTTTCAAGATGAAATATGTTGTATACTAATCCACTAACACTAAATTATGAACAAATATGGCGATATAAACGCATTAAACCCGGACGATGGGATATTGCTGGTAAAGATTTTTCCTTGACTATATTGCATGACAGATTTTCAATATCATCAATTGAACCAATGATTAAATAGTTTTTCTAAAATTTGAATCATTGTATCGTCCTCACAATCAATATTTCCTCATTTAAAGGAGTTGTTAAATTTTGTTTTGTCGTTGTACTTTAAATTTGCATTTAAGAGCCAAATAAGGTAGGGGAGAGAATTCTTTATTTGTGCTCTTTTTTCAAAATACTTCGGAATAGGTTTGGACATTTTGCGATGATCGAGAATGTAAAAATGATTCCAAGAGAGGAAGCTAGTGGGGTGATTTGGATGATATTCTGGTCAATTATTTGATTAATCATTCGAACCGACTCAATACCAGTTCATCTCGCTTTTAATCCAGATTGGGCAGTCCCAATTGAAAGCAGTAATCCTTTACGCGATAATGTCTCCATATAGCATAGAGACAGTTGTATAAAGTTGCTTTTAAATATTTGAATGATGGAGGCAGTCTCAGTTTTGGCTTTTAATTGATTCCATTGTTTCGACCCTAAATTCGTTGACAATAACATCCGTTTCTTGAGGGAAGGCAGATGATGTAGATATCGTTTCGACTGAGCATTGGGTTTTCGTGAAATGTTAGCATTACTTCTAGGTACAATTACACTTCTTATCAATGAGCAAAATCTTGATAAAGATTGCCTGTCTAATTAAAGACCTTAGTCAAAAAACTCATTGAGAAAGTTGATTGTCGTAAGCTTACGGATTATATGAATGAAAATCGATTCTGGGATCGTAACCAATCTGCATATAGACCCTATCATAGTACTGAAAGCGCACTTATCAAAGTAAAACGTGATATTCTGTCTGCTATGGATAAAGGTCGAGAAGTTTTATTGTTGTCATTAGATCTGTCAGCAGCCTTTGATACTATTGACCGTCATATTGTATTATGTCGGTTATCAACAAGACTGGAAATGGAGGGTGCAGCTCTGAGATGGTTTAGGTCATATTGGAAGACTGGTCCACATGTTGTCCCTCAAGGGTCCGTATTTTGACACGTAGGATATACTATATATACGTTGCCTGTCCCAGACATCGCTAGACATTATAACGTTTCATATCACACTTGCTGATGATACACAGTTTTATGTTACGTTTGACCCTAAGCAACCTAATGGCTTAAATACTGCATTAAAAACTCATTCAGATTGTGTCACATTTAGAAGTACGTGGATGGGAAGGAATACGCTTAAACTATGAGGAGAAGACATATTTTCTGGTAATCCAAACACAACTTGGGAAACATTAATGATGTTAATCTTACATTTGGAACCACCCAGATTGCACCATCTACACCGGTCAAGAACCTTGGTGCAATTTTGTATTGCAACATGTCCATGTCTAACCAAATAGACCAGCTTTGTAAATCTGTTCGATTTCAGTTGAAGAATGTATCACATATAGGGACGTATGTATCCGAAGATGCATTTCATCGTGTGATTCGCAGCCATGTTCTTTCCCGGTTGGATTAATTTAACGGGCTGCTTGCAGAAGTCCCCCGAACACATATAAGAAGACTTCAATGTTTTCAGAACTGGGCTGCTCGTATTATTTTTTCGGTTAGACCGTCGTCATGATACCATATGCCTCTACTGACATCCCTTCATAGGTTGCCAATCAAACAGAGGATTGTTTTAAAGATTCTTTTATTTATATGCACATATGTTTTTTTCTCCATTGTATGGCCTCACATAAAACCTGTATGTGGGTTCTCGGACGCGCTCCTAGGACTACCCTTGGAAGCCATTTATGTAGTTTTACCAGTCTTTCTATAAAGAGTTCATCTGAAAAGTTTGATCAGACAACATCACTAAAGTCGATAAGTAGCGAGGGAGGTACATAGTAAATTAACCATAACATTTGGAGTAAACTGCTTTGCACATGCTTTTTAAACAAAACTAAATGTAGTACCTATTTTACATGTTTTCGTCTGAAAAGACAATTAAGCAGGTTTTTATAATATTAAGTGACTGAATCACGATAACATTTGGTATCACAGGCACCATATATTAGGAGCTACAGAACATCAGCGGCCTATAGACAACTTTCGTTAGAGTCTTTACGCTTTCTTGTCTAAAAATTGCGGGGAAAAAAATGTGTTTATTCCTGTTTCTGTTTGTTATCGGAACTTTTGATTATTATTTAAATAGAATCATAATTAAGTTTTGGTATTCATACGCACCATGTATTAACTGCTACAATACACCAAAAGCTGAAGTAAAAACTTTTTAAATGACTGTTCTCTTGATGCATTCCTATTGTAAGGTTATTTTGTCACAATGTGTGAAGAGAAAGAGCGCCCCTCTTGTTCAAAGATTAACATCATGCATTCTGTCATTACACACTGATGGTTTGGTGAAGTTTGTGAAAATGAGTCGGTGTCAGCCAGGACAAAATTATATTTCTTTCACTTCTAACGCTTTAAATCACTAACGATTCGTCCGAATTGTGGCGTATTAGTTCAAAATCATTTAATCTTTTAGTACTGTCTGCTTGCGTTCATAACCGTTGATCGCATGTGTTATCAGTTCATAAAATAATGTATTCGAACAATAAGATTTTTGAATAACAATGGCGATTTTTGCAGAGTTTCTTCTTCTTCTCGCCGTTACCGTCTCCAAGTCCGGTGAGTTTTGTTTCATGTTTTACTTTAGAAAAGTCGTTCGTACTTAGCCCAGGTGGAGATTTTGGAAGATTTAACGATGTAATGAATTCATTATAAAAACAAATCCAGCTCCCATCTATGTCGTGCATCTCTTACTACTGATTGAGCTCTTTGCTAATCACGTATTGAAAACAATTCTGGCAAGTTAAATCATTTACTGGTAACATCGGGCCATTGTCTTTTATCTAAAATGTGTTAAGCAAAGTATGTATTTGATACCTGACGTAGCTTTAGGAGGCGGCACCAGAGGCCATGCCCCAATCAAGTGGTAACAAAAAGGAGAACGGGACAAGG
This sequence comes from Strongylocentrotus purpuratus, assembly GCF_000002235.5. Classification (NCBI taxonomy): domain Eukaryota; kingdom Metazoa; phylum Echinodermata; class Echinoidea; order Camarodonta; family Strongylocentrotidae; genus Strongylocentrotus; species Strongylocentrotus purpuratus. The sequence continues at coordinate 15,883,285 of NW_022145594.1, forward strand.
ACGAGGAAAGAAGATGCCAATACCAAATATCGCACTCTCCCCTAATCATTAACTCTGTAAATAAAAAATTAATTACGAGTATAATAGATCGATGCCCATAAACTTTCCATTGCACCCTCTATGGTCCTACTCATTCAACATCACTGTACCGAAGATTTTACACTGGTCTGTACCTTCATACCAAAAACATGGGATCGACAATTTATTTGGACAAAGGGTAGCAACGACAAGTTTGCCTCTCACTCATGTCAGCCCTATCCTCATTGTATGGAAAGCATTACTTTCCCTTCGAAGTATAGTTCCCTGTCAGACTCATCCAGTGGGAATCTTACAATAAAACACCTAACAATGGATGACGAGAACAATTACATATGCACTGTAAGCGGTAAATATGGACCAGTACATCCAGCATTAGCTAGCATACAAGTAACACCCCTCATACCAGGTAAAAACAAAGTCCTTACATCCCGAATTCAGCATTGGAAATGAAGCTCGTTTCCCCGTCTTGTATAATTTAAGGGAAGTTGTTCTTTATCAAACACTAAACCCGAACATGCCAGCAAATACATAACCTGGTACAGGTTTAGCTAACAATAGTTTTGAACATGGTAGATATCGAGGAAACCTTTTGCGGTTTAGTTTCAGGCATGTCTTTTTATTTTCATTTTCTATTTTATTTGGAAGTTTTGATAATGTACTAAATTACATCAACAAACTAAATTACAATCGCACCAAATATTGTTTGTAAACGGATGAAGTGTATATTTTTAAGAAGCTATCTGTGAAAGAATGTGGTAAGAGTAATGAATAACTCATTTACATTAAAGTTGACTATCAGAATAGAAAAGTACAATCCGAAGTGAAATTCATTGACTGTGACTTCTCACTCTTTTGATGCCAGCTCCACCTTATTGGATTTTTATCACGGATGAGACAATGAGCGGCCGCGGTGTATACCAAAACAACGACAATATAACGGTAATCGCTGGAGAGCCGCATAACATGACATGCACAACATACCATGCAAGGCCTCCTGCAGAGCTGAAATGGAATTTTCCAGAGTATATAAAGGTTGTTCCTCATGATCAGTCTAATGTTATACAAAGCACCAGATATATCTCTCAGAAGACTATTACATTCATGCCCTCTAGAAATGACCAAGGAAAGCCTCTTTATTGTGTGGCATCACATCCAGAACTACAAAATAATCTTCAATGCTCAGTTTATCTGAATGTTCAAGGTAAGAAATGTATGTTAAGTTCGACGAAATATTCTTTTTTTCACATCCTAAAAGTGTACACTTTTAATCGCAGAGGTGCTGATGTCAGTAAGATCTTAAGTTGAGTTCTAGTCATGCGATTGCACTGTGAAAGAAATGGCGTGGAATTGATGTGAAGAAGTGCATCATATAGCATATACGTATTAGTGTGTACTGCAAGGTTCTTGAGTCATCAAAATCATAAGATATTTGGCCAAGTCTTGGTAAAGTAACATGTTCTGTTCATACAAAGATGTATATTGGACTGGACAAACATGTTGCATAAAAATCGGGCCTCGTGTAAAAGCTGTTACTTGTCTTATTTATAATTATGGAGGCATTTCAGGAGCCATGCTTGTCAGGGAACATTTGTATTTCTATTATGTTCATCCACACTTGCATAAGAACAATGATAACGCTCTCAAATCCTTTTCCCCTCTCCCCTGAGCTCAGCATTATCTTTGAATGAGCCCTTTGTTACCCTCGTTCAATTGCTCCACTCATATTTCCACTTTGAATTTTTAAGGGAAATATCCCAAACTGTTTGTTAATCGTCATCTTTGCTTGAATGATTTGAACTTGATTCACACAAATACTAGAACTGTTTTTCTTCACAGAAACAGATTTGTTGAGCTTTCCTGGAAGCATTACCTATTTATCTTCATTTCTTTGTTCTGTAATGAAGTTTTACCCACCAACATGCTGATTTTACCGACTGGAGATAACAGGGAACACGAATATGGGTCAACACTCATTTACGTTCAAGAATATTCATCCACTTCAATCACTTGTAGAAGTGTTGGATCGTTACCAGCAGTTGAATTATCATGGACACTTGAAAACGCCAAAAATGTTCCAGGTAACATAAGCCTTTCAAATTATCGCAATGCTTTAGATGAAAGTTTGTTTGACACTGATAGTATCATCACAATACATCCAGAGAGAAAACACCACGGAAAATTTCTTCAATGCTTTGCAGCTTTAGGAAACTTTTTGGGACGACGAGGAGCCAAACTGATGGTTTACGGTGAGTTTTACTTCTTTAATATAATCGGGATTCGAATTTCTTTAAACGACTTTGATGATAAACATTTATTGTATTAAATAAAACGACTAATCCATTTTAAGCCCTATTCATAACTAATAATTCGAAAGAGGTTACTATTTGATTTATCGTGATCCACTCTAGCTACCTAAACTGATGTCACCTCGAACTGGGAGGGAAAAGGCAAACGTTTATCACTATGACCCTCGGTTCTCTCATCGCCGTATAAATAAATAATACATAAAAGAGCTTCTATATTCTACCAACCGACATGTTACCCTCATTAAGGGCTTATTAACATATAACTTTGAATTTGTTTTCTATGTAAAGGCCCACCAGATAATGTTAACATTACCATACCAGATGATCTACAAGACGGAACAGAAACCAATATAAGCTGCATAGCTGTTAATGGATACCCTGCTCCGCTCATCCATTGGTACATCGGATCAAGAAATGTGACATCTAATTCGTCTCTTAACTCTTCGATGAATGAAGATTGTCGGTATGATGCTACAAGTACCGTTACCCTCATACCAAAGAGGTTTGATCATGGGAAACCTCTTCTCTGCCAGGCGGTTCAACCTACAACATCCCCTATGCGATCAGTGAATGTTAGCATGGTCCTAAACATATCATGTGAGTATCCAATTTAATTTAAATTGTTCATAACTAAGCCTCCATCTAGAGTTTCGTGTACCTGTTTGTCTTTTAATGTTATGCTTTTTCGTTCTACCTGCTTCACACGTCCCCTATGGGTTGATGTTTTCCACATCTGACAACAGAATGCATGTGGATAACGCTCACAGTAATAGACTATAATGCCAATTTAATTTTTTGTTCGTGCATCCTTTGACAAGTTCTACTAACCTTAAATAACTCACCAGTGCAATTATCGTCCTTGTATCTCCTTCTATTTTCTATATATTACATTTTTTCAAAAATGTTTTTTAACATTTCCTACAATCTAGATGACCCAGTTGTGTTCGTTTCTTCTCGACGGCTAACATCAAATACATTACGAGCTGGGATCGTTTTGACTTGTACCTCAGACGCCAATCCGCCTTCTTTTATCTTCCAATGGTTCTGTAACGGCACACAGTTTTCTAACGAAACCCGGAACAGTACATTCTCAGAGACTATACTCGAAGGTGAAACACTGACTTCCAGTAAAGTCGAGATTCGACACCCCCTGTCCGAAGATCCTTTTGATTACAAATGCGAAGCTGTTTCAAGCTATGGTTCCGGCAGTGCAGTCTTCAACTCCAAAATATCTCGTAAGTATATTATTTTTAAAAATTCATTTGTGTCTCGTGCATCTGGAACTCTATGTGCATTGAATTGCATGATCCTTGCTTCCAAATTAACATATTCAACTTATATCCATTACAAATGTATTCTATCACTCATTAACGCTACAAGTTACTGAACTGAACCAGACCCTACCATTTTTTTTTATTTACGCTTACCACTAATTAACCTTTAATTGCAGTTATTCCCGATTCACCTTCTTCGCTTATCGTCGACCTAAACCAAACGACATCTTCAACGCTCTTCGTTGTCTCGCAACCTGGATTTATCATCAGATTACAACACGATTTTCATTATTAAAGTAAAAATACAATAGAGTAAAGTTAAGTAAAATACTACAAAATGTCAATGGTTAACTGATATTTTCATTTAATCATATACTGCCTATTAAAGGTGCCAGTTATAGTAATTTTCCAAACCCCCTTTTATCAAAAATGGAGCATTCCACTTATGTCCTTCAGAAAGATGAACAGCTTTCACTTTCGTAGCTCATGAGATACAAATGTATTTTATTAATCATTAACGCTACAAGTTACTGAACTGAACCAGACCCTACCATTTTTTTTTATTTACGCTTTCCATTAATTAACCTTTAATTGCAGTTATTCCCGATTCACCTTCTTCGCTTATCGTCGACCTAAACCAAACGACATCTTCAACGCTCTTCGTTGTCTCGCAACCTGGATTTTTCATCAGATTACAACACGATTCTCATTATTAAAGTAAAAATACAATAGAGTAAAGTTAAGTAAAATACTACAAAATGTCAGTGGTTAACTGATACTTTCATTTAATCATATACTGCCAATTAAAGGTGCCAGTTATAGTAATTTTCCAAACCTCCTTTTATCAAAAATGGAGCATTCCACTTATGTCCTTCAGAAAGATGAACAGCTTTCACTTTCGTAGCTCAAGAGAGATAATTTATAAACGTGTCAGCCACTGTTCTTTGTGCCAACTAATTCTGCCATTGAAAACCAATATTGCATCCTCCTCATTTTTTATCTGCGGATATTCTGGTAGGTTGCATGTTGGTTCCTGACATAAACGTCCACGGTTTGACGATACAGAGAGAGAAAATCCATTGATGACAATATGAATTATTGTCTTCGAATATTTTTTTTTCTTGCCTTTACCACTTCTAACACGTTTGAAATGAACGTGTCTACTCATATTTGGAACTTCCTCCCAGTCGTTGGAGAGAATATCATACTTGCCTGCATTTACACGCCACCTTCCACGTCTCGGCTACTGTCTTGGCACAACGGGAACGGCGATATCCTAGCTACCGATAGATGCACAGGGGTGGGATGCAGAAACGACCAAAATATTCCAGATATGTCCAAATACAGTTTGAGGGCAGATCATTTCAGCGGTAACCTCACTATTAGGGATTTAACATTGGATGACAGCGGCAGATATCAGTGCAATGTATTCACTGATGTTGATTTATTTTTCAATGGAATTGATCTCAACGTAATGCTATCAGGTAAGATGTTTACATTTTTCTATAATGCTTGGTATACTGATAAAATGTACACAAATAAATAATTCGTCGGCTGCATGCCAGAAAACCGCTATAGCTGTGTATTGTTAACATCCGACTTGCCGGCAGCCGAAGTATCCTTGTATATTTATGAAGTTAAAAAGGGGATTTTGGTTGAATAACAATAGGGTTAACATTTGGGTCACTGAACGAAAATAGACATAATTCCCTTTGACTCGCCAAATTCCATTTGTGACTGGAAATCATACAACTTGAGGATTCAATTTGAAAATCATTATATTGGGTCAAGTGAAGTACATTTGTGTCTCAGAGTTCCTAGTCGTTTGAAGACATCCCTCTTGATAATGGGTAAACGTAGAATTTAAACTTTATATTTTTTTCCAATTTCCAGCCAGACCTATATTGATATCCATCACCAACGGTCGGACTGGAAATGGATACAATAATGGAGAATCAGTGAGCATCACAAATGGACGAACCCTAAACCTAACATGTTCAGTTCAAGACGCTAGACCACCTGCAGAACTGGGGTGGCACGTTCCTGAAGAAGTAGAGGTTCGACTAGAACATCAGTATAACACTGTTCAAAGTGACGCTTACGTCTCTCGACGAGTTGTTTCTGTAACTCCGTCCAGGGAAGATGATAACGAGATTTTCCGTTGCGTGGCTTCGCATCAGGAGCTGGATAATGGACTTCAATTGTTCATCCTCCTCGATGTTCAAGGTGATTATCTTACTATTGATATGATTTCATGATTGTTCACTGTGTGTGTATGCGTGTGAGTTTGTGTGTGTTCTTTCCAAGGGGATATGCATCTAAATGTAAGGATTGTCTGAAATGGATGAAGCATTCAACATTTCCCAAAACACTTTCTAATCTTCTTTATTCTGTGATTTCTTCACCGCTAATATGCTGTTATCGTATTGATAGCAATAGTTTAACTCCGTATCTCTCCTTCTAATAGCGCGATCCGTATTGAAATTCTGGCTTTCCATTTTTTATTCCACTCAGTACCGCCAAGTAACCTCCAGCTTAGCGCGTATGGATCCATAACTACTAATGCAAAAGAGTCAAGGAGTGTCAATGTCTTCGAATACTCGGCAACATCATTCACCTGCAAGAGTATAGGATCTCGCCCTACAGCTCTTATATCATGGACCCTTGCTTCGGACGACGACTTGGGTACCACGACCTCTACGTCTACCACGAATAAGGCCGACCAAGGTTTACGCGACACCATTTCCACTCTACAATTGATCCCAAAAAGAATCCATCACAATCAACTTCTCATATGTGTGGCCTCTGCTGGTATGAACCAACGCCAAACAGAAGTGAGGGTTGTCGTCTATGGTGAGTATTCGTAAGTTCCATTATATATATATATATACATCATCTTCCCGAATTCACAACAGAAGACCGAATGCGGTTTGAAACATAATGTAACAAACTTTGACATAGATATATCAGATTTACATTTTACATTTTAAACAACTATGTGTATTCATAACGCGCTTCCTCTTTTGTGTAGCAAGATATTGGAAAGGAGTGAAAATTGTAGAAAGTCTTTAGTGTCAAACCTTCGTGATAGCTCAGATGATTTCTCACATAGATATCAAAAAATTGTCTTTTTTAAATATGAGTTAAATGTGATACGTAGATCGTTGTTGCAAGTCACTGGGGCTACTAATCTTAATATAGTGACATAAGAAATACACGTTGATTTTCAAGGACCACCGGATCCTCCCTACCTTAACGGAACGGACGGTTTACAGGATGGGGTGTCATCAAATGTTACTTGCACATCGAACAACGGCTACCCAGCACCAATATTCCAATGGTACCTTGGATCAAAAAACGTCACCAAAGATTGTAACACGCAGTCTTCGAGGAATAGACATCATCGAATGGATGCCATAAGTGTTTTCAATTTCATACCCACGGTAGATGATCATGGGGAACTTCTTGTCTGTCAAGTATTTCAACCAAACGCTACATCCATGCAGTCTTGGAGAATCAGTGCTGTTCTTAATGTGCTATGTAAGTTTGATTAATGTCAACCTAACCCATTCATCATGTAGATCTTACGAAACAGGTTAATAAATTCGCCTCACCGTCTAAAAAAGCATTACAAACATTGAAATTACTGTAACTGTCCTTTTTGCATTGAGCTGAAGATTATCTTTACTTTTCCATGATTATATTAAAAAGCCAAAGGTACGTTTTTTGTTACAACCAAAAACAACCAGGTTTGATTCTGTCTTATCAATAACTATTTGTGTTACAATAACATTTCTTAACCATATAGATCTGTATTGAAACCTAAGGATTGGTCGAGATTAATACAAAAGGATAGACCGTTCCATGTCAGTGTCATGGTTCTGGCGTGTTACACATACAGACTATTGGCAACCATTAACATATGTATTTATTTAGGCTCATCAGGAATATCATCTTGAATTATTTCTACATGACCCTCGCTTTGTTGTTTCTTGGACGTATTTTCTTCTTTCTAAATACATATATGCAGATTCTCCTGTCATTGTGGACTACTCTGTTCGTCGGGTTTCCACTAGTCAACAGAGCGTTGATGCAATCATTACATGTACATCAGATAGCAGACCTCTAGCCTCAATAACATGGTTTTCTAATAGCGCGGAGCTCAACAACAGCAACCGCCATCAGATTCACCACAGTCTTCTTCAAGAAGATACCTTGAGGTCGAGTAATTTGGTTATTTCCAATATATCGACCGAAGACGATGGCAACTATACATGTTTGGCTGAGACAAGGCTTGGGAACGACAGCGCAACCTTTACCTTTTCATATTCTGGTAAATAGTTCACTATCAGACCAAGGTGCATGCGTGTCATATTGTTGAGAAGACACATTGCCTGGTACATAGCTGTGCCATCGACAATACTAGATGACAAAAGAGAACAGTATGATACCGTTACGATTGTAAAATCTAGGTAATGAGATAATAGCCCAATTACAGTAACTATGGAGTTATTATTTTTTTTTAAACGGTAGTTTACTGTGCCGACTTTTAGAAACGGTTGATGGTTAAAGGGATCATTACACGTCCGGGAACGTTGCGGTGAAAATTGATTTGGGTTTTACTTCGCCAAGGATACATTGTAAATGTAATGGCTGTAAGTTGGGTTGATGTGAGGTGTAGGATTATAATTAGGGTTATGTGAATAGGTATATGGTTTGGCCCAGGTTTGAAATTTAGAGTTCAGTTAGTGTACGAAGTGATTAGGTTCTACCAAAATAAATTTTATTGGTTTTATTTTTTTTATTTTGGGGTAACAAAACTTGTTCAAGAGATTATCCCTCAGTACATAACACTGTCATCATTTCATTGAATTTCTCCCAGGGATTCCAGATCCACCTTATGAGTTCATCGTCGATTAAAACCAGACGAGATCATCTGCTCTCTTCGTTACTTGGCAACCAGGAATCGATGATGGGCTTCAGTGAAATATCACTTTGGAGCGTATTACGGGGAAAATTCATCATTAAATGATTTGTGTATGTATCGAAAAGAAAATATATATGCATTCAGTCTTTTACAAATAATTATTGAAATATAGGTTCATGAGTATACATTGAAAAATAAGAACATGAATACAGCTCGCCATAAACGGAAAAGCACACTCTGTCGTTAGGATGAGGACATGGTGATACACTCATTATGAGCTTTTACTTAATGTATTCATTTAATTAATGATATAATACAAAAACGTGATTAGGAATAAATGGCTGAATTATTCACATTTTACATGAAAATTTGCAAATATAATATCACACAATAATGCAAATGGTACAATTATACAGACGCAAGATTATAATGAGGATAGCTTGACCACTGTAGTTAAAATAATTAAGGAAGAAGATAAATAAAAAAAATCAATATTAGTCATAAAACATAATTCGTAATTCAATGGAGACTGAATAGGAGGTTAATGCATTTACCATATATGTAAATATAAAAAGGGAAATATATTTCTAATACAAAAATTGAGTATTGAAATGTGTACAAATATTGGAAAACTATAAGCCTTTTAAGTGGTCAATAAACTTTTTAAATTGTAATCGGGGTTTGAAAGGTGAGGAAGTTTAATTGTATATCGTACTATAATCTAGTATTATATTCATTGATTTATAATTTAGTTAATATGATATTGCAGGTAGGTATTTTCTTTACCTAAGTTTATTGCACGACAGATAAAAAAAATATCATTAATTGAACCAATAACTAAATAACTAAAACCCAGAGGTGGGATCATTGTATCGTCCTCACAATCAACATTCCCTCATTGTTTTCATTTTACTTTAAATTTAGACGCACGAAGTGAATGAGGTAGGAGAGAGCACTTCTTTATTAGCGCTCTTATCTTGCCAACAAAATTGGAATAGGTTTGGACATTTCGCAATGATCGAGAATTTTAAAAATGATCGCAAGAGAAGAAGCCAGGAGTTCCGATTTGACGTTATTCTGGCCAATCATTTGACCAGACTTAATACCATCTTCTCCCGTCTTTTGTAAATGGTAGCCAGTCCCAATTCTCTGTATATTTTTTGTTTGTTATTGGAACTTCATAATTTATTCATTCATTTATTTATTTACAGTTTAATTTCAGCAGGTTTGCCTTAACAAATCACTGTCCCTGAGGGCCCTGCACAATAAACACAACATGTTTAAAAAATGTACAAACGTTGTAAATACATATTAAACACTTAAATAACATAGCAAACAAAAGTTATGCAACCTAAGATGAATAAAATAATAAATAATATTAAAAAATATATATATTGCAAAGTGTTATTAAACATAATATATGATATGGTATGATCGAAACATTCAATAGTTATGTGTCCATGTACTGATTACTGCCGTTTAGAGGAAAATGAGGTAATAAATAGGAAAACGTCAAGAAGGGATAGAATAAGGTAGAGGACAGAAAAATGGTGAATAGGGAGTGGGAGAAAAATAGAGAGAAACGGAGAGAAAGTGGGAGAACAAGTGACTACGTAGCATACAGGACACATGAGTCAGATAATTAAAAGAAGATGTCCTAGAAGAGTTTAAAAGTACGGTACACGAAACGCAGAAAAAATGAGAGGGGTAAAAACCCAAAGGGAGAGACAGAGAGAGATTAAGGGAAAGAGTAAGATCCTTTGCACTTGTACAATAACATATATCTTAATTCGTTACGCGGTAATGTATCAGGATAGCACAAAAACACTAAAACAAAAGTTGCTTCAAATCATTTGAGTGATTGGAATAGTCTCTGTTCGGCATTCAATTAATTCCATTGATTCGACTTTATTTCCTACAACTTCGTTTGCCACTTTCGTTTACAAAAACATCCGTTTATTGAAGGGAGGCAATTTTTTTGTTTCGTGTTTCATACGAGTATTGGGGTTTCTTGTTACGTTGGCATTTATACTGGGGACCATTCCATTAACACATTTGTAATCTTTGCTCAATCTATGAGACCTGCCACCTTGAAGGTATGTTCCCCATTTTTAAGGCCTGATATAAATATGGTAAGTGGGTTCTTGGATGCGCTCCCAGGACAATTGTTGCGAATATACTATGCATTTTTACTAGTATAAAAGTCCATCTAAACGGTTTGACTAGACAACATCACAATATTCGATTAGTGACATTACGAGGGAGGAACATAGTTACATTAACATAACACTTGGAATTGATTGCTTTGCAGATTTTCTAAGAAAACTAATTTCAATTTTCTTTGTAATTCTATTTGCCTTAAAGTCACCATGTTTTAATCGTGATTATAAACTAAAATGTGTGTAGTGGTAGTTATTTTACCTGACTGCTAAGAAAGGACAAATGCTTGTTAGTATGCAACCAGAGGACTGACGGCTTTAGGTCCTCTCCGACAGACTTGGTAATGATGATCAATGCATTACCAAAGGGCACTGCGCATTGCATTGGCTTCAACCCCGGGTCGCCGGATTACGAGACCATTGCTCTACCAACTGAGCTTTCGGCCTCCTCATATAAAGACACCTAAGTGTTAATTAATTTTAACATTAGATGGCTGAAACACAATTAGCTTTGGCATCATGTGCACCCTATATTAATTACTTCAACTACATCAAAAGCCTTTGAAAAACTTTGCAACCAATTTGTTTTTCAATTAACAACAGAAAGTGATTATTCACAATGTCTGAAGAGAAAGAGCGCCCTCTTGTTCAAACGTTTACAGCATGCATACTGTCATTTTAAATCCATGGCTTGGTTAAGTCTGTGAAACTGAATCGATGTCAGAAGGACAACGTTATATTTTGTCACTTCTAACTCTATAATCACCAACTATTTCTCCAAAGTGTGGTTTATTAGTTCAAAAGCATTTACTATTTCTGTACTGTCGGTTTGCGTTCATAATCATCGATAGTGTGTGTTACAAGCTTGTCATATAGAATTTATAATGGCAATATTCGATTGCTAAAAAATGACGGCGATTTGTGCTGAAGTCGTTCTTTTTCTTGCCGTTATCATCTCAAGATCTGGTGAGTTTTAATTCATGTTAACTCGATAAACGTTGTTCGTACTTAGTCCAGGCGAAGCATTGGGGAGATGTAATAATGTAATGAATTAAATATGGGTTTCTTTCCCTTGATTTAAGTCTAATTTCACCCATACAGGATCACGTGCATTTGAAGTATCGATTCGGACAGGCGACTCTCTACCAGTCATCGGGGAAGATTTCACACAAGTATGTACCTTCACGCCGCAAAACAGGAATCGACTTGTAATATGGGAAAGGAGTGGTGGTCCTAATACGCTGGCCTCTCACGACTGTCGGGAATATCTTTCTTGTCGGTTTACTTCTCTTGACAAATGGAAATACAGCTTGTTAGCAGACTATAGCACTGTGAATCTAACAATAAAACGACTTGACCTAAATGATGGAGACAATTACGAATGCACTGTAAGTGGTACACATGGACCAGCGAGTTCAGGGTCAACTAGCGTGCAAGTGACGCCATTACCTGCAGGTAAAAACGTAGTCTTTACTTTACGAATTTAGTATTCAAAAACAAAGCTCTTTCCACAGTATTGTTTACACATAGCTCAAAGGAAAGTCGTTCTTTGTCAAACATTAAACCCAAACATGCCGGCACATATTACAAATACAGGTTTAGCATATTGTGTTTTTTTAATGGGAAAATCGAGGAAACCCTTAATTCGGGCATGTCTTTTTATTCTCATTTGCTATTTCATTTTGAGTTATGAATATATACTACTCTAAAAATATATAAATTATAATATTCGGAAACAAACTAACATGAGTCACACCAAAAACATGTGTACTTGGATATGTATGTGATGTGAAGTAGCTAACTTTGAAAGACTGTGGTATTAAAGCGCAAATAAAGATTATTTCCATGGAGGTAGACTATGAGAGCGGAAAGTACAATTTGACATGAGCTTTATTCATCGTAACTGTTCCCTCTTTTGACCCCAGTTGCGCCCTATTGGCTCTTTATCACCGATGAGAGATCGATTGATTATCACCCTAACAACGCAAATATAACAGTAACTGCTGGAGAGACGTATGAATTCACATGTGCAGCAGATTGGGCAAGGCCTCCTGCAGTACTGGAATGGCGTATACAAGAGGGTATAACCTCTGTTCTTCAGGATCAGTCTGATGTTGTACGAGACAACGGTTATGTCTCTCGTACAGTTGCTACAATCACGCCATCTAGGGATGATCAAGGAAAGATTCTGCGCTGTACGGCATCACATCCACAACTACAAAATATTCTTCAACGCTCAGTTCACCTGAATGTTCAAGGTGAGTAAACGTGCTTAAGTAGAGAGCACAATGTCGTTGTTGTTTTGTGTTGCCGATGTCATCAAAGCTGAGTCCATGTCCTGTTTTTGTTACTCTTTATGAACTGCTCTACTCAGATCACAAAATTAGAACAGTTTCTAAGGCATTATCTTAATGAATATTAATGAATGTTTTTCAAGAGATTCATATTTTCTCTACAAGTATATTGGCTAGATCCAAATGTACAAACCGTAGAATACACAGTAAGCTCGTTTCTTGAAACTTTATCTAGCATATCTGACATGAATTTATATAATGATTTATGTTCTTCTCATTCTCTTTTATTTAGTTCTACCCTCTAGCATGTTACTATTTCAAACTGGACATAACAAGGAACACGAATCTGTGTCAATCTTAGTTTACGTTCATGAAGGTTCATCGACTTCAATCACTTGTAAAAGTATTGGATCATTACCAGCAGTTGAACTATCATGGAGTTTTCTTGGTGACACCAGCAGTATTCCTGGCAACTCAAATCTTTCAAGGTATCGCAATGCTTTAGATGGAAGTTTGTTTGACACCGAAAGTACCATCGCAGTACATCCAGAGTTAAAGCACCATGGAATGTTCATTCAATGCCATGCATCTTTTGACGAAGTCTTTGTTGATCACCTGATAGCCAAGTTGATCGTTTACGGTGAGTTTTGATTCTTTCAATATATCAGTATTCGATCTTACTTTAATGTAAATGTGTTAGACTTACTGAATGTCTTTTCAATACTAACATTTTAAAAGAGGTTACTGTTTTATTTATCATAATTTACCCAATCATAACGAAATCCTCATCAAAGTCATTTATAATTTGACATAACCTGGGTTGGTAAGGGGAAGAGCGAACGTCTACCCTTATGACACTGGGTTGCCTCCTTTCTGTACAACTAAATACAACGTATAAGAGATTTTATGTTTTACCAAAGGACATCCTTAAGGCTTTACACATGATTATTCATTTTATTTATGTTTTAAGGCTCACCAGATGATGTTAACATATCTACCCCCGGTGATGTACAGGAATGTATAGAAACCAATATAAGCTGCAGAGCTGTTAATGGGTACCCTGCTCCGCTCATCCATTGGTACATCGGGTCTAGAAATGTGACACATGATTCGTCTCGAAAGATTTCAGTTAATGCAGCTCGTCGGTATGATGCTGAAAGCACCCTTACCATCATACCAAAGAAGATTGATCATGGGAAACCTCTTCTCTGTCAGGCAGTTCAACCTACAGTTCTCTCAATGCGAGCAGTGAATGATAGCGCGTTGCTGAACATATCATGTGAGTATCCATTTTCATTGAATCTCTTGGTAAGATTTTATGATAGAGAATCAGGACCATGATTTAAAACAGATTTTGTATCTACAATGTTTATCTGTTTCTTGTTATCCTATATTTCAATAAATAACAAATAATACAAAAAATCTCCAAAAAACTGCGTAAAAAATTGGTCTGTTCGAGAATGCGTTCATCATCGATTTTAAAGAGTCCTCGACAACGATATTTTCCCATTTTAATTCTGCACATTTTCATTTTTATTTGTTTCTAAAATTCTGGAAATACTTCGCATGTCCCCTGTGGGTAGCCGTTTTCCAATCTTACAACATGATTCGTGTGGAAGTAACGGGCTATATCAACATCTTTTGACAAGTCTGTTCATTCTGTTCCACCTCCATACCATATTACAATTCTGTTAAAAACAAATTGTTCAATGTTTTCTCTATACACTAGACGGCCCAGTTGTTTTCATTAATTCCCGACGGCTTGCATCAAATAAAGTACCTGCCGGATTTCTGTTGACATGTACTGCAGACGCAAATCCTCTTGCCTCTGTCTTCAATTGGTTCTGTAACGACACACTTTTTTCTAACGGCATCGGTAACATATCACTCTCCGGGACTTTACCCGAAGATGAAACGCTGACGTCCAGCGAATTGGCGATTCGAAACCCCCTGTACGGAGATCCTTGTGATTACAAGTGCATTGCTGTTTCAAGCTATGGTTCCGGTAGTGCCGTCTTCATTTCACCGTTTTCTCGTAAGTAGAATTGTGTTTTTCATGGTATCTTTAGCTTCAATTTTGTCTTGTCATTTCGATTCTCTCTGTTCATTTAAATAAAGGTTGCTTGCTTCCAAAGAAAATCATTCAACCCATATCCATGAACTATCCCGCCATTTATCAAATTGTTAATGATCTAAAATGCTGGCAATAAAAGAACAGTCGCTACCGAATTTAACACTTTACTCCCGATTAACCTTAAACTGCAGTGATTCCCGATTCACCTTCTTGGTTAATCATCGACCAAAACCAAACGATATCTTCAGCTCTCTTCGTTGCCTGGCAAACCAGATTCAACATCAGGTTATGACACAATTTGATTTGATTAAACAAACTATCGACAAACATAAGGGTAATGGAATCAATAGAGTAGCCATGGCTCCAAATCGGTGACTCCACTCGTCTCCCTTTTAGTCGTACTGCGAAGAAGGGTGTCTGAACTTTTCGATCATGGAGACTGTACTGTCTAGGACACTTCAAAGGCTGTTCTTGACACAGCTAGAGACTGGAAGAATTTGCTAATATCAAGGCTTTTTGAAAGTGGAGTGGGGAAAAGTTGAAAGATGACATATTTATACGATGAACCCATGAATGATAAAAACCAAAATCACAATCTAGCCCAACATAGTACAAAAGACTACTACAGACTGGTAACCTACCTACCTACCTATCAATGATGATTCTTAAAGTGTATTAAATACCTCACTTTAGAAATCCAGTCATCTGATTGGTCGAAATTGGAGTCGTGATTTTAGCCATTCCCTTAAAATGCCAAAACCGGTCAATAGTCTTTTGAAAAAAAAGCCCTTTTCAAAAGACCATTGACCGGTTATGGCATTATACGTATATGCGTGCAATCTCAATGAGAAGGATTTTAGCACACAAACTCGAGTGGTGCGCTATCAGACACCCTATTAAGACTAGGTCTCGATAGCGTAAACAAACTTGATTACCGTTATTGGTAAGTCGCACATGCATTCTATGACCCTTTTTGGTATATAGAAGTTATAATGACTGCCTTAATATTCGAGGCATAGTTGTTTTTATAGGCTCTCGGGGATGTTACATGATTATGCTAGCACGATCATGTAACCTTCCATTGAGCGTATAAAAAACAATTATGTCTCTCATAGCAGTCATTATTACTATACTATTACCTGAAACATAATTTTGGTTTAGGTGGAATATACAAGTACAGCCTATACAAAAAAGATTAAAAAAAATAATAATTCCGGAGTTTTATAGGTAAGATTTAAGAAAATGAAGGATAATACCAAACATTCCGTATAGGACTAGCACTAAACCCTTTATTAAACGTGAGTTACATGAGCGCCTGTTATAAACCGGTGGGCACATGTATGTTGATTAGTCCATTAAACAAGAAGTTTGTTTCTGTTCACTGAGCGTGTATTTAAACTGCAGAATCTCTTTGAAGAAGAATAATGACTACAGTAAAGTAACATGGGACCCCTTGTATCGAAGGCTTTAAACAAAATGGTGATTTGTACACTTGTTTATCCCATGATTGTTTGGTGTGCGTGGATGTGTTCAACCCAAAATCAATTATATTTGTGATAACCGAAACGAAAACATTTTCTAAAACACTAAAACGTCTTTATGAAGCGCAAACAGGTAAAAACTAATACATACCTTCTCCCTCGTACTTAGTACAGAAATATATATCCTCTCCTGGTATTTCTCTACCTATTATATTTTCCAAATGCTAAACAATTAAAAGGCATTATCTAAAGTCCAATCAAAAGTACATGATACTAAATGACGTATACTGTCATTTAACCTTATACTGCCCAAAGTACCAATAAAAGTAAGTTAATGAAACGCCCTTGTTATTGAAAACTGACAGACCCCTTAAACGTATATATTTTAGAGAGATGAATTGCTTTCATTTTCGTTAACAATTTAAAAAGCATATCAGCCACTTTGACATTGGAAACCATTACTGCGCATCGTTCATTATTTATTATCCAGATATTATGTCACGTTGCAGGATTGTTCATGCAGCGCAAATGTCAAGAGGTGGAATACAGAAACAAGAAAAATGTTCAAGATATGTCTAAGTACAGCTTGAGGGTAGATTCCTCCAGCAGAAATTTAAATGTTAGGAATTTAACAGTGGATGACAGCGGCAGATATCAGTGCTGACTATTTGCATCTTTTGATGCAGTTCGAAATAATATTGTATTGAAGATATTGTTATCATGTAATTTTTTCTGACATTAATCTAGATAGCTTAATCTATTTGAGGTGTGTGCTAAATCACAATATAAACGATTTATTACTAATTCAAAATCAATACATCATTCGATTTTGTTAATAAATCAGTCTTGTCAGATGTACCGTGATCAATAACTAGTACTTTTAATTCTTATTAAATTATCATTATTATGTATCAAGTTCGATCCGTGTTTGAGAATGATTCAATCTAAGGAATTGTGCATATACAATTGAAATAATGATATTTGCATTTGTCTATGTCCATAATTGGTCTTAGAATTTGTTAGACACGCAAGTTCACAAGACATGTATTCAGTGTTAACTATATATATATATATATATATATATATATATATATATATATACATATACATATATATATATATATATATATACATTTTTCTTTAATTCCAGCAATGCCTGGATTGATATCCATCACCGACGATCGGTATGAGGATGAGTACAAGAATGGATCATCAGTAAGCATCACATCTTGTCAAACCCACAACCTAACGTGCTCAGTCCAAGACGCTAGACCCTCTGCAGAACATGAGTGGCAGATTTCTGGAGAAGTACAGATTCGATTAAACGATTAATATAACGCTGTTCGTGGTGACGCTTTTAACTCTCAAAGAGTTGTGTCTGTAACTCCGTCTAGGAACGATGATGGAAAGATTTTCCGTTCGTTGTGTGGCATCGCATCGGGAGCTGGATAACGGGCTTCAATTGTTCATACGCCTCGATGTTCAAGTTCATTATCTTACTGATGATATCATCCCATGATTGCTTGGTGTGTGTGGTTGTGTTCTGCCCAATAGATTATGGATCTGAATGTGAGAATTACATGAAGTGGATGAAACATTCAACATCTCCCAAAACGTGCCAAACTCTTGTTTATTCTGTACTTTCTGGTAGGGGATCATGAGAACGTCACTAGATCACATGATGACTACATAGCTTATATACCTATATCTGTATCTCTCCGTTCAGTAGCTTACTCCATATAAAAATTTGGTTCTCCCTTTTTATTTCAACTCAGTACCGTCAAGTAACCTTCGGCTTACCGCGTATGGATCAATAACTACCAATACAACAGAGACAATAAGTATCATTGTCTTCGAAGAGTCGGAAGCATCTTTCACCTGCAACAGTGTAGGATCTCTCCCTATAATTCTTATATCATGGATTATTGGTTTGGACAACCTGGGTAGCACAACCTCTACCACCAATCAGGCCGACCCAAGTTTAGGGGACACAGAATGTACTCTACGATTGATTCCAAAGAGGAGGCATCACAGTCAACTTCTCAGATGTGTGGCCATACTGCTGGTATAAACCAACGTCGAACAAAGGTGAGAGTAGTCGTCAATGGTGAGTATTCGTAAATTGTATTAACTCAACATAATTTTTACTATTTCACAAAGAAGACCGAAAGCGTTCTGGGACATACTGCAACACACTTCGACATTGATATATACCTTGGCATATAAACTTTACATTTTGAATAGCAGGGTGTAACATCGATATGTGAGTGTAAGAGTAAAGATGACAATAACTAGGAAATGCAAAATGTAACCTATTACGTCTGCATGTCACTTGTGGAATATGATAGAGGAATGAAAATAAATGAAATTACTCGTCCTAATTTTAACAATTTTTTTTTCTTTTTAAAATATAAATGGAAAAGAAGAACAAATACAACATGATAGTTAAAAAATATGTATAATATAATATTTTTAAAGTTTATCAACCATCCATTACGAGATGATCCCCATAATACGACCCTATTCCAAATCCAACCTTATTTCAACATTATCAAGAAGCATTGTTTTTTGTTTACAGATAACGAAATGTTTTAAGTACGGTACTGAGGATGTTTGACCATCGGGAAATGTGTCGTAAGCTAAATACGGCTTTTGGGGCTTCGTTTATTCAGTTTTTGATTGCAGGTGTAAATGTACATGATGGTTTGAACATGACTCTTAATTATTTGTATTCGTTATTTTCTATTTATTTATTATCAAATAAACACACTTTACTATTTCAAAATTTGTCCTGCCTTATTAAAAATCATTATCTTTGTATTTTCCGTATTATTTCTAAATTTCCCTTCACACAGTGTTCATTTATATGGTTTAATGCAATTTGAAGTCGAAAATCCATTCAGATACTATAACCAGGTCATCTGCATACAAAACACATGACATTTTCTCTCCGAATGTAATGTTACGGGACGAAAATTATCTCCGAAAGAATCTATAATATCACTTTTTGTTTTAATGTTTAGTTTAATACATTATTAGACTTTGTCATGGTTAGCATCAGGCGCAGATCCTAGTGGCGATTTTTCCGGCCTGCCCCCCCCCCAGCCCCCAAAACTGTTTTAAAAAAATAGGATAATAACGTACATTTAAAAAAAAATATTTAAAAAATCGATCAACCACCTAAAAATGGCAAATAAATAATAATAAGGGGTTCTCCTTTCCACCCCCTCCCCTAGTCCAGAATCTGCCCGGTCCTTTGTAATTCCTACACACTTGATTGAAGCCGTCGAAGATGGCGTCATCAACAAACTCATAATTATGGTCACCAGCCCAGCCTGAGGACCGCCGGGCGTCCTAATTTAATGATCATGCCATCATCGGCTGGTAGCAAGAGAGAGGTAGCGTTGGTGTGGTGGAGATCAAAATTAAATACGCCAGATTTTAGTTTAATAACCAGAATTTCTTTCCCATTCCTACCTTGCCATTGTTTATTTTTTTGTGGGAAAAGAAATACATTGCTTCCTGTTTGTGTTTGTAATTAGAACTTTTGAAGTTCTGGTATCACACACAGATAAAGCGTATATTTTTTATGTCGAAAGGCTAAACTCTTACTATATATAGTATTTGGATATCTTCAAGTTGGAAGTAATTTGGTCACGATGTCTTAAGAGAAAGAGCGCCCCTCGTGTTGAAATATTTACAGCATGCACCCTTTAATTTTATATCGATGGTTTGGTGGCATTTGTGAAACTGAATCGGTGTCAGAAAGACATAATTATATTTTATTCACTGCTAACGTTATAAATCACCAACGATTCATCCAAAGTATGGCCTCTTTGTTCAAAAGCATCTAATCTTTTCGTACAGTCTGCTTGCGATCGTATTTGGTATAGGGTCATCATATAGAATTGTTAATGGCAATATTCGATTGCTGAATAATGACGTCCATTTGTGCAGAAGTTCTTCTTTTTCTCGTCATTATCATCTCAAAATCTGGTAAGTTTTACCTAACTATATCAAAAGTGTGAAAATAAGTATATGAATACTACGACTACAATACTACAATACTGGTACTTGGCCCAGGCAAAGAATGAGAAAGATGTAACAATGTAATAAATTCAACATACTCACCAATCGTCATTGCATTCGTATTTTTCCACATGCTGTCTATTTCATAATCCGCCAATATTTTGTTACTCTCTTTATTGTATGATGTCAGTACATATTGTAATAGAATTATAGCATATCTACGATTTTATAGCAATTCTGCTCATTGTCAACAAACCGGGTCTTAAAGCTAAAGTATAAAAGAATTGTATAATACTCAGATCTTTGTCGTACATCTCATTTATACTTAGGCATTGCTTTCCATTTCAAACAAGTATTGAAAAATGTTCGGGCGAGTTAAATGATATACATTTAACATTGGGCAATAGTCATTCATCGTAAATGTGTTTATCAGAGTATGGATTTTATCAGAGGCCACGCAAAAGGGGGCAGTACGGGTGGGCAGGCCCCATCCAGTGGTGGGAAACAATATAAAAAAAAAAGTGAGAGGAGAGTGAGAATGTGAGAAGAGATAGGGTAAAGGTCGAGGAAAGAAAACAGCTGAAGCATCTCCCGCACCCTTTCCCCATAATCAATTTCCATTTCATTTTCTGAATACGACCGGTGTCCCGTCCCCTCCCTTTCCCATCATTACCGTGTCCCTATAATGGGTAGTCTCATTCTACGTTTCTAATTGAAGATTCTATAAGCAATGTACTAGATATCTCTCGTTTGAATGTTCTTCCATTTCAACCGTACAGGATACCATGCAGCATTTAAAGTGTCTATTCAGTCATACACTTCTCTTCCCGTCGTCGGGGAAGATTTCACACTGGTCTGTGCATTTACGCCAAAAACGTGGAATAGGCATATTGTTTGGGCAAAGGGTAGCAACGCCTTTGTGGCCTCTCACATCTGTCAATTAGATCCTCCCTGCGAGATAATCGTTTCTCACCCTTCGCGGTTTAGTTTCTTGGCAGACTCTTCCAGTGGAAATCTAACAATAAAGAACATTACATGGGATGATAGGAGTAATTACAAGTGCTCAGTAAGTGGTACCCAAGGGCGATCGAATTCAGGATTCACTAGCACGCAAGTAACACCACTGTTACCAGGTAAAAACAAATTCTTCAATCCGGAATTCAGTACTGAGAAATAAAGCTCATTTTCCCTCAAAGGGAACTCGTTATTTATAGAATATCAAACCTAAACATGCCGGCGAATAATTAACTTGATACGGATTTAGCTTACTGTTGTTGTTTTTAGTATTATATTTTTTAAAATTATCATTTGCATAAGGAGTTATGATTATGTACCCTTGACTATCATAATCGTAAACAAACTAACTTACAATCAAACCATCTATTGATTGTACATGGAAAAAGTCTGTAATTTTAGTTAGCATTTCGTGAATGAATATGCTAAGAGCCATTACAAGGAAATAGACTATTAAAATGAAAAAGTACATTTCGAAGTGAGTTTGATTAATTGTGACTTCTCCATCTTTTGATGCCAGCTCCGCCTAATTGGCTCTTTATCACGGATGAAATATTGGGCAGCGGTTTTTACCACAATAACGCCAATATAACGGTAATTGCTGGAGAGCCGCATAACATCACATGTACAGCATACGGTTCAAGGCCTCCCGCAGTACTGGAATGGCGTATACCAGATGAAGTAACGGTTATTCTTCATGATCAGTATAATGTTATACAAAGCAGCAGATATGTATCTCAGAAGACTGTAACAATCACGCCCTCTAGGAATGACCAAGGAAAGAATCTTCATTGTGTGGCATCACATTCAAAGCTACAAAATAATCTTCAACGCTCAGTTTTCCTGTATGTTCAAGGTAGGAAATACATGCCCAGTGCAAAGCGTATTCACTTTTTCGCATTCTGGCAGTGGCATCTGTTTAATGAAATAGTACATCAATGTGAGTTAAGTGAGCACACGTATTCTGTTGTTTTTTTACCCTGTGTCAACTGTTCCCTTCAGTTCTCAACTTGTAACTTTATAGGGCAATATTCAATAATGAAATGTCTTATTTCTTTTAGGACTTTTATTTTTTGTTCACATATTTTTTTTCTTTTAGCATAAGATTCACAGAACCAGATTTATATTACCAGAATTATATATATATCTAATTTTTGTTCTGTAATAAAATTATACCGACCATCATGCTCCTTTAAACAACTGGAGATAACCAGCAATGTTATTTAGCATTTCTTACACGATTTTTACATACGATTTCACGTTCTCTCTCTTCCTCTCTTTTATGAAGTTCTACCTTCCAGTATGTTATTTTTTCCAACTGGAGATAACAAGGAACACCAATCTGGGTTAACATTCTTTAACGTTCAAGAAGGTTCATCGACTTCAATCACTTGTAAAAGTGTCGGATCATTACCAGCAGTCGAATTATCATGGACACTTGACGACACCCAAAGTTCTCCCGGTAACATAATCCTTTTAAAGTATCGCAATGCTTTAGATGAAAATCTGTTTGACACTGAAAGTATCATCACAATACATCCAGAGAGAAAGCAACACGGAACACTCCTTCAATGCTTTGCAACTTTAGGAAGCTTTTTTGATCGACGGGGAGCCAGACTGATGGTTTACGGTGAGTCTTTTTTAAATGACTTTGATGACAAATGTGAAGTATTAATACGTCTTATGTACTGAAAGTCCAATTCATCACTAAGAATTCGAAAAGGTTGATGTCGTTTTTATTCTTATCTACAAAAGCTACGGAAGCTATAATGTTATTATAGTTAATAATTATGAACCTCCTGGGACTGGGAGAGGAAAAAGAATGCTTGTCGCCCTGAGCCTCGTCTTTCTCTTCTTCGCTGTATATAGCTTGTTTTAGTTTACCAAAGACAAATTCGAATCACTATCTTTGTATTCTGTTTATGACAGGTTGTATTCTTTACTTTCTCATAATAATATTCGTTAAAGAAATCAATATAGTTTTCGTTCAAATTACTCCGTCGAGATTGTTGTTATTAATTGGAATGACAACATTTGAAACTTCATTGATAAAAATGAACAAACAGTTGAAATATTAATGGATTTATCCAAAGCTTTCGATACATTACCGCATCCAATTGTATTATCTAAGATGTAATATTAAGGAATTCGTGGTATGCCTTATAAATAGTTTAATATCTACCTAACTGTCAGAAAACAGTACACTGTATACAATTCGCATTGTTCTGACAATCATCGTTTAGTTTATGGGGTACCTCAAGGGTCGATACTCGGACCCCTTCTGTTTTTAATCTGTATTAATGATATAACAAAATGGACAATTTTTTTCATTACGTATTATATGCAGACGATACTACTTTTGTACTGATGCAATTAATCTTCATTTACAATTTGTTCATTATTAGTTTTGTATGTAATAAATTATCATTACATGTTCTGAAAACTATTATGTAGTGTTCCTTAATCCTACAATAAGTCAAACGTTTAATATGATATGTGCATTTTTATTCATAATCCTGAAATAGAGAATTGTTTAACAGTTATATATTTAGGAGTTGTGTTGGAAAAAACATTTATCATGGGATTCTCTCATAAATTATATTTGTTCGAAAGTGTCTCACTATATTGATTTACTTTGTCACATGAAAGACTTTGTTCCTCTACGAATTGTATTATTGATGTATAATGCCTTTATTCTACCCGATGTTATGTAATGTATTATTGTCGGGGCTAATCCTTATCCTTCAAAATTAATTAAATTACACCGTCTTACAAAAATGCATTACGCATTTGCTCAAATGCACACTATCAGGCCCCATCACTACCATTTTTTTTTAATTAATACGCTTGACGTTTTTGAAATTTATAGATTAAAAATGTGTATAATTATGCATCGTTCCTTTTTAGATACATTACCAAAAATACTTGATGAATATGTTTTTGTTAAATGTCCATGTCTACAATTATAAAACTAGACACAACCAGTTATTCCATCAATTAAAGGTCACAGCTCACTCCCTTTTTAAGTCTATTCGGTTCGTTGGTTCCATTATATGGAATACATTATCCCCCTAAATACGCAATACTCGATTTGGAAATTCCTTTAAAAATAAGTACAAGCGCCATTTAATGTAAAAGTATGTTTAAGTTAAATGCCATTTATTTTGTAAACGTCAGCTACCTTCAATAGATATGCTTTCATTCTTTGTAATGGGTGCATCAACTTGTCAAGCCACATAGGCTTTTATTGATACGACCTTTTTCATTTTCTAATAATTTGTATGTAAATGTTATTACTTTGTTTCACATATTTAACTTGTTTGGTATGTACCCTGTAAATGTTTATAGCTTCTTTTTTTTTTTTTTTTTTACTGAATTTTAAATGAAATGGATCAATCAATCAATCAATCCAACCCAAAACCATATACTTAATTTATATGTAAAGGCCTACCAGATAGCGTTAAAATGACCATATTAGAGGATCTACACCACGGTACAGAAACCAACGTAAGCTGCAGAGCTGTTAATGGATACCCTGCACCGCTCATCCATTGGTTCATTGGATCAACAAATTTGACACAAGATTCGTTGCTTAAGTCTTCAGTGAATGAAGATGACTCGTGTGATGCTGAAAGCACCCTTACCCTCATACCAAAGAGGTTTAATCATGGGAAACCTCTTCTCTGTCAGGCAGTTCAATCTACAACAACCTCTATGCGGTCGATGAATGATAGCATTGTGCTGAACATATCATGTGAGTATCCATTTACATTTCAACGCTTAGTACGGACATTTTGATAGAGAATCTCATAAAACTGCGTATGTTAATGGTCTGTTTATGCGTTCACCAACTGATCTCAAATAAATGGGGTATATTTTTATGTTCGTCTTTTTCACGCATGCCATTGACAAGTCTGTTCATCCCAATCCCATATCAAACCTCTGCTCAAAACCAATTTTGCAATGCTTTTTCTTTTTCTTTAGGATGCTGCTATTGTAGTAAAATTGCACCCTTACTTTTTGATGTGTAGTTTGCAGGCAAAAACCCTTATCCGTCGCAATGCGAAGGATGGTTTATGAAATATTATCAAGCTCTTCTCCCTCGTACAGAGAACAGAATAGTATACCCTTCCCTGTTATTCCCCTACCTATTAAATTGTCCAAGTGCTATGCAATAAAAGGCATTATTTTAAGTATAATCGAAAGTACAACAGTTTTGTCTTATACTGCCCAAAGTACCAGTCAAGTTAGTTTTCGAAACTCCCTTGTTATTTGAAACTGACAGCCCACTTACATACGTGTATGTTTTTTCAGAGAGATGAATTGCTTTCACTTTCGTTGCGCAAGAAAGAAGTTAATACACATACCAGCCACTTTGTTGTGTCCACTCATTCTGCCATTGGAAACCGTTACTGCTCATCGTTCATTTTTTTTTATTTTCCAGATATTAGGTTGCAGAATGGTTCATGCAGCGACCCTCCTAACTTGAAATATACAAGTAAATGAGACATAATATCAATATGCATAGACGTCTTCGCCTATTTCTCTTCTTAACTTTCATCGTTTCTAAGACATATGAGATGAACGTGTCTACTCGTATTCAGAACCCAGAAATCCTACCAGTCGTTGGTGAGGCTATCACCTTAGCCTGCACATATACCCCTCCATCGACACATCGCCAACTGCTTTGGATTGACGGGAATAACAATATCCTAGCTACATGTCAAGGGGTGGGATCCAGAAACGAGCAGAAAGTTCGACATATGTCCAAGTACAGTTTGAGGGCAGATTCTTCCAACGGAAATTTAACTGTTACGGATTTAACAGTGGATGACAGCGGCAGATATCAGTGCTCAGTTCTCACATCTTCTGATGCAGCTGCAAGTGAATTTGTATTGAAGGTACTGTTAACAGGTAATTTATTCTAACATTAATCCGGATAGCTTTATCTAATCGTGATGTTTGCGAAATTCCAATGTAAAATATTGATTACTCATTCCAAATGAATGCAACATTTTTTTTCCACTCAGGCTTTTGGTCATTGATAACTACTACTAAGATATATTCGTGACTGAAGATAATCCATACAATGGTACTTTACCATCAATATTGAGTTTGTGGTATGTTTATTTTGTTTATGTACAAAAAGGTCCTACAATCTGGCAGACACTCAAATGGACAAGATCTATATCCCAGTGGTAACCAAATGTATACATGTATATTTTGCTTAACTTCCAGCGACACCTAGACTCCTGTCTATCACCGACGATCAATCTGAGGACGGATACGTGAATGGAGCATCAGTGACCATCACATCTGGGAGAACACACAACCTAACATGTTCAGTCCAAGGCGCTAGACCACCTGCAAAACTGGAATGGCAAGTTCCCGAAGAAGTGGAGGTTCGACTGGAAGATCAGTATAACGTTGTTCATGGTGACGCTTACACCTCTCGAAGAATGGTTTCTGTAACTCCGTCCAGGGACGATGATGGAAGGATTCTCCGTTGTGTGGCTTTTCATCGGGAGCTGGTAAATGGGCTTCAACTATCTATCTACCTGGATGTTCAAGGTGATTATATTACTAATGATAACTTCCCAGGATTTATAGGTGTTTGTTTTCTGCCAAAGTTGATATGCATCGAAATGTGATGATTGTCTGAAATGGGTGAAAAATTGAACATCTCCTCAAACAATTCATACTCTTCTGTATTTTGTAAATTATGCTAGGGAATCACAAAAACTTCACTGAAACCCATGATGCATTCACCGCTTACATACTTGTATCATATTGCTAACAATAGAGCTAAAATGCTGGCTCTTCGTTTTCCTTCCCACTCAGTACCGCCAAGTGACCTTCTGCTTACCACGTATGGATCTATAACTACCAATGCAAAAGATTCAAGAAGTGTCAATGTCTTCGAATACTCGGCAACATCATTCACCTGCAAGAGTATAGGATCTCGCCCTACATCTCTTATATCATGGTCCATTGGTTCGGACGACGATCTGGGTAGCACGACTTCTATGTCTACCACGAATGAGGCCGACCAAGGTTTACGTGACACAACTTCCACTCTACAGTTGATTCCAAAGACAAGGCATCATAATCAGCTTCTCCAATGTTCGGCCTATGCTGGTATGAACCAACGCCAAGCAGAAGTGAGGGTAATCGTCAATGGTAAGTACTCGTAAGCGGTATTAACTATACATCATGTTGTGTTGTCGTATTCACAAGAAAATACCAAATGTGGTATGGGACATACCGTTACACACTTGACATTGATATATCGGATGTGATTAATTACATTTTGAATAAATGTGAGTATTCATTCCATGCTTTGTCTTTTCTGAAGCAAATTATTTGAGAACAAAATTAAATGTTGGCAAGTCTGTATTGGCAAACTTTTGTGATGGCTCAATGAAAGTCCTAAATAGAAATCAACACTTTTTTTTTTTTAAGGACCACCGGATCCTCCCTACCTAAATGGAACGGAAGAGTTGCAGGATGGAGTGTCATCAAACGTGACTTGCACATCGAACAACGGCTACCCAGCACCAACCTTCCAGTGGTTCCTTGGATCAAAGAACGTCACAAAAGATTGTAATACACAGTCTTCAAGGAATATAAATCATCGACTGGATGCCATAAGTTTGTACAAGTTTACACCCAGGGTAGACGACCATGGTGAACTCCTTGTCTGTCATGTTTTTCAACAAAACAATGCATCAATGAAGTCTTGGAGTGCCCGTGAGATTCTTCATGTTCTTTGTAAGTCTGATGTATTTAAGCCTAACCCATACATTGTGAAGATCTTACGAGGCAGGTACACAACGTCGCTTCACCGCTTAAAAAAGACATTACAAACATTGACATTACTTGATGTGTACTGTCTTTTTTTGCTGTGAGCTAAAAACTATTTCAACTTGTCCATTATAATATTAAAGAGGCAATGGTACGTTATTTGTTTCAAATAATAAACCGCCAGGTATATCTTATTAACTATTGGTGTTATAATAACATTTGTAAACCCTCTAG
The DNA here is from genome assembly GCF_000002235.5 of Strongylocentrotus purpuratus. Classification (NCBI taxonomy): domain Eukaryota; kingdom Metazoa; phylum Echinodermata; class Echinoidea; order Camarodonta; family Strongylocentrotidae; genus Strongylocentrotus; species Strongylocentrotus purpuratus. The sequence continues at coordinate 15,911,920 of NW_022145594.1, forward strand.
ATATTTAGTGAAACATAAGTATCGGTTATGATTAATACCAAAGGATGCCATACACTTGTAAATAGATCGTTCTATGTTAGTGTCATGGTTCTGGCATGTTACAAAACATTGGTGACCATTAAAATAATTATTCATTTACCGTCATCATTAATACCATCACAAATTCATTCTTCCTGAGCCTCCTTTTATTGTTTCCTAAGCGTTTTCTTTTCTTTCTAATTGCATGCATGTAGATTCTCCTTTCATTGTGGACTACTCCGTTCGTCGGGTTTCCACTGGTCAACAAAGCGTTGATGCCATCCTTACATGTACATCAGATAGCAGACCCCTAGCCTCAATAACTTGGTTCTCGAATGACACGGAACTCAACAACAGCACCCGCCATCAGATTCACAACAGTCTTCTTCAAGAAGATACCTTTAGGTCGAGTAATTTGGATATTTCTAATATTTCGGCAGAAGACGATGGCAACTATACATGTTTGGCAGACACGGGGCTTGGGAACGACAGCGCAACTATAACCTTGTCATATTCTGGTAAACCTTTCACTATCAGACCAAGGCGCATGTATGTACAATGATCATGTCATATTGTTTAAAATGACACATTATCTGGTGCAGTGATGTGCCATTGATAATCCCAAATGATAAACAGGAACAGTATGACACTGTTATGAATGTGTAACCTAGGTAATGAAATGACATCAAGTTACAGTAACTATCGGGCGATGTAGAACTTGGTCTTACGGTAGATTACTGTGTCGATTTTTACAATCGGTTGAGGGTTGAAGGGATTAATACATGTCCGACAATATTCCGGTGAAAAATTTATGTGGGTTTGTTTCGACAGAAATACATTGTAAAGGCCATGCCTGTATTTAAAGTTGTATTAACGTTAGGTGTTGGGTTAGGGTTACTGTTTGGTTTAGGTAAAGGATTATGCTCAAGTTTGAATTTAGCGTTCGGTTTGTCACGGGAACATGTGACGTACAGCCGTCACTACGACAGTACAATATGATATTATACATACATTAATCGTATTGATTAGATAGTTTTTGATGTTATGGTAACAAAATTATCTTTTAGTACATGAAACTGTCAATATATTTTTGAAACTACTCCCAGGGATTCCAGATCCGCCTTATGAGTTCAACGTAGATCAAAACCAGACGAGATCGTCTACTCTCTTCGTTACTTGGCAACCAGGAATTGATGGTGGGCTTCAGTGAAATATCACTTTGGAGCGTATTACGGGGAAAATTAATCATTAAATAAATGTTGTATGTATCGAAAAGAAAATATATATATGCATTCAGTCTTTTGCAAATAATTATTGAAATATAGGTTCATGCGTATACATTGAAAATAAGAACATGAATACAGCTCGCCATTAATGAAAAAGCACACTCTGTCGTTTGGATGTGGACATGGTGATACATTCATTATTAAAAATCTACTTTATTTGTTCATTTCAGTGATGGCATAATACAAAACGTGATTATGAATCAATGGCTGAATTACTCACATTTCACAAGAAACTTGGACAATAAAATGACACACAATAATGCAAATGGTACGACTATACAGACGGAATATGATAATGAGGACAGCTTGACCACTGTAGTTTGAATAATAGGGGAAGAAGATAAATGAAACAATCAATATCAGTCATAAAACATAATTCGTAATTCAATGGAGACTGAAAAGGAGGTTAATGCATTTAGAATATGTAAAAAGGGAAATATAATTCTATAGGAAGATTTGAGTATTAAAATGTGTACAAATATTGAAAAACTAAAAGCCTTTTAAGTGGTCAATGAACGTTTTAATTTTAATCGGGATTTGAAAGGTGAACAAGTTTTTTGTTTATATCGTATTATAATCTAGTATTTATTGTTTTATGATCTAGTTAATTGGATATTGCTGGTAGGTATTTTTTTTACCTAAGTTTATTGCACGACAGATTAAAAATATCATTAATTGAACCACTAACTAAATAACTAAAAACCAGAGGTGGGATCATTGTATCGTCCTCACAATCAACATTCCCTCATTGTTTTCATTTTACTTTAAATTTGGACGCACCAAGTGAATGAGGTAGGAGAGAGCACTGCTTTATTAGCGCTCTGATTTTTCCAATAATAGAAGAAGCCAGGTGTTAAAGTTTTACGTTAGTCTGGTCAATTATTTGACCGGACGCAATACCATCTTCTCCCGTCTTTCATCGAGGGTGGACAGTCCCGGTTCTTAGATTATTGTTTTTTTTACTGGAAATTGCGTTCATTTATTTATTTACAGTTCTCTTTCACCAGGGTTGCCTCTTTATTTAACAAAGTACTTTCCCTGAGGGCCTGCACAACGAAACATTTTTTTTAATGTAAAAACATAATAAATACATATTGAACACATAAATAACATAAAAAACCAAAGTTATGAAAACGAAGATAAATAAAGTACTAATTAATAATATGAATACAATATTGGAAAGTGTAAATAAACATATGTTATAATCGAAACATCCAAATTATAAATTATTCAATTGTCCAAGTACTGATTATTGCCGTTGAGAGGAAAGTGAGGTAATAAATAGACGAATGTTATAAAGGGATTTAATGAGGGAGAGTAGAGAAAGATGGTAAAGAGGGATTGGGAGAGAAAGAGAGAGAAAAAGAGAGAGGGGAACCAAAGACGATGTGGGTATTAATCGGGAGCGCCAGGAGTGTGAAGTCTTACAGACATGAGCGTTATACAAGAACCCACTATTAGTAGTATTATTATTGTTATTACAGGAGACCTAAGTCCGCTTAAGGGGGTATCCTAAAAAAGTTTATAAGTAGGGTAAAAATTACATTGGAAATGGGAGAGGGGAAGGAAAAGGAGGAGGATGGTAGTGAGAGAAAGAGAGAGGAAGTGATCAAGATAGATAGATAGATCCTTTATACGTGTACATGAATAGATATAGTAATCGTTTAATCGGTAGTGTCTCCGGATAGCACACAAACAATTATACACAAATTTGATTTTTACAATATGTGAGTAAAAGGGCTAGTCTTTGTTTGGGTTTTAATATATATTCCATTGCTTTCACCCTAACTTATGATATTTCGTTTACAATCGTTCAAAATATCACTCGTTTATTTAGGGGAGGCAATGGTTTTTGATCGTGTTTCGTCTGATTATTGGGGTTTCATGAAACGTTGGCATAAATACTGTGGGCTATTCCATTGACACATTTGTAAACTTCGGTCAATCTATGAACCTGCCAACTTGAGGGTATGTTTCTCCATTGTCAGTCCTGGCATAAGTATGGTATGACGGTTCTTGGATACTTGAGAGCCTATGAAGTTGTACCCGGCTATCTAAGAGTCCATCTAAACACGTCCGTATGATAAGACAACGTCACAAATGTCGAATAGTAGTGTTACGAGGGAGGTACATAATATTAAGCATCATAATTGAAATGCATTGCTTTGCAGATCTTTTAAGAAAAACGATTTGCTTTGCCATATAGTCAAAAAGTTCCTTTATGACATATTTTCGTCTAGAAATCAAACTAATTATTCAAAATAAAAACAAATATTGAGTGACTGAAACACGTTTGGATTTAGTATTATATACATCAGATAATAATTGATAGAATAACATAAAAGGCCTATCGAAAACTTTTACAATTACTTTTATATTAATTTTCCAATTAGGAGTGATTTTAGGAGAGAAAGAGCGCCCTCTTATTTACAGCATGCATACATTCATTTGAAATTTATGTTATGTTGAAGTTTTTGAAACTGAATCAGTTTCAGGACAAGATCATATTTCTTTCACTTCTAACGCTATAAATCACCAACGATTCCTCCAACGTATGATCTATGAGTGCAAAAGCATTTACTCTTTTCTGTACTGTCGGCTTGCTTTCATAATCATCGATAACGTGCGTTATAAGATCGTCAAATATAATTTCGAATGGCAGGATTCGATTGCTGAAATATGAAGGCGATTTGTGCTGAAGTTCTTCTTTTTCTTGTCGTTATCTTCTCGAAATCTGGTAAGTTTTCTTTCATGTTATATTCATAAAAGTCATTCGTACTAAGCCTTGGCGGAGAATTAGGGATACGTTACAACGTAATACAGGCAATTTACTAACCAGTCGTTGCTGCATGCATGTTTTTCAAATGCTGTCTACCTTATAATCGCTTCATTTCATGATGGAAGTATATAGATAAGAAAATTATCAAATAACTATTACTGTTAACAAACCTCGTCTTAAAGCCGAAGTATCAAATAATTCTACCAACTCAGATCTTTGACGTACATCTCATTTATACTAAGACAATGCTTTGTATGGCAAACACGTATTTAAAACTATTCAGGGTAAATAATTAATATACTCGAAATGTTAGTCCGTTTTCGTTCTTCGTCAATGTTTTTTTTTTTACAGAAAGTGTATTTAAACCGTGGACAGGGGTAGGACGCGCCCATTTCAATCAAAAGATAGAAAAGGTGAGATAAAAGAGAAAGAGAAAGAGGGGGAAAAAAGACAAGAAAAAAAGACGCCTAAAATATCATCCACACCTCCCTCCTTCTC